>NW_022436947.1:5930884-5973763 GCF_009761245.1 Sapajus apella
GGGAAGGTGGGCAGGGGCTGGATCAGGGGAGGACCTTGATAATCATACTATGAGATTTGGACTTTTCTCCAACATGTAATGGGACACCATTGAAGGGTTTTAAGGAGTGTAATATGGTATAATTTATCATTTAAAAAACATACCTAGGCTACTCTGAGGAGAAAAGAAAATTGAAGGAACTAGAGAGAAAGCAGGAGACAAGTAAGCAGCTGGTGTGGTCATCCTGGCGAGAAATGTTGCTGTCTGGAATTCTACTTTAGCAGCACAGATGGAAGGAAGTGGATGTATTTGAGGTATCTGGGTGATGTGGAAGAGGAAGAAATAAAAAACCGCACAAGGTTTCTGACTGGGACAGTTAGATGAATGTTGGTCCCAGCAGAGATGGGGCTGAGCACTCTGGTGACAAAGGCCACACCTGCTGAGAAACAGAGGCAGGGGTCAGGCACACAGAGGACTGCTCTGAGCATGACTGTGCAGAGTCAGGCTGTGTGCTGAAGCCCACCAGCAGGGCCCTAAACATTCCTTTCTCATTGCTGGACCTTAGAGACTATCTCAAAAAAAAAAAAAAAAAAGAAGAAGAAGAAGTGATAAGGGTGATGATGATGGTGATGGTAAGAGTGATGGTGAGGAGGGTGGATGATAAAAACCCTGCTTATGGGGAGCTGAAGCCAACATGGCAGGGAACTTGCAAGTCCACGTCTCCTGGTTTCAACAGCTCTAGCAAAACAAAACCAGCTTTCTGCTTTCAACATTTTGTGTTGAAATACAAACAGAAACATCTCAATAAAACACCATTCAGTTGGATCTCCCATTATTCACACAGATTGGGTTGCCTTCTTGCTCATGATAGCCCAAGAACTAGCAGCAGCCCAGGCTTCTGTATGGAGTTCTCTGTTCATTAAGGAAATGAGAAGCTCCGCAGGCTTCAAGAACCCTGATAATCCCAGACATGAGGCTTCCACATCTGCTCTCCGCGGCTCCACTCTGTGAACCATCCCTCGTTCCCTTCTCTAAAATGCATGAGCCCTTAACTTGGATACAATTGTGAATATCTTGGTGCGCAAAAAGACCTGTGGTCTGACTTATGTAATAACCCCAAGAATTCCGCCAAGCTTTATTTCTTCTCTCACAGGAGGTATCACTCTTTAAATTGTACCATACTTGTCTGTCTGTGTGTTATCTCTTCTACTAAATGCTTTGAAGGGACAGTCTTCGGCATGGTCTTGGACTCTGTAAAACTTACTCGGGCTTGCTCATTGGAGGGAGAGGCTTCATAGACAGTCTCTGACAATGATGTCACGAATCTCCAAAGCCATTGTCAATTGGAAAGTTTAATTCCCACCTGTCCTTGGAGGTGAGCGTAAATGAAAAAATGTAGGATTTCCAAGCTGTCATCCATTCAAGCCAAAAAAAGCATTTCCTGTTCACAACTCCGTAACAAAAGTACCAGATGTAAAATCATTAAGTCAAGGAGGTGCAGGAAGGAGTGTAGGAGCAGGCTCTGTGTCACGCTTCCTGGACTCAAATCCCAGCACCGTCTCTGACTAGCTTTGTGCACTTAGGCAAGTTACTTGATTTCTTTGGACGTATTTTTTTTTAATCTTTAAAATGGAGATAATGTTGGGGTTATTATGAGGATTAAATGAGATAATATATGTAATCAGCTTACAACAGTGCTCAAGAAGTGATCATGGGGCCAGGCACAGTGGCTCACACCTGTAATTTCAGCACTTTGGGAGGTGGAGGTGGGTGGATCACTTGAGGCCTGGAATTCGACACCAGCCTGGCCAATATGGTGAAACCCAGTCTCTACTAAAAAAAAATAAAAAATTAGCTGAACGTGGTGGGGCACACCTGTAGTCCCAGATAACTTGGGAGGCTAAAGCAGGAGAATCGCTTCAACCTGGGAGGCGGAGGTTGCAGTGAGCAGAGATCACGCCACTCCACTCCACCCTGGGCAAAAGAGCTAGACTATCTCAAAAAAAAAAAAAAAAAAAAGAAGAAGAAGTGATAATGGTGATGATGATGGTGATGGTAAGAGTGGTGGTGAGGATGGTGGATGATAAAAACCCTGCTTATGGGGAGCTGAAGCCAAGCTGAGATGCTCCCAGTGAGTCACTGAGTCTGTGGAGTGCTTTGGGCAGGTTTTGAGTGGGGAGACCTAATAAGAATGGAATGACTTATGGCAACTCAGGACTTCATGAGCAGTGCTTTGCAGAAGCCAACTAACCACAGCTGTAACCCATGTTGGCCCAAAAGATATCACAGAACAAGGAGCAACAATAACTCCCACTATTTCCTTCATCCTTTGATGCCAGAAACAAATGTGAGCATGAGGCAGCTCATCCCTACAGCCTTTCTGCCATCCTTGGTGAATGCCCTGCTCCTTGCCTTCTCTCTCAGCTTCCTTTAGATCCATTTACAGAAGATGGCTTTTAGCTGCTACTCCTGTATTCCATAAGATAATGAGGAAATGCCTAATTACATATTAATCTACCCAGAAAAAAATGAATTAGATGGTCGGGCCATTAATAACACTAGCGTGAGAATACAGACCAACAGGGATATCCGAGAGCCTATCTCTCAGAGGAAAAGAAGAGGAGAGGCCGGAGCATAAATTCTGGGCTTGTACTGAGCCCCAGCAGGAGGGCTCTTGCACTGTCTTCTAGCAGACACATTATCTGGATGGAGGACACTCTGATGACTGCTTGCCCCTGCCACTGACCACGTGACCGATCCTGTCTCATCCCCGTCTTGACTCCTGGGGAAGACTCCTGATCCCTTTGTTTAAACACCCCCCATCCGCTTTTAAGATATCAGAGCAGGAACAGTGCATGAATCCATTTGCTTCAATCGCCCTCTTCCAACCGAGCAATAGTTTGCCCCTACACTACAGAGGTTCTTTGGCAGAAATAGACTTGACGCCCCATCAAAACCCTCTTGCCATCAGCCAGCAATTCCAGGCAGGAAATAAGGGAGAAGAAACCTTCCCAAGTGACCTCTTGCCCAGGCAACTCTGACCAGAAGCAAAAGGTATGGATGTGATGAGAGATCACAGATTCCAAAGCCGAGTTAAGAGTGTAGATGCCAGCCACTCCCTTTGAGCAGCTGTTTCCTGTCCCATGCAAGGTATGACAGCGAGGTGTGCCCCCTGGAACTGGCTAACTACTGCTGCAAGACATCCCAACTCAAGGAGCAACCTCAGCCGGGGAAGGTGTCAAATCCACTCATAAGCAATTGATGGGATGAAGCTCGCAAGCAGGGGAATCCACAAGACCTGTCAGAAGCTGCTCCTTGGTATACCACGCTCCACCTTACACACACACACGCACACGCACGCACGCACACACCAGTCACAAACCTAGACACATGTACTGACTTTCTATAATGCACATGATGTCAAGCACTCAGCATTAAAAAAGGCTGTGTTTGGGGCTGCTTTTCCAGTAGCAACCAGGAATTATATCTTGAGGATATTTTATATAGCCACTGTGAGTTCAATTACATGCATTGTGAGTAGGACGAGGAAGAGGGAAAGAGAGAAGAAATTGCCGGGTCATCTGTCCTCCAGTCCACTATGGAATCACGAGCTCCACGGTCAGCCTCAGGTCCCATGGGTCCTTTACAATGTGAGCGGCTATTAATGCTGATGTAAAGTGACCACTGTCTTGGCTTGCCTGGGACTTTGGGGTTTCCCAGGACGCAGAACTTTCAGTGCTGAAACTAAGACAATCTCAGGCAACTGGGACAGCTGGTAACCTAATCACAGTCTGTAATTCCTGTGGTTAAAGATCCTTTTCTATATTTAAGTTGCTGTGGGGCCAGGCACAGTGGCTCAGGCCTGTAATCCCAGCACTTTGGAAGGCCAAGGCAGGCGGACCACTTGAAGTCAGGAGTTTGAGACAAGCCTGGCCAACATGGCAAAACCCTGTCTCTGCTAAAATTATATATACACACAAATATTAGCCGGGCATGGTGGTGCACACCTGTAGTCCCAACTACTCAGGAGGCTGAGGCAGGAGGATGGCTTGAACCCATGAGGTGGAGGTTGCAGTGAGCCCAGATCATGCCACTGTGCTCCAGCCTGGGCAACAGAGCAAGACTCCATCTCAAAAAAAAAAAAAAATGCTGTGGAATTATATTTGCATATGGATTCATTCATATTACCCACTGGATATTACTTTCTGCATTAGACATTCATGCCACATAATTTAGCACAGGATTTTACACACTCAAGGGTTTTATGGTAACATCAGAGATTTTTCAAAGATGGCTTTGAATCTGAGACTTTTCTGTTACCTTATGACTCTGAAGCCCACCAAGGAGGGACTGGGCCACTGAAAACCCAATGCTCAGAGTGAAATCCCAGGCACAGAAGAGTCTCACTTTGTGGGATGCAACAGGGCCACGAACACAGCCAATGTCATGAGTGGCCCAGGCTCCGACACTCATGGCTTTCCCCGGCCAAGGGAGCTGCCTGTCCAGCTGCCAGCTGAGCTGTTAGCAAGGGGACTCTGTAAGGTTTGGGGTACATTATTAGTCCCCTCTGTGTTCTCAGCAACTCATAGCTTAGAAAGTTTTAAGAACACATGGCCAGGCACAGTGGATCACACCTGTAATCCCAGTGACTTGCAAGGTGGGATAACCGCTTGACGCCAGAAGTGTGAGATCAGCTCTTGGCAACATAGTGAGACCTCATCTCTACCAAAAAAAACTATTAAAAAATAAAAAAATTTTAAAAGACCCCTGGCTTTATAACACACACTGAGATGGAGGTCTTTCTACAATATGAACGTAATGCCATTCACATTGTAAGAAGCACGACATTGCCACAGTCCCTTCCCCTATCTCCTCCCCAGCACCCCCCACCACTGGGGCTAACCAGGGAGAGCAGGCCAGTGGTCTGCACCCACAAAAGGAGAATCAGAGTATATACATGGAGCTAAGGCCTGGGTGGGTGGGCTGGCTCTGTTCCAGACCCAGAGCCCCTTGCCTATCTTGGGAAGGGGAGCTCTATGAGAAATCGGCTATCACAGAGCAAGTCCAAGGTGACATAGTTCATGATTATGTAAAATCACAGACTAATGCTTGTGTGTGGAGGTGGCAGTACATGAGCTGCATTTTGAAGACAGGTAGGATTAGCAAACGGGACAGGAGAGAGGAAAGGATTCGAGGCAGGGCAACAGCGTGACTAACCGCAGGGACAGCAAATGTTTCTCAAGAGCCTACTCTGTGCGAGGGGGCTGGAATAGATGCTGGGGTGAAGGGAAGGGCCAGGCGCTGTGTGCCCCTGGAAGCTGCTAAATGCTCTCCTCCTTGGCCTCTCTTATCTTCCCCCCGCTTCCCTTCATCTCAACCATTCCCATCCTTGATGTCAGCTTCATCTCATCACTGCTGGCTTAAGACCTTTTAGCGATTCTCGTTGGCGTTTTTAGGCCAAATGTGATCTTAGCACCGGGCTACAGTGCCTGGCCAGCTGCAGTCTCCATACCTTCCCATATAGTTTGCTCACACTTCTCAGATACCACCTGCACTCCCACGGGTGCCTTTAATGACTAAAAGGCAGAGAAGCAGCAGGAAAGGAAACAGTGGCAGAAATGCTGAGCTCAGCACCTCAGGGGATTGCTTTCAGGACTCAGCTCTGCAGCCGCTTAGCCCTAGGTTCTTGGGCAGGTCAGTAACCTCTTGGGCCCTCATCTCCTCATTCAGAGGGGAGAAGTGTGCTCTTATTGGACACTGACTCAGCTCAGTACACAGGACACATTGTTTGTGGTGCTTTATTTAATCCCCACAAAAGCCTTGGGAAGTAAACCTTCATTCATCTGTTTTACTGTAGACCAGGAAGTCGAACCACTTCATCTCCAAAGGCCCTTTCAATTGTATGATTTATGATTCCATAGAACAGTTTGATTCTGAGGCTCAGTAACAGAAAGAGGACAAGAATGTTTCCTGTATTGGTTATCTACAGCTGCATGATGAGTTACTCCAAAACTTCCCAGCTTGAAACAACAAATGGTAATTATCTCCAGTTTCCACGGGGCGGAACCCAGAGCGCCTAAGCTGGGTGGTTCCATCTCAGGGTCTCACAGGAAGTGGCAGTCACTGTATCAGTGGGGGCCACAGTGCTACAGAGCTGCAGGAGCCACCTCTCAGCTCAGTCACATGGCTGTGGGCCAGTCTTCGGGTCTCACTGACTGTTGGCCAGAGGCCTCAGTAACTGGCCGTGTGGGCTTCTCCCCAGGGCTGCTCACAGCATTTCCCCAGAGTGAGGGACCCAAGGAAAAGAAATGTGAGATGTCCCAATGCCTTTTATGGCCTAGTCGCAGTCACACGTTATCACCTGCACCCTTATTCTATTTATTACAAGTGACTCACATAGTCAGAGGGTGGGGAATTCAGTTCTACCTCTTGAAGGAAGCAGATCAAGAAGTTTGTGTCATCTCTTTAAAACCATCATACGCTCCCATTCAAAGGGGAAGACAATGAGCAAAGGTAAATCCAAGAGACAAACATCCTTAACTATGGGAGGAAAAAGGTCTAGAATATGGGCTTTGAAATCAAACAACCTTGGGTTTGAATCCTGGTCCCCAGTCACTTGAAGAACATACAACCTTGGGCAAATCCCCTAACCTCCATGAGTTTTCATATTAGTGTCCTCATCTGGAGAATCATGACAATGATAACTTCTTTGTATAGTTATTATATTGAGCAAATGCAATGTTCCATAAAGCTAACAGACATTAACAAGCAACATGAAGCAGTAGCTATACGATATTCTGCTCATTTCACCATAATCTGTGCAGGTCTCTAGCAACGATAGGAAGTTACCAGATTAGAAGAATGTGAGGCACTAGAAGAAACGTGGATAACTCTAGGGAAGGGCTGATAAACCCAGGAAATCAAAAGTGTGATCAGTAGACACCTTAACTTTTTGTTGGTGGTAGCTGCTGAGGCTGTGAAAACAAGAGGGTTCAATATCTTTTAGTTGTTGTTGTATTCCTTGTGTCCGTTGTAATCCTATTTGTGCTATTTAAATATCACCATTTCTACTGCTGTTGCAACAAATTATCACACACTCAGCAGATTAAAATAACCCAAATCTATTATTTCAAAGTTTCTGTACGTCAGAGGTCCAACATGGGTCCCACTGGACTAAAACCAAGGTGAGACTGGGCATGGTGGCTTACATCTGTAATCCCAGAACTTTGGGAGGCTGAGGCAGGCAGATCACAAGGTCAGGAGATCGAGACCAGCTTGGTCAGTGTAGTGAAACCCCATCTCTACCAAAACTACAAAAATTAGCCAAGTGTGGGAGTGCGTGCCTATAATTCCAGCTACTCAGGAGGCTGAGGCAGGAGATTCACTTGAACCCGGAAGGCAGAGGTTGCAGTGAGCCAAGATTGTGCCACTGCACTCCAGCCTGGGTGACAGAGTAAGACTCTATCTCAAAAAAAACAAAACAAAACAAAACAAAAAAAACCCAAGGTGAATGCAGCAGGGCCACATTCCTTACTGGACACTCTGAGGAATACAATTCCAAACCTATGCAGGTTGTTGGGCAAATAAATTCAGCTCCTTGCAGTTATAGGACTGAGATCCCTGTTTCCTTGATGGCTGGGAGGCAGGACTGGCTTTAGCTCTTAGAGACCTTTCTCAGGTCCTTGCACATGGGTGCCCACAGCTCAGAATGGGCAACAGCACATGAAATCGTTCTCACACTTGGAGTCTCTCTGACTTCCTCTTCTGCCGCTTTCTTCCTTTGCACCTCTCTGGCTTCAGCTAGAGAATGTCCTCTTCTTTTAAGGGCTTGTGTGATCACACTGGGCCCACTCAGATAATTCATGAGCATCTTCCTATTTTAATATTGGTAATCTCATCTATATCTGCAAAGTTCCCTTTGTCATATAACCCAACCTATTCATTCAGAGGTTCCAGACATTAGGGCATGGACACCTTTGGAGGCAATTACTCAGCCCACCACTGATGCTAAATGGCTTCCCTGATCTGCAGTAGAACCACCCACATTGTCAACGGGATAGAACAACCAAGAGTCCAAGCCAGAGGGTTTGGATTTGGGGACGGGTCCCCAGACCCTGAGAATTGACAAGAACACATGAGGGTCCTAGTGTTAGAGAGACAGGACTGGCAGGTAAGTGAACCAGGCAGAAATTCTAGATTAGGGCAACTAGATAGAAAACCACCTCCTGGGATGGGTGCAGTGGCTCACGCCTGTAATCTCAGCACTTTGGGAGGCCAAGGTGGGTGGATCACCTGAGGTTAGGAGTTTGAGACCAGCCTGGTCAACGTGGTGAAAACTAAAAACACAAAAACTAGCCAGGCATGGTGGTGCATGCCTGTAATTCCAGCTATTCAGGAGGCTGAGACAGGAGAATCTCTTGAACTGGGCAATGGAAGTTGCAGTGAGCCGAGATCACTCCATTGCACTCCAGCCTGGGCAACAAGAGCAGAACTCCCGCACACACAAAAAGAAAAAGAAAAAGAGACGGGGAGGGGGGGAAGAAAAGAAAGAAAGGAAAGACAAGAAAGGAAAGAAAGGAAAGAAAAGAAAGAAAAGGAAAGAAAGAAAGAAAGAGAGAGAGAGAGAGAGAGAGAGAGAGAGGAGGGAGGGAGAGAGGGGGAGGTGGGAGGGGGAGGGAGGGAGGGAGAGAGGACAGACGGATGGACAAGACAAGACTTGACTTCCTGGAATTAGCATGAGTGAGATGCACAGTTTGTACCAAACGGCAGAAACCCAGTACTCTGCCTATAAGGTCAAAGCAGCCTAGAGTAAGACTGACTAGGTAGCGGGTGGTTCTGCTGGGCTCCTGAATTAAGCCTCCTTAGCATTTCCTGACTGAGAATAGCGTGGCCCGAACCTGTGGGCTGCCTTTCAGTGTTTCCAACTGGACAAATTTTAACTTGAAGGGAGAAAGTTAGGTAAGCCCTCATAGCCCTCTTTCTGCAAGCTCCCAGTAGGGACTGGGGTAGAAAAGGCATAATTCATGAATAGCCTCATCTTAGCAATGTTGTCCTTCTACATGTATTCAATTACCAAGAGATGGGAAAGTCCATTTGCTTTCTTCCTCTTTGATGTGTATGTATTTCTGTGTGTGTCCTTGACTTTTAAAGTGGCCCACTTACTTCTTCTCTGTCCCTGGACCTGCTGAGATACTCATTATACTGCTCTATGTTATGAAGGTGAAAAATGTGGAGTCCACAAGCCAATGAACATAGCGCCAAGGCAGCCAAGCCCTCCCTAGACCATGTCACCTTGGTGCAATCATTTTGAGTAACACCACTCAAGACAGTGACAGGTAGGTAGAGGAGGTGACAGAGACAATCTCCAGCCTGCACAGGAAAAGATTCGGGAGAAACCCCGTCTCCTAGCACCCTCTCCTTTGTCCCCAAGATGGAGGGGAAACAAATCTTTTGGCTTTCTCAAAACACCAGTGCCTGTTCCCTTTCATTCTGTCCACCTGCCAGCACCCTGCCCCAAGGCTACGTTTCCGTTTGCCTGCCCCCTCCTCACCAGCAGTTTTGCTGCTGAAGGTTGTGTTGGTTACTCTTATGTGTCAACTTGACTATACCACGTGATACCCAAATTAAACTAGATGTATCTGTGAGACTGTTTCTGGATACAATTAGCATTTGAGGTCGGGCATGGTCATGGCTCACACCTGTAATCCCAGCACTTTGGGAGACCTAGGTAGGCAGATCGCTTGAGGTCAGGAGTTTGAGACCAGCCCAGGCAACATGATGAAACCCCATCTCTACTAAAATTGGAAAAACTAGCGGGGTGTGGTGGCACATGCTTGTAGTCCCAGCTACTCGGGAGGATGAGGCAGGAGAATCGCTTGAACCCAGGAGGTAGAGGTTGCAGAGAGCTGAGATGGTGCTGCTGCATTCCATCCTGGGTGACAGAGCAAGACTCCATCTCAAAAAAAAAAAGATCAGCACATTTGAATTGAACTCAGTAAAGTAGACAGCCCTCCCCTACGTGGGAGAACATCATCTAATTCGTGGAGGGGCTAAATAGAACAAAAATGCAGAGGAAGAAGGAATTTGTCCCTTTTGCTACCTGCCTGGGTGTTTGAGCTGGAACGCTGGTATTCTCCTGCCCTCGGACTGAGATTTACACCATCCACGCCTCTGGTTCTCAGACATTCAGACTCGGACTGGAATTACATCACCAGCATTCCCAGGTCTCCAGCTTGCAAAGAGCAGATCATGGGATGTCTCCGCCTAAGTCAGTCCCTCATCATAAGCCTCTTCCTGTTTATTCTGTTTCTCTGAAGAATCCTGGCTAGTACACTGGTCCACATGTTAACTCTGTTTCAATGATAACAATTTCTCTAGATGTTTATTTTAACTAGATTTTTCCAGTCAGGAGAATTATAGGTCAGAGAGGGAAACCTTTGCAGTATGCAATGATCTGGACCCCAGTGCCGTCAGGATGATCTGTAGAACCCTAATGTGAGATGCACTGAGCAATCCTTTCAAGATGTAGCTCCAGTTCCCCAAGAGTAGCAGCCTTTCCGGTGTCTCCCCTCAGCCTGAGGAAATCTGAGAGATAGAGGTAAAGAGAAATGCCACCCACAGCCCCTGAGCCCTGTGGCAGCAGCTGAGCAGCCCGGCGAGGTTTACAGAAGCAAGTCTGTGACAAAACCCTCACTCTGCTCTGGTCCATGGTGTGTTGAGGCACCAGGAATGTTGAGGCTGTGAATCTCTCCAAGAATGAGGTCCTGGCCCCGTCACCTGCAGTCTGCTGTGTGACCCCCAGCAGGTCGTGCCACCTCTAAAGCTCAGTGTCTTCAACCATGAACTGGGGGATTTGGATTAGACCAGGGTCTTTCCAGACCAATGAACCTCCGGGCCTGGCATGCTACTTCCTGCCCCAATCCTCAACAAAATGATTGACCTTTGAAAGCCTGAAAAAAAGAAGTGAATTTTATGTCTAAATTCACAAACACAGCGGAAAGGCTTGCCTCTCTATGCCACTCTATTTGTTTTCCAATGTAAGCTCTGTATTAGTCTTAGTAACTTAATGGAACATAACACTACAGAGTGTCTAACATTCCCAACCCCAATAGATCATTAGATCCTCAAAGATGAGAGGGGAGTTCTAGTCACTTTGTATGCACACAGCACTGGCCATAGTGTAGGGCTGTGCTTCCCAAATTCAGTGAAAATACAGATGCCAAGGCCCTATCCCAGACTGACTCAGAATCTCAAAGTAGGGAACCGTACTTTTCAAAAGCTACCCCAGTGATTCCAATGAAAAGCCTCCTTTAGAAGCCACTGGTTAGCCGGGCACAATGGCTTATACCTGTAATCCCGGCACTTTGGGAGGCTGAGGCCGGTGGATCACCTGAGGCTAGAAGTACGAGACCAGTATAGCCAATATGGTGAAACCCTGTCTCCACTAAAAATACAAAAAAAATTAGACAGTCATGGTAGTCGGCGCCTGTAATCCCAGATGCTCGGGAAGCTGAGGCACCAGAATCACTTGAACCCAGGAGACAGATGTTGCAGTGAGCTGAGATCGTGCCACTTCACTCCAGCCTGTGCGATAAGAGTGAAACTCCATCTCAAAAAAAAAAAACAAAAAAAATTAGCCAGGTGTGGTGGCACCCGCCTGTAAACCAAGAGGTGGAGGCTGCAGGTTGCAGTGAGCCAAGATCACACTCCAGCCTGGGCAGCAGAGCGAGACGCCATCTCTAAGAAACCACTGGTTAAGCAGAGCCACAGTAGGTGCTCGATTTGTTGAATGCACATTGAAATCTACCCGCTTGGTAGGCCCAATTAGAAAACAAAAGATAAATGCACGCTCTGTGTTAAAAGTACTAAACCATCCAACTGTCTTGACCCCAGGAGCAAAGCCTCATCTGTCTGTCTTCCTGTCTTCCTCATTATCAGGTTGGGTTTTTTTCCTAGAGTGGCTGCATTTATAAATAATAATTATTATTTATGGAGTGACAAACCACTCAGTTAAGAACACGATCATGCCAACTCACCCAACTACCTTTAAAGCACAGAGAAAGGGGCTCTGCTGTTAAGGATACAAGTCCAGCCTAATGACAGGAGGATATAGTAGCCAGATGCAGTGGCTCTCACCTGTAATCCCAGCACTTTGGGAGGCCAAGGTGGGTGGATCATCTGAGGTCAGGAGTTCGAGGCCAGCCTGGTCAATATGGCAAAACCTTGACTCTACTAAAAATCTGGGCATGGTGACACACACCTGTAATCCCAGCTACTTGGGAGGCTGAGGCAGGAGAATCAGTTGAACCCAGGAGGCGGAGGTTGCAGCAACCCAAGATTACACCACTGCACTCCAGCCTGGGTGACAGAGTGAGACTGTCTCAAAAACATAAAAAAATAAAGGAAGATATAGCAATCTGTGCCCTTGGTCAGTCAAATTTTTTATGATACACATTTTCTAGGTTCGTTTCGATCCAGAATCCAGTGACATGATGCGGAAGGGGGGTATTTAAAAGCAGAAGCGAGAAGAAAGGAGGGAGGGAATTCTTCCGGGCCTTTTTCTAATCTGCTCTTTTCCCCAGCCTATGCTGGAGAAGGGAGCCGTCCTTGGCACCGTGCCCTTGACCTGCTAATGTTGATAATAGTTCCCGGGATCCAGATGAGGCTTGCAGTTTACATCACAGGCAAGAGATATGATATTGCAGCCACAACGGCTCTTGTCTAACTCCATGACAGGCATGTGATTGCTGCACAAAGGAGAGAGAAACACAGCCGTCAGCTGCAGGGACAGAGAGGAGGCCAGGAGGAAAGGGTGAGTCTTTAGCTGTGATGAAGATGTTTTAAATCGGGAGAGTGAGACATAAATGTCAGAGCAGCTCTCCTCTTCATGGCCTGAAAATCTGCAGCAGCAAACAGGAAATGGTTTGGCGGTGGAAGGAGATTAACAGGCCACAGCTCTATGCCCAGGCCTGGCTGGGTGACCCTGAGCCGTCACAGGATGGTCCTTCATGAAGGGCAGGGACAAGTTCTGAACTTGAGCCATTTGGGAAGAGCCAACAGCATAGACAGCCTTAGTACAGTATCTCAGTATTTCTCCAACTTTAGTATACACTAGAATCATCTAGAGATCTTATTAAGAACTTAGATTCCTGGACCCCACCACCCACGGTGGTCTTTGACCTACCAACAGTCATGACCCAAAGCCCTGGAGTTCTAGTGGGTGGGGAGAAGCTGGATTCGCCCTTCTACTGTTTACCCATTGTGGAAGACAATGTAGCGATTCCTCAAGAAACCAGAAATAGAAATACCATTTGACCCAGCAATCGCATTATTAAGTATATACCCAAAGGATTATAGACATTCTATTATAAAGACACATGCACACGTATGTTTGTTACAGCACTGTTTATAATAGCAAAGACCTGGAACCAACCCAAATGCCCATCAAAGATAGACCAGATAAAGAAAATGTGGCACATATACACCATGGAATACTATGCAGCCGTAAAAAAGGATGAGTTCATGTCCTTTGCAGGGACATGGATGAAGCTGGAAACCATCATTCTCAGTAAACTGACACAAGAACAGAAAACCAAACACCGCATGTTCTCACTCCTAAGTGGGTGTTGAACAATGAGAACACATGGACAGAGGGAGGGGAACATCACACACTGGGGCCTGTTGGGGGATGGGGAACTAGGGAAGGGATAGCAGGGCATGGAGGGATTGGGGAGGGATAACATTAGGAGAAATACCTAATATAGATGACAGGGGGATGGATGCAGCAAATCACCAAGGTACATGTATACCTCTGTAACAAACCTGCACGTTCTGCACATGTACCCCAGAACTTAAAGTACAATTTTTTAAAAAATGGCACAGAGTTCAATTCTTGGCCACCTAACAAGCATGTCGGCCAAGGCTTGCCTGCACCTTAACTCCCAGTGGGATGATGAATCTCCAGCAGGGCTGAGTTGCCCCAGAAACTTAAGTTCTGGTTAAGTCTGCACTGGCAGGAGCTGTGTTCTCATTTGGAAATCATTGGCCGGCCTGGGCTAGTTCATGGGGAAATTCAGCCCTGGGTATGCTTCAGGAAGGCTGCTGATACTTGAGAACTCGCTGAAAATGTGACCAGGATTAGATTACTCCCCTTGAGCTGGTCAGGTCAGATTTCCAGATGCAGAGGAGGCCAGCCGGGGACACGGCTTCAAATGGCCTACCCCATCACAGGCAGTGTTCTACTTTAGACCATCGCACTGCCCTGCAAAGAAAGAAAGAGTGTGCATATCTACGTGTGTGAGTCGGGTGTGAGTGTGTGTACTCAGGAGTATAGGCCTGAGGCACATGATGTACTCAAGTGTACAGCAGCCATGGAGCTCAGTGGAAGCACATGTGCAGGACTGTGCGGGCCACTGCTTATTCTTCCTTTTGGGGAAGATATGACCTTCTTACTTTCTCAGCATTCACCAAGGATCTCTTCTATTTTAAGCACCATGGGAGACATAAAGGCCCTTATATATCAGAATTTATAGCCTAGCTAGAGAATTTGAAATATAGGGCTGCATTTTACTTTATTTCTTCCTAATCCATTTCCAATCTATTTTACTCCAGTGTTAGATAATCCATTTCATCCACTCCGACAGAGCCTGGACCACCCCCCTTTCAGTCAGTATTTATTGAACAACTATTATGTGCCCAGTATTGTGCCAGGTGCTGGGGGTATACAAAAGAAGCATAATCATTAATTAGGGAGCCAAGTATATATTATATAAATCAAACATGAAATGAAAATGAAACAAACTTATGATGCCAATAATATGTATTTAACCCAAAGACCTTTCTCCCCAACCATAGTTTTTCTCAAATTAAAGTAATAAATACTCTCTTCAAAGGAAAAATTTTCAGGAACCTTCCAGTTTCACTTAAAAATTGTCATGTTGCACATGTATGTTTATTGCAGCACTGTTCACAATAGCAAAGACTTGGAACCAACCCAAATACCCATCAATGATAGACTAGATAAAGAAAATGTGGCACATATACACTATGGAATACTATATGGCCATAAAAAAGGATGAGTTCATGTCCTTTGCAGGGTCATGGATGAAGCTGGAAACCATCATTCTCAGCAAACTGACACAAGAACAGAAAACCAAACACCGCATGTTCTCACTCATAAATGGGTGTTGAACAATGGGAACACATGGACACAGGAAGGGGAACATCACATACCAGGGCCTGTCAGTCAGTGGGGTACTAGGGGAGGGATAGCAGGGAAGTGGGGGGCTAGGGGAGGGATAGCATTAGGAGAAATACCTAATGTAGATGACGGGGTGATGGGTGACGGGTGCTGCAACTTTAACCCAGAATTTCAAGTATAATATATATATTTTTTTTAATGTCATGCTGCCTGTAATCCCAAGACTTTGGGAGGCCAAGGTGGGCAGATCATGAGGTCAGGAGATCGAGACCATCCTGCCTAACACAGTGAAACCCCACCTCTACTAAAAACACAAAAAATTAGCCAGGCGTGATGGCGTACGCCTGTAGTCCCAGCCACTCAGGAGGCCGAGGCAGAATTGCTTGAACCCCTGAAATGGAGGTTGCAGTGAGCCGAGATCGCACCACTGCACTCTAGCCTGAGCAAGAGAGCAAGACTCTATCTCAAAAAAAAAATTGTCACGTTACTCTAATATGTATAAATATGAAACTTGGTATAATTTTTTAATTTAAAAATAAATACCATAGAAAATGTATAAATTTTAAAAAGCTTTCTGAAAAATCAATATTCAAATTAACATCAATTTAATGATACTGTTTTGTTGCAATGCAGTTGTCAGTCTTGGGTTTAATAATTTAATTAAGGTCTTTCTTTAATTAGTGTTGTAGTTTGGCTTTTATAATACTAATTTAGAGAGGGCCTGTTTACATTAAAAAAACTGTTCAAAATTATATTAATGGTTTCAAGGCTTTGTCTGCTGGTTTAGAATAATCGGGCCTCACACTTAAACTTAACCAAAACGTCCCCACCTGTAATCCTCAAATGTCTATTTCAATGATTTATCCTCTGATGATACCATGAAGCAGTCTCATTCAGTTGAAGATAAGATTAACATTATGACTCTTATAATTAACATTATAAGATTAACATTAAAACTCTTCCGTCTGCTTTAAATTTAATCTCATCATTGCCTGTATTAGGAAAAGAAAAATTATTATAAATTTACTCCTATATTTATTTTTAATGAATTGCAAGCTGCAAAGCACGCTTGGGCCACACAGTATTTCTATTTGTAAATGAAATTGCAGTGGTGCGGATCCTTTGGCGTTCAGCATCCCTGCACCACTATAAGTTACAAGATGACAAAGTGCTACCTAATCTCCTAATTTGAAACTCCAAAGTTTCATTCATACAGCCACTGTGATGGGATTTGGACACAAAAGTGTAAATGCAATCACAAAAATATTATGACAAATTTGGGTTAAAGAATGGCTAATCCGAAGATCTTAGATTAACAGTTTTAGATTTTCACTCAAGTAAAATCATAAAGCTAAAAATTACTGTAAAGAAACTGCAACCCCTTATGAATGCTGAGATGCATTCATAACCCTCTATTCTGACCATCCATCTCCTGTTTCTCCATGCCAGGCTATGCATGGGTAAATCTCACAAGAACTGGGTCCATTAGAAGATTGAACTCAATGTCCACACGAGGGAAAGGGATAAAGCTGAGCACTTTATCCCTGGAAAAACAGGACTTTCCCAGGCTCCGAAAGGAGAGTATCTAAACTATGAACACCTCCACATAGGTGCCCCTTCGTTACCCATCTAGAACCCTCGGCCCAGAATTCCTGTATCTCTCCTCAAAGCACTGCCTTTCATCAAAACTCCCAAATTGGAATATCTATTTGCCTTTGGGAAAACGAAACTGTTCACCAAAAGGGACCTCGGTGCTTACCATCGCCTTCCTTCTCCCATCGATTCACTTCCCGAGTCTAAATCACTTCATCTGGAGAGGCTTCCGGGAATTCTGGATAATTATGGTGGCCATTGCTATGGTTTGAATGTTCGTGTCCTCTCCATAATTCATGTTGAAACATACCACACTATTAAGAGGTGGGGCCTTGAGGAAGTGATTAGGCCATGAGGGCTGTGCCTTCATGAATGGATTAGTGCCTTATGTAAGGGCTGGAGGGGCCGGGCACGGTCCCCCATGCCTGTAATCCCAGCATTTTGGGAGATGGAGGCAGGTGGATCACCTGACGTCAGGAGTTCGAGACCAGCCTGGCCAACATGATGAAACACCATCTCTACAAAAATACAAAAAAACCCCAAAACAAAACAAACAAAAAAAACACACCAGGCATGGTGGCAGGCACCTATAATCCCAACTACTCAGGAGGCTGAACCTGGGAAGTGGAGGTTGCAATGAGCCAAGATCGTGCTACTGCACTCCAGCCTGGGCAACAAGAGTAAAACTCCGTCTAAAAAAAAATCAAAAATTAAAAAAGTATAAAATAAAAGGGCTGGAGGGGTTAGCTTAGCCCTTTCTGTCTTTTCCATCTATCGAGGACATAGCATTTATCCCCTCCAGGGGACAACGCAACAAGGCACCATCTTGGAAGAGACCAGGTCCTTATCAGATACCACACTTGCCAGCCCCTTGACCTTGGACTTCCCAGCCTCTGGAACTGTGAGAAATAAATTTCTGTTCTTTGTAAATTACCAAGTCTCAGGCGTTTTGTTACAGCAGCACAAACTGCCTAAGATAAGCATTAACACACCAACTCCCACAGAGCAGTCCAGTGGGAACCACTTTGGAATTCCTGCCTTCCCAGTGGGAAGATCCCAGAGAGATCTCCTTGGCCAGACTGCCTTTTCAATCTCTCACCTGAAGGGGTTATGGGCAGGACTGTCCCTTAACTGTTGGACCTGTTGGAACAGGCCCATTCACACACACACACATGTGTGTGCACACAGACACACACACAGACACACACATGTGCACAAACATTAATTCTCAGGAACAGCAGCTTCTACGAGGAAGGAAATGTTTTCTAACTTTCATAGCTTTTGAGGTATCATCTCTATCCATCCATGAGATTAGCGAATCATATTACTATACCGAATAATGTTTACTTCCTTCCTTTCCTTATTCTTCTTTAGGCTTATTGAATGAGAAAAAAGACCACATCTGCCTTAATAACCCTTCCCTGAGGTAGAAGAGAGGCTTTGTATTGATCATTCTTTGGTTTTTCTTAGAGACAGGGTCTCACGCTGTTGCCCAGGCTGGAGTGCAGTGGCACAATCACAGTTCATTCAGATGCCAACTCCTAGGCTCAAAGAATCCTCCCACCCCAGCTTCCCAAGCAACTGGGACTATAAGTACGTGCCATCAGGCCTGGCTAATTGTTTTATTTTTTATAGAGATGGGGTTTCACTATGTTGCCGGACTGGTCTTGAACTCGTGGCCTCAAGCCTCCCTCTCCCTAAGGCTTCCAAAGCACTGATGTGAGCCGCCATGCCTGACCTGAATGAATTATTCTACTGATGATTCATGTAAATTCTCCACCAATGGCTTTCACCCAGTGGAGAATGACCAAGTATTATAGGTCATCAAAATGGGCAAGCATTAACATCTTCTAGAGTTTCTAAAGAGGCTTTATGGACAAGGTGAGGTCTGAGTTGAAACTTGAAGGATAAGTAGGCTCTGCACAGGTGTGGCACAGATGTGAGTTGGGGCAGGGAGGGAGGGGCACAAGAGCAAGGCACCTGCACAGGGAAAAGCACAGAGCCCGTTATGGCCCCAGAAAATAGTGGAAGATGGCCTGAATAGCCAAGATGAGTTAGATTATAAGGCTTCTAAAATACCAGAATGAGGGCTTAGCCCAAAAGGCCATGGAGAACCATTGTATATCCTTGGGCAGAGAAGAGAAAGTTTGGAAGTGAATTGGGATTTGGGGCAAATGAATCTGGCAGTAGTGGGCAGGACAGATTGGACCGGAAGCAAGTTAAAGCATTGTTTTCCATTATTAGTATTATTGTAGTAATTCAATTGATGAAGCCCTGATTGTTGGGCTTTAGTGCCACGTGGGCAGGTGTTATGTCACACAAGATAAGCCCAAAGTCTACGAGTGTGCCCCACATGCGGAAGGTGTTTACTTCTTCAACTAAATAAATTATTGTTTAGTTATCGCCAATCCCGGAACCCAAGTGAGGATTACAAACATCCCTCCCCATAGCCAGACAGATCCCACTCCCACACAGACCTCTGGCTCAAATAGCCATCATCTTTTGTGCTCTTTTAATAAAAATGGGTCATCAGAATCTCTGAGCACTTTGCCAGTCTACTCCTATCAGCCTACAGAGAGATGAACAGCTTAATCACTCCCAGAATCTTGGGGGTAAGAAGCCTTCTGTGGTGCTCACATTCTTTTCCTGTATAAGTTACCTATTGCTGGAACACTGCTCCATAACAGCCACAAACCTCAGTGGAACACAACAATAAAGATGTATTTTGCTCACGAGTCAGTGGATTAGTCGGGCTATCCTACTGAGCGGAGCAGACTCACACTCGCATGCCTGGCAGGTCAGCTAGGGGCCAGCTGGTCTAAGATGACCTCAAGCTAGAATGATTCAGCTCTGCTCTCCATGATCCTTCACCCTGCAGGAGGACAGCCCAGGCTTGTTCTCATAAGGTGGCAGGAGTTGCTGACAAAGAGAGAAGCAAACAAGTCCAAATTTGTATCCAGTTTGCTCCTGTCCCGTGGACCACAGCAAGTCCCACGTCTCAGAGGCAGAATAGGCAGGGACACAAGGTTACAGGGCAAAAGGCATAGGTATGGAGAGGCTATTGTTGTGGGATATTAATGGCATCAATCTGTCGCAGTGACTGAAACAGAAAAAAAATGAAATTCCAAGAAGAGATCAAAGCCTAGAATTGACGGAGGAACTCTCCAAGGTAGAATTGGGAAAGTAATGATAGAATTTGCCTCCAGAGAAGTGAACTTTTGGTTTCAAAAGAAACGGTGAGTCACAGACAGGCCCCATAGCTTATTCTGACCTTTTCTGTCCCTGTGAGTGCTACAAGCTTGGGCAATGAATGGCTGAGAGCCCTGGCTTTTTTTTGCCCTCCACTGCAAGCGATCACAAATACTTTGCTTTCCCTACCAACAAGATCTTTCCCTTCTGCATTCAAATATGATCTGTTCACCTTAAATAAACTCTGACTTGACTTCATGGACCTCTCCAGCTCTTGCAATACTTAAAATGTAAGGAAGACAAGAAATAGATGGGAGGCAAGAAATACTGGTGTCCTAACATGATCATTCCCTTCAAGTCAGCACAGTGAGATTTCAGCAGGGGGCAGGACTTGATCAGGACAAGCCAGGATGAGGGACGCAGAATCTCAACCTGCCCACGTCATTGGCAAAGTCTGCAAAGGCTAGATTATGAGGCCATCGTGTTTCCGGTTCCTCTTGGCTCTGAAATGTGGACCAATCTAACATGCACAGGATGTCGGCAGCCTCCTCACAACTTAACAAAGAGACGGGAGGGCTAGTTCGCAAAACCCCCCAAGCGTTCACTTCCCAAGATGGAAAGCAGGCTGCTGAGAGCAGAGCTGAGAGGTTTAGGAAGGGCTCTTCATTTCTCAGCAAGGCAGAGAACCACCTGAGGTGTATTCATCTGGAGCAAAGGGCTGGGGAACAGCACAAGAAATGTCCAGGGGCCAAGCACAATTGGCAACAAGGACAGCAGGAGCCAAGAACGTGGGCATGGCCTTGCGGGCACACCGCCAGAGCAGAGCCTGAGAGGCCACAGTCTGCAGAAAACGCAGCAGACAGTACCAGAAGTGATGGCTGGAGGGACCTCTAGCCAGGCCAAAGGGCAAGTGGCCTCTGGGACCATCGTTCCAGTCTGGGTTAAAGCATGAGAGCTGGCATCTGTGACCAAAATGGGCCAAAGAAAAAGGCTGGGCTTTGAGCTGGGGCCCTCAGATACAGTGAACTGCCAGAAAGGATGGGTATTCCAAGACCGGCAAGTTAGCCAGGGCTGGGAGGAGACAGGGTGCATAAAGCAGACTGGTCAGTGCCTGAATCTCTGCCAAATTAGAAGAGGAACAGGGACTGTGTCTGTAATTTACAACTGAGCAGCATTTGTTCCTATAATCCCTGAAACTGCTGTAAGATTGAACAGATGATGTGAATTGGTGATGTATAGAAAATGATCTGTAGGGATGAGCGGCGGGGCGGGGGTGCAGGGAGAGGCAATCTGTAGATTCAAAAGCAGGGTCCAACAGAGGGATTTGGACACCCACCTTTGTCTCCCGTTGGGAGACTAAGGACTCTTTGGTCGCTTATGGGAGCAAAGATCTGTTCTAAATTCCTCTCCATCTATCAACAGAAGACTCACCAGCAAGGGGGTTTGCAGTTGGCTTAGTCTTTCTACTCTCCTTCCCCTCCCCTCAAATGGAAATAATTAGTGATGACTCATATGTTCACAGAAATGCATTTGTAAGGCATCAAGCCAGTAATTTTGACCTTAATATTGCTCAGCTCAGACCAATTACACTAATGCAATCGATCACAACACGCAAAGAGGGTTCAGCGGTTAACACGTTTTCCAGCTGTCTTCTCCTAAGAAGAGAGCGCCATCTTGTGGACAAACACTGAGTTCAGGATATGCTGAACCCTTTTTTTTGACTTTTAGCTCACCAGGTTTCCTCTGAATCTGTGACCTCGTGTTTACTGTCCAGAGTTTCCTGAAACATGGCATTATGAGAAACATGAAGCTGTCCCTGAGTGTGTTAAGCTGTTTCCAGCCACACATTGTTATACTAAAGATGTACCTGGTCCCCGGGGGATATCTTTCAGCACAGCTTTTGAAGACCTGTTATTTCTCTTCCTCAATTTGGGGTTTCATAGATGCAGAAAGTCTTCCTACCCGAAATTCCACCTTTAAAGCATGTCTACGAAACAAAGGTTTTCTACCAGCTCCTCCATCCAAGTTTGAAGTCTCCTGCTGAGCTTTTCTTCACCATGTGTGGGGCTAGCCACGGTGTTGCTTCGGGGAGGGGGTGGTCTTGATCGGTAGTAGCATTTGCTGATTTCCCTGATGCAAACATTCGCACCATGGCTGATTTCAGGGACCAGGGAGACCTCACTGCTGCAGAGCTGTGAAAAGCTACCCCTGCCAGCTCTCCACAGCAAGTGTAAGCTGGTTGCCACCCAGGCAGGAGACCCCGGATTATGCTTATCTTCAGGAAATGGCTCCATTCACTGCTCAGAGATAAGGAACTGCTCAAAAGAGAGAGAAGGGCTGACAGAAACAGGCCAGATGTGGGGACACAAAGACCTAGAACGTACCAGACAATGCCAGGAAGGGGGATATGAAGCAAAGAAAAGACGTCTTTGCAAAATAAATAAATAAAAAGACATCTCTCCCTTTTACAAAGACGCAAAATCCCAGAGTCTTGAATGCTGTGTCCCAGAAGAGTCATTTTCCCGGTGCAATAATACATGGAAGAGGTTTAAAACTGTGGCTGCTGTTTAGTGCTGCACACATTGTCTTAGTTGTTAAAATTCAACTTTCTGGGATGCCTCAACTGGCCACATATCTTGATAAATTCATTATTTTCTTCAATTATGCTCTTAGAAGAACACTTCTATCTTCAGCCTCCAACAGACATTCCTTCAGTGCCTACTGAAAGACCCTGAATATTTTCACTGGAAAAGGGCCAGTCGTGAAATTGGCAAACACTTCTTCAAGCAGGACAATGCTTCTGGGGAAATGGTGTTTATTGAGCACCTACTACAGGCCAGGCAATTACAAAAGATCTCATTTCACCCTCATGCAACTCTGTAAAGGGGGTGCTATTGCTGTCCTTTTATAGATAAGGAAACTGGGGCTCTGAGATGGTAAGGGAGTTGTCTAGGACTATATGATGAGATAGTAACATAGCTGGAGTGGCTCAAATCAGAATCTCTCAGACTCAAAGCACACTGCTCTGTCTACGTGTCCACACTGCCCTTGAATGAGAGAAGGCAGAGCTCAAAGGTGGCATTTTCATCAGGTTGTGAAACCACTTTCTCGTCACATGACTGTGTGCACATTCCTGCACTTGTGCAGTGTACAGCTTGTGCACCCTTACATGGCTGAGTATGTATTTCTCTCCCCTCTTTTCTGTTACCTGGACTCCATGGCCATTTTCTCTTCCCCAGCCTATACCTCAATGCAGAAACCAGGGTCCAAAGAAACATTCACTTCCACTTCAGTGAAAGACAAATATTTTTCTCCTCAGAGGGTTGAGAAAGGAGTGAGAAAAGATGTGGCCACTGAAGACAGGAGTGGAAGATGGTCTGGCTCCCAGAAGGATGAGGAGCCCCCTAACCAGAAGAAATGAGGCCCCTCTGTCAGGGAAGTCCAGCAAGGAGGGTGAGCTGCCCCCACAGAAGCCTCTGCCAAGCTCTCCTGTGGACAATGTCCTGGACACGTGTGAGTCCCCCTAACCCACGGGTCAGGAACCTGGGTAAGGGACCACGAAGGAAGGCTGAGTGCCTGACCAAGGGGTAACTAAATGAAAATCAGTGGGGACATTTTCCTATGGGCACCAACAAGTAGTGATGAGGTTCCGTGCTGTCACTGGCCACAGGGAAATCTGCTGCAGACCCCCTCATTGTAAGTAGACCACATACGCAGGTGGTTGTGGTGATGAAAAAATACCGTCTGAAATAGCAGCCACCAAAACTTCTCTTTGAGCAGCAACTCCTTTTTTGGAAGGGTTACCTGGTAAGTATTGGAATTAAATAGTGAGCCCTTGAGGGGCATGGGTGTGCTGGGCACAAGGGCTTCACGGAGAGGATGGCCTGGGCTCCCTGTGGTTGGTATGGAGGCAGGGTGGATGGGCAGGAGGAAAGAGGTCAAAAGAAAAATAGGAGGGTGAAAGGGGGGTGGCAGCCGGGCACTGGGAAGATGCCTGGAGAGGCGGAATGCCCCTCTCTGCAAGGAAACATAGTCAACCCACAGCTGTGATTGGGGTGTATGGGGCTTTCTGGCAACTGCAGAAGCAGCGGTGGTCATACCTGGGTGGCTGTGGTGTGACAGAGACTGCTTGCAAAGCCTTGGGGGCCTGGAGGCTGCAGGGACCCTGACCACATCAGGCCCTCTCTATCCCCAGAGTTGGAAGAAACTAGACTCAAGCCAAGCTTAGCTGTTTACTGTGACCTTGGTGGGTCCCTGCTGATAGCTGGCTTATATACAATTCAGACAACGAGCAGAGAAAACATAAATTCCAGCACAGGAGAATTTGGAAAATGCTGGATAGAGCAAATCGTGTTGACTTAGCCTTTGTGCTTAGCCAAGAAGGTACCGCCCTGCACGTGCTCAGAGCCCCTCTCCCATTTCACCAACTAGACAAGCCACTCCACCGTCCTGCAGAGAAGGCTAAGAGGGGAAGGCAGGTTACTCTTCCATTCTTCTGCACATGTGGACGATACAAGGGAGAAACATGGGGTGAGGAAGAGAGAAAGATTTTCCCCATCCTAAGAGCAAGGCAGGCTGGGTATGTTTGTCTTCAGTCAAATGGCTTCTACATATGGCAGAGTGCCAAAGGACTATTTATTTTGCCACTTACAAGCGAGCAGAAAAATCCTTTTATTTAAATTTGGGAGGCTTGAGGACCCCAAACTCATTCTTAGGCTACTGAAATAATTTAACTATTTTGGCAAATGTCTAAATGCAAGCACTTTCAGATACCCTTTTTTTAAGGCTAACAAAATCATCGTGGTATAACTATTAGGTTGTTGCAAAAGTAACTGCAGTTTTGCCAAAATCACAAGCATTCCTATACACAAATAACAGACAAATAGAGAGCCAAATCGTGAGCAAACTCCCATTCACAACTGCTGCAAAGAGAGTAAAATACCTAGGAATACAACAAACAAAGGATGTGAAGGACCTCTTCCAGGAGAACTACAAACCACTGCTCAAGGAAATAAAAAAGAACACAAACAGATGGAAAAACATTCCATGCTCATGGTTAGGAAGAATCAATATCATGAAAATGGCCATACTGCCCAAAGTAATTTATAGATTCAATGCTATCTCCATCAAGCTACCACTGACTTTCTTCACAGAACTGGAAAAAAACATCTTAAACTTCAGATGGAACCAAAAAAGGGCCCACATAGCCAAGACAATCCTAAGCAAAAACAACAAAGCTGAGGCATCACACTACCTGACTTCAAACTATACTACAAGGCTACAGTAATCAAAGCAGCATGGTACTGGTACCAAAACAGAGATATAGACCAATGGAACAGAACAGAGGCCTCGCAAATAACACCACACATCTACATCTTTGACAAACCTGACAAAAACAAGCAATGGGGAAAGGATTCCCTGTTTAATAAATGATGTTGGGAAAACTGGCTAGGCCAGTGCAGAAAGCAAAAACTGGACCCCTTCTTTGCACCTTATACAAAAAGTAACTCCAGATGGATTAAAGATTTAAACATAAGACCTAACACCTTAAAAACCCTAGAAGAAAACCTAGGCAATACCATTCAGGATATAGGCATAGGTGAGGACTTCATGACTAAAACACGAAAAGCATTGGTAACAAAAGCCAAAATAGATAAATGGGTTCAAATCAAACTTGAGAGCTTCTGCACAACAAAAGAAACAATCATTAGAGTGAACTGACAACCAACAGAACGGGAAAAATTTTTGCAAGCTACCCATCTGACAAAGGGCTAATAACCAGAATCTACAAAGAACTAAAACAAATTTATAAGAAAAATCAAATAACTCCATCAAAAAGTGGGAAAAGGATATGAACAGACACTTTTCAAAAGAAGACATTTATGCAGCCAACAAACATATGAGAAAATGCTCATCATCACAGGTCATTAGAGAAATGCAAATCAAAACCACATTGAGATACCATCTCACACCGGTTAGAATGGCGATCATTAAAAAATCAGGAGACAACAGATGCTGGAGAGGATGTGGAGAAATAGGAACGCTTTTACACTGTTGGTGGGAGTGTAAATTAGTTCAACCATTGTGGAAGACAGTGTGGCAATTCCTCAAGGATCTAGAAATAGAAATTCCATTTGACCCAGCAATTCCATTGCTGGGTATGTACCCAAAGGATTATAAATTGTTCTATTATAAAGACACATGCACACGTATGTTCATTATAGCACTGTTTATAATAGCAAAGACCTGGAACCAACCCAAATGCCCATCAATGATAGACTGGATAAAGAAAATGTGGCACATATACACCATGGAATACTATGCAGCCATAAAAAAGGATGAGTTCATGTCCTTTGTAGGGACATGGATGAACCTGGAAATCATCATTCTCAGCAAACTGACATAAGAACAGACAACCAAACACCCCTGTTCTCACTCATAGGTCAGTGTTGAACAATGAGAACACATGAACAGAGGGAGGGGAACATCACACACTGGCATCTGTTGGGGGGTTAAGGGTTAGGGGAGGGATAGCAGGAGGTGGGGAGATTGGGGAGGGTAACATTGGGAGAAATACCTACTGTAGGTGACAGGGAAATGGAGGCAGCAAACCACCACAGCATGTGTATACCTATGTAACAATCCTGCAAGATCTTCTTCTTTTTTAAAATAATAATAATAATAAAATCTATTTTAAAAAAGAAGAAGAAAAAATATTTGTTAAAAAAAAAAACAATTACCTTTGCACCAATCTAGTAGCATTGGATCTACTAACCTGGAAACACCACACCACAGAGGTGCTGGATTGCAAGGAGAGCCCATGGTTGGCACAGGCCAAATATTTGTGCAAGAAGCTGGGGAGTTCCCAGCAGTTGAGATGGACAATGATCATCAACTTCTGAAATGTTAAAGAAAACTGAAGGGTCTGGCAGGGCATGGTGGCTCACGCCTCTAATCCAAGCACTTTGGGAGGCCAAGGTGGGCGGATCATCTGAGATCAGGAGTTCAAGACCAGCCTGGACAACACAGCGAAACTTCATCTCTACTACGAAGACAAAAATTATCCGGGCATGGTGGTACATGCCTGTGGTCCCAGCTGCTTGGGAGACTGCAGCAAGAGAATCGTTTGAACACAGGAGGTGAAGGTCGCACTAAGTTTAGATTATACTACTGCACTCCAGCCTGGGCAACAGAGTGAGACTCGCCAAGAAAGACAGGAGGAGGGAGGGAGGGAGGGACGGAAGGCAGGAAGGCAGAAGGAAGAGAAAGAAAACTGAAGAGTTTTGAAGGCAGGGGGCACTGTCCTATAAGAGACTGAGGGTGGAACTTGTCCTTGAAAGCTCCCCTAACCTACTGAAAGTGGAATGAAGGGCTTGGATCCAAGAGTTTCAGAGGCAGCCAAGATCTTCCCAGTCCCCACGATGGGTTTCTCTGGTATGCTTGTTTGCTTTTCTTTGATTCTGCTGTTCAAAAGAAATAGGGTGTGTTGATGTTTCAGGTGAACAGTGTGCTTTCTGGGTGACCTAATTTATCTAGCAGTGGAATGAAAAGGAAGAGAATGGACCAAAAGAATCAAAGCCCATGGGCTACCTCAATAGAAAGAAAATGTGTGGATTTTTCATATGATGTTATTCGAACATGAATCTGCCATTCTGCTGTGCTGTGTCTTCCATCTGCTACCTGCTAAACTGTGGACAAGAAAAATACAGCTGGTGTGAAGAATGGATGCTGCACAGGTAGGAATGAGGGTGGGTATGTAGGAAGAGAACATGCTTGACACAGAAGAGAACTAACCATGTACCTTATCTCATTTAATCCTCACAACAACCAGAAAGGGAACTAGTATATAAACAAATAAAAACAAAACAGGCCGAGAGAGGACAGTCCCACCTCACTGGGAACACCTAAGATCTGAGTCCTTTCTCTTTCTACTGCCTCTCAAAGGCAGTGATGACTCTGAAAATTACAAAACAGTTCTACCTCGTGAAGGAGTTCCTTGTGTATCTACTTCAGACCAATCACACTTCTTCCTGGAAATGATTAGAGGTCTTGTCTTTTTTAGAATAGGCACAATATGGATGAAATATTTTTAGCTAGCCTGCTTACAGCAATCTAACTCTTAGGTCATACTCTTTCCATTATAGTAATAGACAAGGTGAGTAATGGGATTTTGATCTTAAGAAGGTTAAATTTCCACATCTAAGTAGCTGTGGTATGCTGGAATAAGGGAGGTGCTTTGCCTTCTAAAACAGACCAAAGCCGAGAAAGCAGATTACCAAGTCCCTGCAAGTTGACACATGCCCCTGAGCCCAGATTTTGGAAAAAAGCAAGCAAAGAAGTGAGCCAGAGAGGTGAGTGTTAGACTGCCCCTGATTTTCACTTCATCTGACTTGGTTTGGTCTTTAATTGAAGCCTGTGCTAAGACTCTGTCTACGCCAGTCTGAAACAGCCTATAGACTAGTTGGCCATTCAAATTTTCTCTTTATAAATATCATTTTCCCTTGTATCTGCTGAATTTTCATTCTTGATTCAAATGTTTGGGTGTCTGCATGTTTAATGAACACAGATGCCAAGGCTCTCTCAGCCAAATATTTGGATTCCAAAACATAGAGGCTGTCCACATAGTTGACTTCTCATTCACATATGTGACACTGTATACAGACAGTTAAGTTTTAATAATAAAGTCTAAGAATGGATAGGGCTGGCTGTTGGTAGGAGGACATAGTGCTGCATCTAAACCAGTGTGTATTTGGAGAGCTGGTGAACATTTTTATGGGGCTGAAGTTTTGCTTGATCTCAGGTCTGCCATCACAGAGGGCCAAAGTAGGCCCAGCCACGTGGCCAGGGTGAGATCACAGCTGCGGGGGCCAAGTTGAACTCAAATGTTACCTGATGCCTCCAAGAACAGAAAGACCCAGGGCAAGTAAAACTCTGTTCTAAGGATTTTTTTGGACCAAGCTAGAGAATCCAAATTCTACTGTGGGAAACAAAGCCAAAGAGGGTAGGGAATCAAGCAAATTCAAAGATCAAAACAATGAGGAAAGAGACCCAAGATCATTTCTGTGAATGGAGCTGAAGCAATGAGCCTTGATGTCAACAGAGCCAGGTCAGGTGTTGGTCTGAGGTGTGGATTTGGAAAGGATCATTTTGCAAGGCATGGATTTTCTGGGTCTGTTCAGTAACAGCTTTCTCAGGGGACTTACCTGGTACTATGATTCAAATATTTGTCCCCTCCAAAAGTCATGTTGAAATTGAATCACCAATGTAGTGGTCTTCAGGGGTGGGGCCTTTATTTTTATTATTTATTTTGAGATGGAGTCTCACTGTATCACCCAGGCTGGAGTGTAATGGCACAATCTCAGTTCACTGCAACCTCCACCTCTTGGGTCCAAGTGATTCTTCTACTCAGCCTCCTGAGTAGCTGGGATTACAGGCACATGCCACCAGGCCTGGCTAATTTTTGTATTTTTGTGGAGACAGGGTTTCACCATGTTGGCCAGGCTGGTCTTAAACTCCTAACCTCAGTTGATTTGCCTGCCTCGGCCTCCCAAAGTGCTGGGATTACAGGCATGAGCCACCGTGCCCATCCAAGGTGGGGCCTTTAAGAGGTAATTGGGTCATGAGGGCTCTGTCCTTATTAATTAATTAATCCATTAAAGGATTAATGGATTGATTAATGGGCTAACATGGGAGGGGACCAGTGACTTTACAAAAAGAGGAAGGGAGACTGGAGCTAGCAACACTCAGCCCCCTTCCCATGTCGTGTCCTGTGCCATCTCAGGACTCTCCAGAGTCCTCACCATAAATAAGACTCTCATCACATGCAGACCTTTGACTTTGGATTTCTCAGCCTCTGAAACTGTAAGAAATAAATTCCTTTTCTTTCTAAATCACTCAGTATTCTGTTATAAACAACAGACAAAGGACTAAGACACCTGGTGAGAGAGCATGAGAGCTGGCAAGACTGCTGCAGGTCAGTTTCAGGCTGACAAGGACAAATGGTTTCCTTTGGTGTCATCCAGCCAATGCATCGATAGATGTCTTGTCTAATCAATGAAAAAGATATGAAAAAATAAAGAAATGTCCAAGATCATAACCTCCATTAACTTGTATGTCTTGGAGGATGGAAGGAAACATAGTCTAGTCTTGAAATAGTATAACTAATAGTTAAAACCATGGACCTCGGATTCAGACAGACCAGAATTGAAACTCCAGCTCTGCAACTTGGTGTTTGGAGAGAGGAAACTTACCTCTCTGAATCCTCAGGTTTCCCATCTGCGAAATAAGCATAATGATGGCATCTACGGCACTGGAATGTCATGAGGCTTGAAGGGCATGACAATAGCTAGTGTTTATTGAGTTCCTACAGGGCTGTGCTCTTACAGGTATTATCACATGCTTGACAAATAGCAAGAACTCAAACGTCAGCTATAATAGCTGCCTATGGTCTGAAACATTCACAAAGGAAATATAGTACAAAGAATTCCAACCAACAACACAAGAGTATAGTTTTTAAACTCAAATCATCCATGAAATGTTAGCAAAACATCTTTAGAAAGGCTATGGTTGAGGAACAGCACTAGATGCTATAGGAAATGCAAAGTTAAACCAGGCATGATCTCTGCTCTTGAGGAGCTCTTAGCGTAGGAAGGAAGACAAACACAAAATAACTGGTTGCTACCACATCTGAGAGTATAGGCATGCTAAAATCAAGACACAATTAGTACACTGGGAGCAAAAGGGGGAAAGGTTTCCTGCATCTGGATGAAAGAATGGAGCTTCATGAAGGAGAGGAAGAAAGAGTGTGGCAGACCATGATGGTAGGCCCTCCCAGTAGCCAGTCCCACCTCCTTTCCCTCTTACTTACTTCCAACCAAATACTCACTTTCCAGCCTCCCTTGCAGCTACAGGGTAGACGTGTGATACAAGGCTATGCATGACACTTACAAGGAAGATTATTGGAGCTTCAGCAAATGGTTTTACCATTTGATAAAAAGGAAAGTTATCAATGATGACACCTTTGCCCTTCTTCCTACCTTGAACATGGACACAATGCCTCAACCTATAACAAACACTTTACAACCATATTGCAACAAGCCAACTTGCCAAGATGACAGAGAAGACAGATTGAAAAGGTCTGGGTCTCTGATGCCAGAGCTGAGCCGCTGCAGCAGCCTGCAGAGCCCACCTCTGGAATTCTTGTTACGGGAGTGTTTCTCCTAAGTCACTGCTGGTTCAGTTTGATGTTACTTGCAGCTGAATGCCTTCCTAACAGATGCAGATGATAGCAAAACATAGAGGTGGGAAAACACAGGGCACTTTCAAGGAAAAGAAAATACACTCTGAGTTTTTGGAACATAATAAACCAAGAGGGAGCATAGAAAGCAAGGCTGAAAATGTGGGCTGGGGCCTGTGTTGCATGGTGAGATTTGGCAGCAGGGGAGCTGACAAGGTTTTTTATGTAGGAGAATGATGTAAAGAACTGTAGTTCTGGAAGATTAAACTGGGTGGTTTGGTTTGGAAGGCCGGGGTGCTGGAAGCTGGGAGAGTCTTTGGTTAGCATGCTATCTCAGGCACACAGGGAGAAGGTAGGAGAGGCTGGCCATGGGTGGTGGAAGTGGGAAAGGATGAGATGAATGTGCAGACTGACTTCCCTTTGAACTTCTCCTCAATCACAGAGAAGTTCAGCTCTTGAAGCAGAGCTTGAAAGGGCCCTTTTTATGGATTAGCTATATTCCACACCAAAAAGTGCTCTTACAACTCACTATTTCTCTTAATATACAAAAATGGTCTGAACTTGGCTAGTTACTGTATCCCAGCAGGTGCAAAGCAACTTGTCAGGGCCATCTTCTCACTACTGTGTCCATTTTCCACGTGGAAAGGATCTGTGGTGTGACATGAAAGATAGCCAGACACATCTGTGCATGTGGCCCTCAAGATGTATTTGCTAACGGACAGGGCGTGATGGCTCAAGCCTGTAATCCTGGAACTTTGGGAGGCTGAGGCAGGCAGATCACTTGAGGTCAGGAGTTTGAGACCAACCTGACCAACATGGTGAAATCCCATGTCTACTAAGAACACAAAAATTAGCTGGGCATGGTGGTGCACCCCTATTCCCAGCTACTCAGTAGTCATGGAAGGAGAACTGTTTGAACCCAGGAGGCAGAGGTTGCAGTGAGCTGAGATCGTGCCAGTGCACCCCAGCCTGGGCAACAGAGTAAGACTCCATCTCAAAAAAAAATTTTATATTTTTAAATGGTAATTTTATAAGTTTGACCTCAATTTTTTGAAAGTGCTGAGAGCAAGAAAGAAGGCAAAGAAATTAAATGAAGCGGACTTTCTACGAAGGCATCTGAGGAATAGCGTGGTGAGAGACCAAGCCTGAGAAGACTCTGACTATCACAACCAGAGGTGACTGCAGGCAACTCACCTCCCCATCACAACCTCATTTTCTCCTCTATTAACCTGAAAGAGCTTAAAGCAGCCAGCTTTGAGTAGACCCTATATAGATGCAGTGATGGCTGTGAATGTATGATTAAGTTTATGAATAGATATGTTCTTCTCTAATGACCTTCTCCCAGATGCATCCTGGCCTTGAAATCACTAGCTCAATCATCGTCAACTTCCAAGACAAAATGAAGTGTCCGAGAGGCCAGAAGAGCCTGCTATTCCAATAAATATTCTCTGTTGAGTATGGGGAGGGAAAAGGTTCAGCAGAGCCAGCCTTTAGTGAGTTGAGGGAGCAGATGCCATCCATGCTTCTGGCCAAGGGTGTTAGAGAAATATGGGTTTTACTTCACCACCCTGCAAAGCTAATAAATAACCTACTATGTATGATTCAATAGGACAATGGATATAAATATGTGTTGTAAACTCTAAGGCTGTCTATTCCAAAGTAAGAGATGATTTGTAGCCATCCAGCATTGAAGAGGCAGAAACCGGCTAAGCACACTGGCTCTGATGAAAACAGCTCCACCCCTGCTGGGAGCACCAGAGGTGAGGGCGGGTGACGTGAGAAGGTTGCAGGACTGCTTTCTCTCTTTCTGCAGTTCAGCCCAGAAGGGCTGCAGGCAGCAGTGGCATTGCTGGACACAGTCCCAGTCATATCCACCAGGCTGTGATCGCCAGGATACAGAAGGGCTGTGGTGTGACATTGTTCCACCATCCAGAGACCAAGGCACAACACTCCCCTCCTGCTTCTCCGGGCCATGCTATAGGGAAGGGATCCAGAGGGGTCCATTGAGGGCAGTGCCAAGCAGCACTCACTAGGAGCCCTGCAATGCGCGGCTGGATGGGAAGCTCCCCTGGGACAATGAGAGTGACATCCTTTCTTGCCTGCCAATGGCTTTCTGGCCCTGGGACTTCTGTGCACAAGGAAGAGAAATGCACAGATTCATCTAGGTGTTTTACCCCAACCCCACGCATTCTGATACTGCTTACATAGACTTTGCCTTGACCACAAAACACTCATATTAAAAAAATAAAAAAAATTTAAAAACCCAGGTACTATCATCTGAGGTCCACTCTGCCTGCTTGATCTGCCACTTTTATAATGGCAAAAAAAAACATGCCTATTCCACACTCAAACACTTATTAGTATCTACTGTGTTAAGCAGCACTTCTTGGCACAGTGGGAGGTTCATAGTAACCAGAAGGCACGTTCTCTGCCCTTAAGGACTTCATTTATTCATTCATTTACTCATTTTGTTTCTGAGCCATCTATTATGTGCTAGCAGCGTGAAGTCAACAGAGGAAGGAAAAGTGTTCAAACCTAAAACAGCTAGAACATCATCTCAAACAGAGCATGCAGGTAAACCACGACAATTGCTAACACAGATGTAAGTTTAGCCGCTTGAGCTCATCCTTTTACATGAATTCAGGCACAAGAGAATTCAAAGGAACTCAGGTCATCACTGAGTCAGGTGGGCCCTACCTGGCGACTGGCTGCATCAGAATCTGTTGGGGAGCTTTCTAAAAATACAGGTTCCTGTGTCTGGGAAACCTGTTTTTCTGGAGCTTGCTGGGAATTGCTGATTTGCAGCCAGGTTTAAATACCTCCAGCCTAAGTTCTTATTTAAGGGATGAGGAAACTGCAGTCCAGGAAAGTAAAGTGACTTGCTAAAAGTTACTCAGCACCCCAGAGACCATGCTGGGACCAGTTTAGATCAGTGGTTACTAATCCTGGCGGGACATCTAAGTCATTCATTCGGACCCAACCTGGACCCACTGATGCAGGGTTTCTAGGAGAAGAGGCCTGAGAAACGTGGATTTGTAAGCACTTCATGAGCTCTTAAAATTCTGATGTGTGGCCATCATTGAGGGCTCCTGACGAAGTCTTCTGGTTCTTTTCATTCTCAACGCGCTAGACACCAGATCCTGGCTGAGAATCAGGGATCGTGTGTCTGCTGTTTGAGAGGGCTGCTACCAGCGGAGCTTCCTGTCAGTTTTGGTGATTTCACAACCGTGGCTCTCCCTCTCTTGAGAAATAAGTTGTGTGCAAAATCAGAAGGCTTTGTCATTGCATATTTAAGGTCTAGCACATTGCCTCTGCTTCACGTTGCGACTGAGAACACGGCGCCCAGAAAGTGAACACAGTGAGGAAACGGCAAGATAGAACCACTATGTTCCATTTTCCATTTCACCAGCTTACGACGCAAAAGAAAGCCACTTTCTTATAACGCCTCTAAGCCCCCAGCTGCCCAAGTTAGTAAGAAGTCAAGGCTTACTTCCAGAACTCCCTTCCAAAAACTATTTCAAAAAACCTCAGGGTGGCATATGCAGACCAAAGGGCCATTCAGGCTGCTCTCAGCACACGGCAGCCAGGGGCACAAGCTTTCCTGCCTAAAGCAGATCAGACTCCAAAGGACCATTTGTGTAACGTTAACGGGCTGTCTCTGGAGCCACTGCCATAGATGGGATTGTAATGCAACAATGTGAAGCTTTAACAACACTTGTGGATGATAAATGTCCTTTGGGGCAATCTTCCTGAGACGGAGCCAATGTCACCTACATTGAAAACTTGTTGAAGGAGAAAACCCCCTTTCTGGATGGCCACTGCAAGTATCTTAAGAAAATTCTTGGCAGCTGTGATCTCCAGGGCACCAGATCTGCCCTCTCTCCCTCAAATTCACTCTTTGATGCTGAGCAGGCTTGAACAGGCCTTGAACTTGTGTGGCCACCTAACACCCATGATGCTTCAGCAGCAACTCTTCCGCCACACACAGACTTTAAGATTCTGAACACACTCTTAGTTGTCACCTGAACTGACGTTAAACCAAGACTTCTGACAATGGTGTCAGCCTCTTATCACAGCTGCAAATTTCTCTGATTTCATTAGTGACTTTTCCTTGTCTCCTCGTTACTTGGCAAACATCTCATGTGTCACTTGATCTACTCTTTGTCCTTCTAATCACCCTACTGTCTAGTGATAATTCACTAAATTTAGGCAAACACACAATAAACTAATAAACAGTATGGCTGACACGAAAGGGCCTTGTGTGACATCCACTAATGCCACTTGTGCAGGGTTGGAAGAGAGGAAGCACTCTGGCTCTAGCAGGGGCTCTGTGGGTTGGAAGTCTGGAGGGGGAGAGCTTCTGTGCACTACTCAGTCTGCCCAAAAGCCCTGTTCTCCATCCTTGATGCCTCTGCTTCTAAATGATGCTACTTCTAATCCAGGATCCCAGGAGCCCAGAACAGACCCATTTATCCTGGGAGTCACAGGATAGTGTAGTGGAGGCTCCATCCCATAGAAATAAAGGCGGCCCAAGGTGCAGTGTCACTGAGGACTACAACAAAGGCCCTTCACCCCCCAGCGTGGTCCCCAGACATGGTACATCCTGTGAAAGGAGGAAATATATTGTGCTTCAAGTGTTACAGGTCTTAATAACCCACTCTTTCCATGCATATCCACAGAAAGACACACACACACACACACACACACACACACACACACACACAGAGCCATTTTATTACCAAAGTCACAATCATGGCTGTAAGATAGTCAGGTCAAGGATAGCTCCTGAATCAGCCAAGCACCATGGCCCTTTCTGAACCCTGGGCCAGACTCCTATCCTATGGTGAGTTCTTCCTCAGAGACTCCAATGCTCCTCTCCTGCCCTCTGGCATCTGCTGGGTCAATTCCATTTATAACATATACTGTAGGGTCAGGTACGGTGGCTCACACTTGTAATCCCAGCCCTTTGGGAGGCCGAGACAGATGGATCACGAGGTCAGAAGTTTGAGACCATCCTGGCCAACATGGTGAAATGCTGTCTCTACTAAAAATACAAAAATTAGATGGGCATGGTGGCACATGCCTGTAATCCAAGCTACTCGGGAGGCTGAGGCAAGAGAATCATTTGAACCCAGGAGGCGGAGGTTGCAGTGAGCCAAGATGGTGCCACTGCACTCCAGCCCAGGTGACAAAGCAAGAATCTATCTAAAAAAAAAATTAAAAATAACATATATTATAACAACATTCAATTTTATCACACCGGTTTTAAGGTCTCAATGTAGTCCCTCCCTAGAGATACCTGTGTTCCTTATGCAAATGTGCCCAACTCTCTCCATCACAGCCAACTTGCTTGACATGTGTATTACCAGTGAGCCATTCCATGAACTTGTCCAGACAAGAGAAAGTAGCTAGAGCCATAAGAATTCGAAAGGAAGGCATCATCACTGTTCAAAAATTCTGTGGTGATATGCCAGAAAACTCAAGAAAACTGACAGGAAACTTACAGTAAACAATAAGAATATTCAATAACGTAGCAGGCTACAGAATATTTTCTTTTTTTTTGACATAGAGTCTTGCTCTGTTGCTCAGGCTGGAGTGCAGTGGTGCTATCTCAGCTCACTGCAACCTCTGCCTCCTGGGTTCAAGTGATTCTCCTGTCTCAGCCTCCCAAATAGCTGGGACTACAGGTGCGCACCACCATGCCTGGCTAATTTTTTGTATTTTTTTTTTTAGTAGAGATGGGGTTTTACTGTGTTAGCCAAGGTGGTCTCAATCTCCTGACCCCATAATCCACCCATCTCGGCCTCCCAAAGTGCTGGGATTACAGGCATGAGCCACTGCACCTGGCCCAGGCTACAGAATTAATAAACAATTACCAGTCATAAGATATAATGAGGGGGAAAAGCCTCTATTTATAGGAATCAGAGAAAAAGAAGATAAAATAAACTTAATCCAACAATTCGACACCTATAGGAAAAAACTTGACAACAGTTCTGAAGAAAAAAAAAATGAGACTTGAACAAATAGACAAACTATGTTGTGATATATCGATGCTCTCTAAAAGAATTCACAAATTTAACATTATAGCAATATAGCTACCAATAGACTTTTCATTTTCTGGAGCTAGACAAGATGATTCTACAGTCCTCCAAGAGAAAGTCAGAAAATCCTGAAAAGCAAGAGCAAAGAGTGGTGTTAATGTACACTGCTGGTTGGGGGTAGTGGCTGATGTCTGTAGTCCCAACACTTTGGGAGACCAAAGTGAGAGGATTGCTTGAGGCCAAGGGTTCAAGACCAGCCTGGGCAACATAATAAGACCCAAGCTCTATGAAATATTAAATAGAACTAGCTGGGCATGGTGGTGCATGCCTGTAGTCCCAGCTGCTTGAGAGACTGATGTGGGATGTTCACTTGAGCCCAGAAGTTCAAGGCTGCAGTGAGCGATGATCGCGCCACTGTCCTCCAGCGTGGGCAACAGAGTGAGATCTTGTCTCTCAAAAAAAAAAAAAAAAAAACCACTGTTAAGCCTCAAATTGTTAAATTATGTGGTACTAGAATATAAGTCATCAGACAGACTAATGTAACAACATAGAAATACAGAAATAGTCTCAAATACATAAGGATTTGATATATGATACATTTGGGAACTCAGTGGGAGAAACATGAACATATCAATGAATGATGCTATTACAACTGGGCATACCATCTGGAAGATGCCTTTAAACCATATCTTATGCCATACACCAGGATAATTTTCAAATGGAATGAAAATTTAAATGTAATGACCAAGAAAGCAGCCTATCAGAAAACATGGGAGAATTCTAAGCTCAGAATGAGTAAGGCCCTTTTCGAATGATTCAAAAATCCAGGAGTCATGAAAGAAAAGATTTACAAATTGTACACCATAAAAATTAAAACATCTGCATGAATAAAAATAGAACAGCCAAATGACATACAGTAGGCAAAGAGAAATGACAGATCAAAAAATATTTGCAACTCACATCCCATTATGCAAAAAGTTCTTAAAATTGACAAGGAAAAGGCCAATGACTCAAATAAAAGTGGACCAGGGAGAGCCCACTGAAAGGAAACACAAATGTTCTACCTCTCTCATAATAAAAGATGCATGTTAAAGCCAATGAGATACCAATTTCCTACTTAACGAATTGGCAAGAATACAAAAGTTTAGTAAGGCAGAAGCCTGTAACTTATGACTAGTAGGAGTGTAAACTGATATAGTTTGGAAGCAATTTGGCAAAATCTATTAAATCAGAAAGGCGTGTTCCTTCTGGCCCCAGGATTTCATTTCCAGGAATTTATCCTACAGTTATTTTTTAACATGTGCAAAGTGACCTATCTATAATATTATCCAGAAGTGTTGTACATAATAGCAAAAGACTATAATCAGCTTAGGTGTACATGAAGAAGACACCAATTTTAAAAAACTACAGTACAGCCACAAAATAGAATACGATACATCTCTAAAAAAGAATGAACAAACTGTTCAAGAACTGATGTAGAAATGTCTCTAAGATATGATGTTAAGAGAAAAAAGTAAGATGCAGAAGAGTGAGCAAAGAACAATGCTAGTTATTTTTTAAAAGTTGGAAGAGGAAAGAATAGAGACTCATATTTGTTTTTACCCACTTTAAAAATACCTCCTCAAGGATACCCCCAAGAACCTACAGAATTTTGGGTTTCTGCCATAGGAATAGAAACTGGGAACACTGGAAACAGGTTTATGAGGCAGCCATTTTACCATATCCATTTATAGTTTTCACTTTTGAATTATGCAAGCATTACCTATTTTTAAAAGCAAATGGTAATTTTTAAAAGAATATGGCAAGAAAAAAGGGAGATTAAATGGTATGTCCCTTGCTTAACACAAGTTGTTAAAGCCACCTTTACAAAACATCCAGCCATAACATGATTTTGGCTACTCTCAGCATGTTCTATAGGAGGCCACCATCTGGCATTCTACCCTCCCAACCCATGAGGGCCCCTACTCCCAGGACAGAAACAAGGAACTGTCAGCTCACATTCCCTGCTTTGCAGCCCCACACCAACCAGCCCTGAATTGAAGTCTTTAAAAAAAAAAAGCAAAAATAGCCAGGCCCAAGAAAATCTTTCTTTGGGAAACTTAGTTTCCCAAACCACATAGTAAATATTGAATAAGTTTGTGCAAACTCAGTATTATGAAGATACAACTATATAACTTACAACTATATTTTAAGATTAAAAAAAAAAACCTTTAGGAGCAAGAACACAAATGGCAAATGCACCTGACATCTCTCACTGGTTCTCCATAACTTGGATTTATTTGTAAGGGCCTAGAAGGACTTTAATTTTCTCTGCCATAAAGATCATTGCTAAAATACATACCATGCAGCAAACCAACTCATTTCCCACAAATCTTGCTGTTTGACTTCTCACAGAATACATAGCGATTTTGCTTGTGTCTCTTCCTCCTGTTCTTTTTTCCTAACTGAACTTTGTTATTTATTCAGAATTTTTCCCAATCCTGACATATTTTAAAACCTTAATCATTTCTGCCTATAATATTTGGGTTTTCTTCTTTTCCTGTCTTTATTTAATAAGCCTCATACAAATATTTTCCCCATAATCACAATGTTTTCTTTTCACCTTGCTCAAGAACTGTGTTAGGAGCTCCAAATGAGATCTGTAAAAATTTGGAGAAACTCTACATTAGCTAGATTTTAGTCATTTTCACTGCTAATAAACATGACAAACATGCTGAAGACAACTTCTTCCCTTCTGAAGGGGCTGGCACAGACAGCAATACTATTCATGTTTCTGATTCTCGATCATAAGAATTGTTTCAGACAATTAGAATAATGTCTCCTCTAGCACATAATATTCAAGCGAGACAGAGAAAGGAATATGTCCTATGTCACACAGCTAGGTGGTGACAGCTGCCTCAGCATCAGCACACTGTGTTTGCTTTAATTTTTTCATTCATCTCTAGGTAGCAGTAAATCTGGTTCTGAATACTAACTTTGAGACTTAACTTTCTCCACATCCTTCCTATCACTTCCTTTGAGAGTGCTCCAGATTCTTTCCTTAGCTTCTATTTCTGCATTTGTGAAATGGGGATGATGAGGATATCTTCCTTCAGTAGCTGGGTTTCTTTCCGCTGAGCTGAAGATAGAAGTCAAAGATGATGGCAGGGACCTGGTGGCTGACCGCATTCCAGTACTGGATTGTGAAGTTGCTGGTGGTGAAATCAGCATATGAGCTCCTGAAAGCTCTCTCAAGTGGGATTGGAATTTCAAGGGCTGCCAAGACTTGAAATCCCATTTTGTCCCAATTACAGGGCTTGAGGTTACCAGATGGACAGTGGTAGACTAACGTTGACATAGGTTGGGAAAGACTCCTGCCACATTGCTCCCACAGTGAAGGGCCTCACAATGGCTGTGGTTAGATTTCCACTCTCCTGCTGTACCACCATGTCTCCTAAGGCCTTGGTGTAGGTGTAAGTATTGAGCCAATCTCTGAACATCTTGGGTATGTTCTTGTCAATAACAGCGTCGTCTAACCACCTTGCAATGATGTTGAAAAATTACATACTCTCGGAGTGCACAGGGTGGGTGCCAGCGCCTTCAGCGTCCACGGGGGCAGAGCGTTAGGAGATGGCTGATGGGCTCTGAGCCACACAGCCACAGCCCCTGGCCCTGCACGCTTTCAGATGATGGTGCCGGGCCCCATAATTTGTAATTTTAAACATGATGCTTGTGTTCTACTGATGTCTCTCAGAAGCAACATTCTAACCTTGTGGGTGCTCCACTACTTGCGAGCTTACTATTGGACATGGTATGGTTAGTTCTTAAGTCTTAGATACCACAGACATAGGCACATTTATGAATTAATGTCTATGACAACCATGGCTATTTAAGCCATTGGAGCAACAAAGCATCTGGACCCAGGCTGTCACTCTGTGGGTTAAAATGAAGAAGTTGAGGCATCTGCCTGGTCCTTCATTGATGCCTACTATTGAGCTACCTATTCTTCCTCCTTCCTCTCTTCTTCTTCTTCCTCCTCTTCTTGTCCTCCTCCTTCCTTCTAGCTAATCTACTGCTGCAGTTTTTTGTGTATTCCCAGCCAGGTGTCCTAAGGTACCAGAGACAAAGGAGAGAGTAAAGGAGGTGCTGGAGAGGCTGGAGTCTTTTTCTGCCTTTCTCCCCACTCCTTTGCACTCTTTTGCCTTCCTTACCTGCCTAAGCCCTATTCATTCTTAAGATTCAAGAAAGTTGTCTCCTCCTTCAAGAAGCCTTCTCTGACTCCTCTCTACAGTACTGAGTGCCTGTCATTATTGCTTCATCAGTTTCCTACGCCTCTGTTATCAAAGCATTAATTACCCCGTACTATCATTTCTTCTGCGTGTCTACCTTCTCCTAAACTGTAAGCTCTTAAAATCCAAGAGTGCACTTCATTCATTTGAATCCTTAAAGACTAGAATGTATCACCTGGCACACAGTAGGTGCTCAGCAAACATTCAACACACAAATGATGAGATGGGAGAGAGGAAATCTGACCAACCAATGCTTAGGAGGCAACAGAGTACAAGCCTTTCCTTCTGCCATCAAGGTTAGCCAACGCAGGGGGCTAATGAGGGAAGCCTAGGCAGTGCTAGTGCTGTCCATGAGATGGGATTTCTGCTAGCAAATCTTTAAGTGGATCATCTTAACCATCCAGCCCACGGACAGTTTAGACAGGACCAGGAGGAGAACAATTGCACGCTATGTTTTCCCATAAAGCATCTGAGACAGAAGCTGTGCCCACAGGGGCTGAAGGAGCTCAGAGGCAAGTGCAGTGTAACTCATGGGGGGCCCCTCTGGAAAGTTGAGTGTCAGACAAAGGAAGTCCACGAGCTGGTTTGTTGCAGAAGTAGGGGGAAGAGGGAACAGGACAATTGGCAAGTTGGCTAGGACCAGCCTATCACAGGGGTAGAAATGAGCCTCCTCTTTCCCCACCACCTTTCTTCTCCTTCCCCCTACCATTGTCCTGAGTCTCCAAGGCTATAAGCTAGAGGGGACAGATTGTGCCATAAACCCCAGATTATGATAATGATAGTGAGAATACAGCAGGAGGAGGAGGAAGACCAAGCGGAATTGTGTGAGCAGAGGTGGAGAATTCAGATCCTCTCCGGACTAGAACGTAAAGTACACACCATGAGTAACCACACAATAATAAGGTTGAATGGGTAGAGAGCCATTGAGGGGAAAACAGAGGTGGAAATAGGGAGGTATTGTGAGTTCTTCAGTAAGGACATTACAAAAGCAATGTTTTGATAACGCAAATTTGACAAGGGACAAATTTTGATAAGAACACTTTGACCCAGAGATGCAGGATGGTTAGAGCAAGGCCTCTTAGGAGGCTGATAGACTGATCAAGGATTCTCCATGAAGGCTGTTACAGCAGAGGGAGTTAGGATAAGAGTGAAAGCAAACGTTTCACTTTTAAGGAAGGAATCATGTCTGCCTGGAGGACAGATTGGATATAAGGTGTGATGTGTAAGGAAGGCTTATCATAGAGGATTCCAAGGTTTCTATGACTTGACTGAAAAACCAGAAGTTCCCTTGGTGGGAACTGAGTCATAGAGGAAGAAAGCTGGGATTTGGGATGGGAAGATGATTAAGGAGGTTAATTAATGAGGTTAGTGAGA
>NW_022436947.1:5974163-6173157 GCF_009761245.1 Sapajus apella
GTTTCACCATGTTGGCCAGGCTGGTCTCGAACTCCTGACCTCCGGTGATCCGCCCAACTCAGCCTCCCAAAGTGCTGGGATTATAGGTGTGAGCCACCTCGCCCAGCCTATATTATGTGATTTTTCAGTCCACTGCATATAAACTCAGAAAAGGATTGAAGGTTTGCTGCTGCTTTTGTGCTCACTCTTTTTGGACTGACAGCATCACCAGGTGTTATTAACATCCCAACTCACAAGCTCTGAATGAGCCTCTCTCAGGCAGTTCCCTACTCACTAATTTGCAGGTGGGTCCGTGTTTGCCTTTTGGCCCTCCCATAATTATGTGGGTATTTGTTTGTGCATCTCACATCACACTACTGTTAGGACCTTGGCCACTGACCGAATTCGATTTTCAATCAGGTGCCTAAACTTCGTAGAAATTACATCTTTTCCCAGTGAATGTTTTGTGGAAGACCGATGATTTCAAATTGCCTTACTTGGAAGGAAAAAGCAACTCGGGCTAGAAATATTCTTCCAGAAATACACTCCCTGTCCCAAACCAAGTCAACATGGAGAGGGAGTCCCTGGAAAGCCCAGGGCCCAGGAGGGGTGGAGTAATGGTGGGGTCTATTTTTAGGCTGTGATGTGGACTCCTGACGGCCACTGGCATCAGAGGGTGAAGGAGTGCTGGCCCACTGGACTGTGTTCCTCAGCCCACACTCCAGAAGCTGCAGGCTGGTCATAGGTTATTTTTTGCAAGGAAAAATGCACTGTGCAGATGAATGGTGGGTCTGTCTAGGGACTTGCTTAAAAAGGTCTTAGTGTATTTCAAATGAAATCCTGGCTCAGGGACTAAAGAGCTTCGCTCACAGGTCTGCCTGGTCTCTTTGTCCTCACAATCCCCTACTCTCCTTCTTTCCTGTGCCCTAGTGCCTTCACTCTTCATCCTCCCTCCTACCCTTCTATTTCCCACCAGAACAGGGGGCAGGAAACGAGGGATGTGGGGGATGGCAAGGGGGACGAGACCAGGCAGACCTGCCAAGCCTTGGCACGAAAGAAAGGGGGACAGCCACTGGGGCTCCACGTGACTCCACTCAATGGGTAGCAGAAGCAGCTGCAGCCCACACGACGCAGGATCCCTGCCATTCTTCCTGTGGCTATGGAACAGACAGGACAAGGCTCACTAACATTTGCTCTGATCGTACCCAAATGTTCCCTGGTACACCTCTCATATCACATCCTAGATTTTGAAATAAAAAAATTGTATCATGTCAGTAAAGAACCCTGGGGCCAGGCGCAGAGGCTCACAGCTGTAATCCCAACACTTTGGGAGGCCAAAGCAGGTGGATCACCTGAGGTCAGGAGTTCAAGACCAGCCTGGCCAATGTGACAAAACCCCATATCTACTAAAAATACAAAAATTAGCCAACCATGGTGATTGGTACCTGTAATCCCAGCTAACTGGGAGGCTGACATGGGAGAATCACTTGAATCCAGGAGGCAGAGGTTGCAGTAGGCCAAGATGGCACCACTGCCTTCCCGCCTGGGTGACAGAGTGAGACTGTCTCAAAAAAAAAAAAAAAAAGCAGAACCCTGCAAGCAGGGTGACTGGTTTACACAAGACTAAATTCATGTCAAGCCACCAAATATGCGAGTTAGGGGTCCACACATTTTCTCTGCCTAAAATATGGCCCAGCTCAATTCTGGAGCCCAGCATTGGACTGAGAATGAAGATAGAGACTATGAACCGGCCCTGTCTATTGATATGGAAGAGTTCGGACAGCCAGGCTGATCTTTGTGGAGTTATTTTTGGTAACTCCCCAGGTGAAACAAGGAACAGGGGTGGGCCTGAGCCTCCCTGAGGATGCCTGAGGTCCTGACCTAGGTCCAGTCATCTCCCAAAAAGGCTGCTAAGGGTCCTTTTGCCCAAAGCAGTAGGCAGCCAGCAGCCTACATTATAGAATGTGTCTCTTAGGAGGCTTTCCCCAGGTAACTTAGCATTTATTTACATATCCCTGAATAAAACCCTATTTGGTTTTGCACATTTGCAAATTTTATATAAATGGAGTCATTGGGTTTACGTTAGTTTGCAAATCGCTTCTACTCAATATGGTGCTGAGATTTTTTTTTTCCAGGTTAATGCATGAACTGTAATTCATTTATTTTTCACCGTACATAGCACAATTTATGTATTCATTTTCTCCCAGGTAGGCATTTGTGTTGTTCCCAGTTTTTCTGTTATTAGCAACAATTCTGCTATGAAAATTCTCCTGCATCTCTTCTGGTGCTCATTTGAGAGAGTTTCTCTAAGGCGTAATAGTGAAATGTCTGGGCCATGTGATTATTTTGCAGCTTTCACTTTTCTAGATAATGCCAATTTTTTTCCAAAAGTAATTGTACAAATTTATACTTCTACTTGTAGTACTTTGCTCCTCACCTTTGGTATTGCCTGAATTACTGATTTTTGCCAGTAAGGCGGTATAAAATAGCATCTCAGCTTTGTTTCAATTTGCATCCTCCCAATTAATAATGAAGTTGAACATTTCTTCGGATGCCTTTATCCATTTGTGTTTCCTCTTCATATCTGTCTTCTCTATCTGCATATCATGTGCTCTATCTTTTTTGTAATGATGTTTAGGGGTTATTCATATATCCTGAGTAATAAACTTTTTTGTTCATCTGTGACACAGATTTTCTGTCTTTGGAGCTTTTGTTTTCAGTCTTTTTATAGGGTGTTGTGGTAGTTCTTAATTAAGGTCGCAAAATTTATCAGCCTTTTCCTGGATGGCTTGCATTTCTGTGTCATGTTTAAGAAATCCTTCCTTACCTTGAGGTCTTAGAGATGTTCTGTTTTTTTTCCAAAAGGCTTAAAGTATATTTTGCCTTTGACTTTTGAGTCCTTACTCAGTCTAGAATTCATTTTTATACGTGGTGTACTATAGAATTTCAGTTTCATTTCTTTCCCATGTGGGTAATTATCACACAGTCTAGCACCTCTCCACTCTTCTCTAATGCTTTTTTTGTCATCTATCCAGTTTCCAAATATGATTAGGACTCTCTATTTTGTTTCAATGGTCTTTTTGTCTGCCCTTACACTAATACCCCACTGTTGTAAATACCATTGCTTTATAATGAGACTTAATAGTTCACAGGCAAATCCCTGCACTCTGTCCTTTTTTCTTCTAGACTGTGTTGCCTATTCTTAGACCTTTGCTCTTCCACATAAATATTAGAATCAGCTTGCCAACTACCATGAAAATCCATGTTGGTATTTTTATTGGAAGTACTTTAAATCTAGAGCTCAAAGTTGGAAAAATGGACACAATTTCCAAGACTGTGAACTCTCCATTTATTTATGTCCTCTTTAAGGACTTTCAATGAAGTTGGACAAGTTTATCGCCATAGAGTTTACACATTTTTATTAGATTGAGTCCTAGGTACCTTACATTTTTATTACTGTTGTAAATGATACGTTTATCTAATTAAATTTTCCAAATGTTACTGGTGTATAAAAATGCAATTGACTTGTTTATATTGGCTTATAGTTGACAGAATTGCCAAACTCTTATTAATCCTAGCAGATTATCTATATTTCTATGCAAAAATCATATCATCTATGAATAACAAGTTTTGTCTTTTCTAACCTTTGTACCTTGTAAATCTTTTTTTTTTTTTTTGCTTTATTATAGGCTAAAAAGTAGTGAAAGCATAAGCACTTCCCTTTCCTTTTTTAACTTTTTAAATTTTTTTATTGAGGTAAAATACACATGTGACATTTATCATCTTTATCAAGTTTACAGTTCAGTAGTAATAAATTTATATTCTCAGCCAAACAGGGTGGCCCATGCCTGTAATCCCAGAACTTTGAGAGGCTGAGGCAGGTGGATCATTTGAGTTCAGGAGTTCCAGACCAGCCTGGCCAACATAGTGAAACCCTGTCTGTACTAAAAATATAAAAATTAACCGGTTGTAGTGGCACACGCCTGTAATCCCAGCTACTCGGGAGGCTGAGACAGGAGAATCTCTTGAACCCAGGAGGTGGAGATTGCAGTAAGCCAAGATCACACCACTGCACTCTAGCCTAGGGTGACAGAGCGAGACTCCAACTATAAATAATATTCTTTTTTTTCCCCTTTATCTCCCTGCCCTCCTCTTCCCAGCCTCTGGTAACCACCAATCCACACTCTATCTTCATGAGATCCACATTTTTAGCTTCTCCATGTGAGTTAGAACATGCAATATTTGTCTTTCTGTGCTTGATTTATTTTACTTAATATAATGGCCTCCAGTTCCATCCACATTGCTGCAAATGACAGGATTTCATGCTTTGTTATGGCTGAATAATATTCCAGAGTGTGCGTGTGTATCTCCACGTTCTCTTTATCCATTCATCCATTCTGATGGGCACTTAGGTTGATTCTATATCTTGTCTATTGTGAATAGTGCTGCAATAAACAGAGGAGTGCTGATATCTATTCAATATATTGATTTCCTCTTTTGGACATACACCCAATAGTGGATTTGACAGTTGTCCTAATTTTAGTTTTTTGAGAAATCTCTATTCAGTTTTCCATAGTGGCTGTGCTAATTTACATTTTCACCAACAGTGTTCCTCTTTCTCCATGTCCTCACCAGTATCTGTTATTATCATTTTTCTAAAAGCCATTTTAACTAGGGTGAGATTCTACCTCTTCCTGGTTTTGATTTCATTTCTCTGATGATTAGCGATGTTGAGAATTTTTTCACATACCTTTTTGGCCACTTGTATGTCTTCTTTAAAGAAATGTCTGTTCAGATCTTTTGCCTGTTTTAAACTCAGATTATTTGGTGTTTTTTTGCAATTGGTTTGTTTGAGCTCCATATATGTTCTGGTTATGAATCCCTTATCAGATGGACAGTTTGCAAATATCTCCCCCGCTCTCTGGGTTGTCTCTTTGTTTTGTTGTTTCCTTTTCTGTGCAGAAGTTTTGTAGCTTGATGTATTCCCAACTGTCTATTTTTATTTTGGTTGCCTGTGCTTTTGAGGTTTTACAGACACAAAAACCTTTGCCCAGACCAAGGTCCTGGAGAGTTTCTCCAATATATTCTTCTAGTAGTTCCATGGTTTCAGGTCTTAAAGTCTTAAATCCATTTTGATTTTTGTGTGCAGTAAGAGACAGGAGTCTGGTATCATTCTTCTGCATATAGTTATGCAGTTTTTCCCAGCCACATTTATTAAAAAGACTGTCATTGCATCATTGTATGTTCTTGGTGCCTTTCTCAAAGAGTTGGCTATAAATGTGTGGATTTATATTTGGACTGTCTATTATGTTACATTGGTCTGTGTGTCTGTTTTTATGCCAGCACCACACAGTTTTGATTACTAGAGCTTTGTAGTATATTTTGAAGTCAGGTAGCATAATACTTCCAGCTCAGCTTTGCTCTTTTTGCTCAGGATTGCTTTGGCTATTTGAGGTCTTTTGTAGGAACTCTTGTCTTATTCCTGCTTTTTCTATTTCTTCATTAAATGTAGTGTTTGTTATAAGCTATTTTATATACATGTCCTTTACCAGACTCATTTTTTTTAATTCATGTTTTTCTAAAAATTCTTTTCATAAACTGATGTTTTGTTGAACAGTTTTCTGGGTTTTTTGAGAGAATGCCATGTGAAATTTTTCATTTGACTTGTGAATATGGCCAATTACATCAGTAGATTTCAAGTGATGAATCAGTCTTTCATTTCTGGGATAAGCCTCATTCCAATTTGGTCGTGATTGGTTGTCTTTTATATGTAAATATTATTTGTTTAGTTTGCTAATATTTTGTTTAGGATGTTGACATCTATGTTATTAAGATCAGCCTATAATTTTCTTTTCTCGTTTTGTACCTATTTGCTTTCAGTATGGAGATTTTTTTTTTACTAGCTTCAGCAACACAATTAGGAAGTGTTTTCTCTATTCTATTTTCTACAAAGGCTTGTGTAATATTTTTGTAACCTGTTTCTTGAAGTCTGAAAAAAGTTACTTCTAAAACTATCTAGGTTGGCAATTTCTTAATGGAAAGATTAGTTACGCTAGTTCTATTTATTTAAAGATTATGGAACTATTCAAATTTTATTTTAAATCGGCTTTAATAAATTAATCAATTTTAATATTTTCCAGTTAATTTGGCTATTTCACCTGTTTCTGCTTTATTAGCATAAATTTGTTTCCAGCAGTCTCTTATGATTGTTATAATCTCTGCCGCATCTGCTACCTATTCCTTTATTCCTAATATTGACTTTCTGTCTTATTTATTTAGGTTTTTATCAATATTGCCACAAGTTTGTTAATGTTATCACTCATATTAAAGAACAAATTTTTTGTATTAACCACTTTTATTTTATATTTTGGTCTATATTTCTTTACCATTTCATTAGCTTCTCTTCAAATATTTATTGTTTTCTTCATCCTATTTTCTTTGGGTTATTTTAATGTCCTTTTACTAACTTCTTCAATCAGATGCTCAGTTTCTTGAGTTTTAGCCATTCTTATTTTACAATATAAGCCCCTAAGGCTATAAATTTCCCTCTAAATGCCACTCTAGTTGCATCTCACAAATTTAGATATGTAATATTATTTTATAAATAATTTTATTTTACATAAAACAACATATAGTCCATGATTGATTTTTAAATGAGCTTTCAATCCTAGCACTTTGGGAGGTCAAAGCAGGTGGATCTCTTGAGCCCAGGAGTTCAAGACCAGCCTGGGCAACATGGCAAAACCCTGTCTCTACAAAAAATACAAAAATTAGCCAGATGTAGTGGTATGCAACTGCAGCCCCAGTTACTCAGGAGGCTAAGGTGGGAGGATTCCCTGAGCCCAGGGAGGTTGAGGCTGCAGTGAACTGTGATCGTGCCACTGCACTCCAGCCTGGGCAACAGAGTGAGAGACACTACCTCGGAAAAAAAATGAACTTTCAAGTAACTATCAACTAGGTCAAGAAACAGTATTGCCTGCACTCTAAAAAATCCCTGAGTGTTCTTTCTCAGTCACTATATTATCCCATCCTCCACAAAGCTAACCATTATCCTGAATTTAATGATTACCTTTTCCTTTTTTTATAGTTTTAACTTCTAAGTATTCACCCTCAAACACAATAGTTTAGTGTTGAATTTTTTGGTTGGCTTTTGTTTGCTTACATAAAGAGATTCATACAGAATGTATCTTTTGATTCTTTTTTCTTTCACTCAATGTTGTTTGTGAGATGTATCCACATTATGATGTATAGCTAGAATTTGTTCATTTTACTTACTGTTTCTCTTATTTATTTTATTAAAATGGCAATATTCCAGTGAGCTTATTTTAATTGCTTATGGTTTTCCATTGTATGGATTTATCACAATTTATTTACCATTCTACTCTTAGTGAACATTTGGGTTGTTTCTATTCTGGGGCCATTATAAACAATGTTACTCTGAACAACCTTGGAAGCCTCTCAGTGCACATGTGCCTGGATTTCTGTTCATTCTACACCTCCAAGTAGAACTGCTAGCTCAAAGGGCATGAGAATCCTCAACATTAGTAAATGATGACAATTGTTATCTAAAGGGATGGCACCAAGTTGCACACCCTCATGCATTGTAGCTACTTCTCCACAGTCTTAACACACGCACTGGTCTTTCTTTTCCATCTTAGCCATTCTGATGAAAATGTAATAATTTCAACTTTTTATAACATTGACAACTTTTCATATGTTTATTTGGTGGAAGAGACTATTAGCCCCTGCTAAAGAGTAGTAAACTAGAAGATAGATTTGGAGAAATTACCCAGAATACAACACAGAGCGTGAAAAGATGATTAAATAGAAATAAAAAGGAAGATAAAGTAAGAATATTTAACATACAATTGTACTAATCCATTTTTACACAGCTATAAAGATAATACCTGAGACTCGGTAATTTATTAGTAAAAGAGGTTTAATTGACTCACAGTTTTGCAGGGCTGGAGAGGCCTCAGAAAACTTATAATCATGGCAGAAAGTGGAGGAAAAGCAAGTACCATCTTCACAAGATGGCAGGAGGGGGACAGAGAGAGAAGGGGGTACGGCCAAACACTTTTAACACCATCAGCTCTTGCGAGAACTCACTATCATGAGAACAGCATGGGGGAAACAATCCTCGTGGCCAATCACCTCCCACCAGGTCCCTCCCCTGACACATGAAGAACACAATTAGGGATGAAATTTGGGCGGGGACAGAGAGCCAAACCACATCAACAATTACTTGGAATTCTGGAATAGGATAATATAAATAATGGAAAGAAGTAATATTTGAGGAGATATTAACTGAATTTTTCCCCAGAATTGATGAAAAACACAAATCCTTTGAATCAAGAAGCCCATAAATTCCAAGCAGTATAAATAAGAAAAAAAATCACATTTAGGCTCATAGTCAAGGTATGTAATACCAAAGAGAAAGAGAAGACCAAAGAGCAGCTGCAGATCTTACCAGAGAGAAAAATTACCCATGACAGAATACTTATTAGATTGACTTCTGACTTCTCAACAAGGGAAACCAGAAGACAGTGAAATAATATTCTCAAAGGTCTGAGAGAGTCAACTTAGAATGCGACAGGGCAGGAGCACCGTCATCTCAGACGAACACTGCCACTTTAAGTTCCAACTCTTTCTAGCCTCATGCATTTCAAGGAAATCACTTCTCTTCTAACTACAAACAGTCCTAAAGAGCAGACAGTAAAATACAGATGAGACAGCTTAGGCACAAAGGGAAGTAGGGGGAAAGTCTCCTGGGTAACTGCCTAACTTCACCCTCATACAACAGAACCCAGCAAAACAGTGGGCCTTAATAAACACATTCCTTTCCCTTCAGGTGCACTAATATAGGGAAGCCAAAAGCAGACTCAGACGGGTGTGGTGTATGCCAACAGCTGCAGAAAGATGTATGGGAACAGACACAAACTCTCCCTCCCAGAGAAGCACAACAAAGAGAGGCAGAAGCAATCCAAACCTCTGATAAATTCTCCCACCCTGAATCCTTAAAAACTCTTAGTCTGTAAGAGAGTGTGCCTCTGACCTAATCCGGCCAGAGGCCCCTCTCGGGTTTATTTTTTCTAAAATAAACCTGTCTTGATCATCGAGCTAAATGTTTCTTTCCTCTTTCTTTAATTCTTACAGAATGTACATCCAATGAAAGCTTCCTTCAGATCAAAGATAAAATAAACCTATTCATTTATATTAAAAAAATCAAAAATAAAATTTACTAACAGCAGACCCTCACTGAAGTGAAAGGCCAGGTGATTAGCAAAATGTCAGGGAGTACAACAAATAAGAGAAAATTCACAGGAATTAAATGTGTATATATATATATATATATATATACATACATACATATATATATACATACATATATATATATATATATATACACACACACATATATATATATAAAAAACAAGATGCCTCGGAGGTGTCAGACCAATCTTGCTCCCCTTTTTCTGTGAAATCCCAAAATGTAATTTTCAAAAAGTTAAAAGCATGACCCTAATACAAACATAAACATATGTCAAGATCAGCAGAACAGTGGGGCCAATTCAAAGAAGTACAGGTTGAGAGAGTATATAGTCACTAAAGAAACAAAATTCTGAAATAAGATTTTTTCATTTGGTTTTGTTTTTTGTTTTTGAGACAGAGTCTCACTCCATCGCCTAGGCTGCAGTGCAGTGCTGCAATCTGAGTTCACTGCAACCTCTGCCTCCTAGATAGATTCTCGTGCCTCAGCCTCCCAAGCAGCTGGAATTACAAGCATGTGGCTAATTTTTGTATTTTTAGTCGAGATGGGGGTTTCTCCATGTTGGCCAGGCTGGTCTTGAACTCCCGACCACAAATTATCTGCCTGCCTTGGCCTCCCAAAGTGCTGGGATTATAGGTGTGAGCCACTGTACCCCTACTGGAATAAGATTGTTAAGTTAGATACAAAACTGGCTCATGTGCTGTGTGCTGCTAGAAACTAAAACCATAGCCTCTGGTTGTCTTTCCTACCAGACAGAAATCATTTGCATCTCTACTGCATAGGTCAAAAAGTTAACATGTAACCTCACAGAGTCTCGGCCTTTAGTAAGTGATGGAAAGTGAGTCGAATAAAAATACATTTCCCTAGATACTTAAAGAACCCTGGTGGTGGGGGGGGAGGCTGTGAGTGGTAACTCGTACCTGTAATCCTAGCATTTTAGGAGGCCAAGGACGGATCACTTGAAGTCAGGAGTTCAAGACCAGCCTGGCTAACATGGAGAAACCCCATCTCTACCAAAAAGAGAAAAAATTAGCCAGGCGTGGTGGCAGGTGCCTGTAATCCCAGCTACTTGGCAGGAGAATCGCTTGAACCTAGGAGGTGGAGGCTGCAGTGAGCTATCACCACTGCACTCTAGCCTGGGCAACAGAGTGAGACATCGTCTCCAACAACAACAAAAAAAGAACCCTGAGGGATTAAGCATCACTTCAATATGACAGTGAAAGAAACAAAGCCCTCCTTTTACCTATGTCCAGATCTGAGATAATTTTTCTGAACAGAACAAATCCCTGTCTGCCAAAATGAACCACAGCAGGAATGGTACCACACAACTCTGGCCACAGCCTAGGTCACTACTGTCCTCACCCAGTCTGCTCAGCTTCTCCACCAACTACTGAGTGTTGGGATATCCTCAAGGCGCCCCCTCAAACTAGATAGCAAAGTCTCCCATTCTGCGCCCGCCATGTTTGTCCCTGTCATGCCAAGGAAGTGAAAGCTAATCTACAGAAAAAAGCAGCAGGGATCAAACACGAAAAAAGAAGCAAAGAGTCCAGGTGACCAAGTGAGGGAGAGTCAGAGAGAGAAAGGCGAGGATGAAATAACCTCTTGAATAAGTTCTTAGAGGTTTTCTACTCACTTCCCGGTTCCAGGCCTTCAGGTAGCTCCGGCTGTAGTTCTTGGCCTTGGGTTCTGCGTGTTACTCCAGGACTCTTCCAATAAATACCCCTGTATGCTTAAAGGAAGTTAAACGAACTTTAAAAACAAACAAGGCCGGGTGCAGTGGCTCATGCCTGTAATCCCAGCACTTTGGGAGGCCGAGGAGGGCAGATCACTTGAGGCCAGGAGTTTGAGATCAGCCTGGCCAACACAGAAAAACCCCATCTCTACTAAAAATCAAAACAATTAGCTGGGCGTGGTGGCATGCACCTGTAATCCCAGCTACTCCGGAGGCTGACACAAGAATCGCTTGAACCCAGAAGGCAGAGGTTGCAGTGAGCCGAGATTGTGCCACTGCACTCCAGCCTTGGGGACAGAGTGAGACTGTCTCAAAAACAAATAAACAAGAATAAGCCACAACTTGAAAGCCCAGAGAAATCAAGACAGAGAACAACAAGAGTTGCCTTTCTAATCAACACAGCTCCACAGGTCCAGGTGCAAGAGCCCCTTGATATATCAGCAAACCTCAGTTCCTATGAGATTCCTGTTAACCAAGAGTAAGGCTACTCTGCTATGCAGCTTTTCAGTTTATCTGGTCAATTCAGAGGGGTGCAATTATGAAATTAAAACACCCACATTTTAAGTGGATATTTTTCACTTTTATATGGAATATTTTTTTCAATGTTCAAGCTTCCAATACTAAACACTAGGACAGCCCTAGAAGGACCCAAGGAAAAGGGAAGGAGACTGTCAGGGAAGCGATGGTAAATAAATGGGAGGGGCTGCAGAAGGGAGGGCTCTTGCGAGGAAGAGAAGGTGGGGCAGAGACGGCATCAGTTGAACCCGATGATACTAGAACAAACTGGAAAGCCAGATTTCACCAATTGTTTGCCCCGTATGACTTTTTTTTTAAATTTATCCTCATGCATGTGACGGCAAATAAGAACCAAGAAAGGGGCTTTTACGAAAAAGCTTTTTAGAATGTGTGAAACAACAAAAGGTCTAGTTTTCCATCTCAGCTCTTTTGTGCAATCACATCAAATAAAAGCTCAGCAGGCCCAAGGGCCACTGCTGCTTCTAATTAAGGCCCCAAGGTAAGGCAGCACATTAGGGGGCATCATCCCAGCACAACATAAATTCTACCCCTGTCTCTAGCAGCAGAAGGCCGATTTGGGCTCAGTATGCTGTGTTTGCTCTCAGCTTGCATTGGAAGTGGCAGGCCGCACCTGCCTTCCAGACACCCTACAAGCAAGTTTATTCTGACACTGATTCTCTTGTTCAAACAACTCAAAGCGTGGCTAACAGATGGTAAATAGAGGAGGAAAGAGGAGCCAGGCATTCTTCCACTTTTTGTGTACTTTTGGGTGTGTGTGGATGGGGGTGATGTACCTGGAAGTTACTATTTCTTTCCTTTTCAAAAGTGAGGCCTCATCCGTCACACAGGTGTCAACTCTGAAACACTGGGAGCTAATAGAGGGCCTTATTGCTGCCATATGTTTCAAAGAGCGTGGTTCTCCAACTGGAGTGATCATTAGACTCACCTGATGGGCTTGTTAAAAATTCAGAGTACCAGCCACACTCCAGAGTTTCTGATTCAAGAGGTTCAAGAATCAGCATTTCTGACAATTTCCCAGGTGATGCTGGCCCTGCTAGTTCGGGAACCACACTTTGGGTATCATGATTCTCAGACAATGAACAGATAGAGAAAAGGCAAAGAAACATCAGCTAAGCCTCTAACCCAGCCTTTTTGATTTTTTTGAGACACAGCTGGGGTAGACAAAAAAGAGACAGCTGTGTTTGGATGGGGGCAGCTATGCAAAAGGGCAAGCCGGTGGCAGGCGGAGGAGCGTGCTAAAAATTACTAGCGCATGTGCAACAGTTTGTTATGAGGCGTGGGATTCACATTTGCTGCGGGAGGGGCTGTGGGCCTTCTTCAGTCCCCAAGCTTCCTAAACCGCTATCAAGGCTCTAGGTGGGGTCCTAGCTCTTCATTTCCCTCCTGGCCTGTTATAGAAGCACTGGGTGCCTGACGCCCCTGCTCCTCCCTGTCCCCTCCTATCTGCCCGAGTAGAAAAAAACCCAGCTGGTGGAGAAGGAGCTTCCTCAGCTTGGTTCCTAGGGAAGAAGAGCTGAGAGTCAGCACATTCTAGGTTCTGTTGTTTTAGGCCTGAGCTACAGGACACTAGCTCCATTCCCAGCCTCGCATCCCTCACACCCGGTTAATTCTACCAGATGATTCAGGCATGTTGTTAATTACAGGGGTTGGGAGTATCTGTTCCTAAAGTCTTTGAGGGGATCTGTCAGACAGAGGGAAACATGAATACAGTATTCCTGTTTAAATGTGGTTTTTCCTTCCTTGCTGACGCAACTTCTCCACCTGGTTCCCAGTGAGATGGTACAGGCTGAACTCATGAAAAAGCTGAGGCTCCTGGTCTTACCATATGAGTATGAGTCACAAGCAGGACCAACTACTTCACGTTCAGGTGCCAGTACAAAATAAAAAGGCAGGGCTCCTTGTTCAAAACTTATTAAGAATTTCAAGACGGCAACAGCAGAGCATTAAATTAAGCACAGGGTCCTTCTGTGTATGGGGCCCTGTGTGATTTCACTGGTCACAGGCCTGTGGAACTGGACCCATCATGGGATTGTCTATGAGTGTATAGACCAAGAATCTCTTTGTTTAGGCTGGGGTGCCGCCCCCAGTGGGGTAGAGGGAGCCTCCCTGAAGTAGGCCCTCTAGAAGGAATGGAAGGAAGAGCAAAGCCAGACAAACAGAAAATACAGTCCTACACCCCTGTGGCCCTGGGAGGCAGACAGACACCACTGCTAAAAAACAGATTTTTGGAACAACTTCACATGGACAAGATGACATGGTTGGCCATCCATACATCCTACTCTGCTTATGGGCACTTTTCTAGTGAAGTTATCCAGGAAAGGTAAACACAAGAGACTCTTCACCATCAAGGGCAGGGGAGGTAACGCTGAAGTAAGGAGGCTCCAGCACCTTCTATGTGATTGCTGCATTTTGCGCTCAGTTTCTGGAGGCGTCTGAGAATATTCAGAATTCTTATGTGCAAATCAGGGAGTTGAAATACCTGACCTCCAGGTCCCTCTCAGTTCTGTTAACATGTGCCCAGTCTTCTCTACAACAAAGTTCCAGGTATCTGTGACACAGCAAACTATTCTAAACCTTGGTGGCTTAAAACCAAGGTTAGGGACAAATATATATGAGTATGATAAAACCACCATTTTATTATATCTCACTGTTTTGTGAGTTAGGAATTCAGACAGGGGTCAGCCGTTCAATTTTTATGTTCCACATAGTATCAGCGAAGATCATTTGATGGTAGATGGGTTAGGCTGGAGGGCCCAAGATGGCCTCACTCATGTCTTGCACTTTGATGCCTTGATGGGGATGGCTGGGAGGCTGAGCTCAGCTGACACCAATATGTAGCCTTTTAAACATGCGAACTCGAAGTAATGAACCTCTTGCATGGTAATTCAGGGTTCTCAGCAAGGATTCCAAGGAACCCAGTGGAGAGTTTCAACCCCAGCCATGGAAATTTCAGAATGTCACTTCTACTGCTTTTTACTGGTCAAGAAAAAGCTAGCCCAGATTCAAGCAAAGAAAAATTGCACTCCACCTCTCCATGTGAGGTATAGCAAAGGATTTATTTGTGGCCATTCTTGATCCACTATGAATATGGCTCATACAAAAGAGAAGGAGCTCAAATCAGCATACCTGTGGTCAAAGAAAAAGCCTAGACTCAGTATTAAAATATTAGGAGATAAATGCACATTTTGTGTTTTAAGTTAAAATATTTAAGATACAGGGGTCCTATTTTCATACGGATTCCTCAACTCTTCTCCCCCTTATTTTGACCTATCACTTGACTCAGTTGTACGGAATAAGAATCTCTAAGTTTTTTGAAAAAATTCAAGAACTTAGTTCCATGACAATACCTTATTTGTCCTTAAGGCTTCAAAGCGCAGAGTGAATTACTGATTCGATACAAACAAAACCAGGCGCCCACTTTCTTTTGCGCCAGTGCTTCCCACAGCAAGCCCTGTGGTTTGTCCTGCGAAGCTCCATTTCTTGGTGCTAACTTGCCTTTTTCATGGGCCATTTTCACCTCTTTCTTCCACTGTCACCTTAGCCGCCTGACATTTTCCAGGGCACACTTTGGCCACATGTTTCTCCGACACAGAGGCTCCCTTCCTCTGCCTGCTTCTAGCTTACACTGGGAGATGCTTCTCACTCCATACTTCCAAAGAAAACCAAGGTTTTCTTTATGAGAATGTTGAAGTGCTGGCCATCTGCCAACCCCTCTCATGATGTCATCCTTGCTCAGCCCCTGAGAGTTTCCCTAATGATGCATCCCCAGGTGCCATCATCCCCGCATCTCCTACAGACCCTACCAATTCCCATCAGACCCTGCACCTCTGTGGTCCTGGCATCCTTTGTTACCATGGTAACTGTCTCTGGGCTTCCACACACCCTTTCTCATGCCCAGAGTCCTTCTCCAATAGTCTCTGGCAACACAGAGCCTACAGTTTTCGATCATTCTTCCCCATTAAGCCTTTTCCAGCTCAGGTTACTCATAGCTGTCCTTTGCTCACTGAATCCCGGCACTCCTTCGTCCGCTCTCCACGCCATCTCTCTCCTGCAGTCCCTGCATCACCTTAGAACTGCTCCTAACTTCTCTGCCTGCGTGTCTTGCCATCACCCCTTGCAGTGCAGACCCTCTGAGAGCACAGATCATGGTGGATGCGTGTGTGTGTGTGTGTGTGTGTGTGTGTGTGTGTGTGTGTCTCATCCAGCATAGAAAACAGGACTGGGCTTCACAGTCTATGCTCTAAAGAGGTGTACTGAAATTAAATGTCTAAAAAAAAGTACATAAATGGTGCCAGGTGCTGAACTCGACACTCTATAGTACATGAACTCTTTTCATTTTCACTCCATACTGCTATGACCTCCTCTCAGGTCCCAGTTTAACAACATTCCACAACAAGAAAGGATTTGGATGTCCCACATAGTTAATTATAATGAGATTTTTTTTTACTTTTATTTTAGATTCAGGGGGTTCATATGCAGGTTTGTTACCTGGGTTATAATGCGATTTGGCATCTGGTACAAACACAGCTCAAAATGCCAAATAAAGGCATGGATGTCGTGAGGGGGGTCAGTGCACAAGTTGTTAGCATGTGAGCATGAGCTTACGTGGCTCAGAGTCCAGGCAGGGAGAATATTCTAGACCAGAGAAATCTCAGCCCTAGGAACCAGTCATTTGTGAGGGAGGGACGAGAAATAGGTTTCCTGCTCTCAAGGAGAGGAACTGTGTAGGAGTTGTGAGGAATGAAGTTGTGGAAGGGAAGGGTGGATCCCAAATCCCACATCCTCAAAAAAGTCAGACTTTAACTGTTACATATTTCACAAAAATTTGAACCAGTGAGGAAAAGAACAAGCCACAGAAATTCATTCTTGGCTCCCATCAGACAATTGAGCCCCAAACCATGATCTTAAAATCCGTTTGCTATAGAACAGGCAATTGGAAGACCAAAAGGCACTGACACGTCTGGGGGCTCCCTGGCTCAGCTGCCAACTGGAGGGTTGGAATGGTTGCCAGCAGTCTGCTCTGGTACACTCTGTCCCATTCTGTCCCTACCCAAGTCCACTGCAGTAATTAGCTCTGCTCATTAGTTTCAAGTAAATAATCTCCTTGTGACAGCTGGGATCCTTTATCAGAGCAGCGGACATTAGGGTTTGCAGAAGCAAAATGATTTTTTTTCCCCTGGAATTCCCTGGAACACTAAATCATGACCCAGTAATCTGAATGAGGTGAGGAGACTTCCTAAGACATCTAAACATTCTGAAAAGCAGGTCTGCATAAAAGGTGGAGGCGTTGGGTATTTAAAACAAACTGCCAAAATACAATCGCCACCACCACCCTTAGAAGTGGATATTGACTTTTTCTTCAACTCAGTTTAATGGTTCAGATCATCAGAAAGCGCAAAGTATTTGTCAAGGACTGATACTGAGGTAGTCTGACCCCGGGAGAACATCCAATCTAGGCAGAGGGAGAATGACAAGTAAACTGGTCTGAATGCACTCATGGCATTCTTGCAAAAATAATGCAGGCGAATAGCAGAATGCACGGAGGGAGGGTGCTTTAACCCCACCTGGTTCTTCAGGGATGGCCTCCCAGAGATGTGGCACTGATTTGAGAAAGGTGAGGAGTGGCAGCCAGGAGTGCCTCTGCAAGAAGGCTTTCAGGGAGGAGGCACCGGCTGGATTCTGAGGTTTTCAAAACAACTGGCAAAATAAATTTCCTCATCATTTTGTCCCTTGGTATCACATCATTGTGCCCACTTCAAAGAAGGAGAAAGTGAGAAGAGAGACCAGCTTTGCCCCTGGATGACCTGTGGCGTTGGGGCTCAGGGGACAGCTCTGACATTGTGAGACAGGACCCCTGCCAGCTTCAGGAAGAGCTTCATGGTGGCAGGGCGTCTCATCCCAGGCCCTTTAAGCTCTGCCCTCCCTGTCCCCATCCTAAGGACTGCAGGGGCATCTGCAGCATCCTTAGCCATTGCCAGAGAGGGTTTCCAGTCTGCTCGAAAGCCTGCATGGGTCACAGCTCAACACCAAATGCCAGCCTCCTTCCAGGGTGACAGAGGCTCACTCTGGAGTTTAACACAGGGTTGCCAAGAGCAGAAAGGAAACATGGGTAGTTCAAGGGCAAGAAGGATATGTTTTCTGGCAGATTGATTGGAAATTGCCAGATGGGAAGACAAGGCAAAGAGGTAAGTAATTGTGTGGGGGTTAAGAGGATGAGTTTGGAATCAAATAGTGCTGGTTTTCGATCCCAGCCCTGCTAATTCCTAACTGCATAGGAATGTTCCTTGACTTCCCTGAACCTCAGTCTCCTCATGTGTAAAGTGGGTGTAATAATGGCACTTACCCCAGGGAGTTATTATGAGAATTAAATGCAGTAATATGGGTAGTCACTCCATACAGGGTCTGGCACACAGAGGCTCTCAATGAATATTCCTCATTGCTTTTTCTGTCCATTGCCATCCTGCATGTCACTGCATTGGGTACCCAAATCCACCAAGTTTACCTGAGTCACCTGGATACTCGCCTTCATTTGATCATTTTGGAGATAGCCAATGATATTTTACACTGGTAGTCGTTTTTTTGTTTGTTTTTTTGTTTTGTTTTGTTTTTTTGTTTTTTTAACAGAAAATGAAAAGATACTTTCTAGTAGCAAAGAGTTTCTAGGAAGGTCAGGGCTAGAGACAAACAACAGCGTCCACCAAGAAGCAAGTTCTCACATCCTTTCCTGCAGAAGGGGCTTATTTAATGAAACTTTGACTAACTGGTACCCAGTCCATGCCCTTGGCCACACTTAATGATGTGTGATATCCCAGAATGGACAATCCCTGTGAACAGCCTGGCCGGACCACAGCATCCCACATCCTGGGATGAGCTGAAGTAGAGATAAGAAGGCCTTCACCATTTGTCCATTTGAACTAATTTATGTCACTTGTTTTTGGAGTAGCAGCTCCTACATTCAAGGCGCTGCTCCAGAGACCACTGCCCTCACCAGGGACAACAGAGGCAGAGCCATCGAATAGACTGCCCTTTGATTAGGAGATTGACACTCTCCATCCACAGCTGTGGTCGCAATCAGCAAACTCGACTTATTTACAACTGAGTAAAGCCCAGCCTGACCTCCCTATGAAAGAGGCAATCCGGGATTTTGACTCTTGTCTTGCAGAGCAGGAAACAGTCATGCTTGTTCGGTGCCATTCAACTCGACAAGGAAAAAAAAACTAGGGCTTGCCCTCAGCCTCCTGATTCCAAAATCTTTATTGTCACTAAATCAGGTAATTTTGTCACACAGAGGGGGAAAGCTGCACATCCTTTGCCCTTTAAAACCTAGAGGACACATTTAGGCCAGGCACGGTGGCTCACACCTGTAATCCCAGCACTTTGGGATGCTGAGGCAGGCGGATCACCCAAGGTCAGGAGTTCAAGACCGGACTGACCAACATGGTGAAACCCCGTCTCTACTAAAAATACAAAAATTAGCCAGGTGTGGTGGCAGGTGTCCATAATCCCAGCTACTCAGGAGGCTGAGGCAGGAGAATTGCTTGAACCCAGGAGATGGAGGTTGCAGTGAGCCAAATTTGTGCTACTGCACTCCAGCCTGGGTGATAGAACAAGACTCAAAAAAAAAAAAAAAAAAAAAAAAAAAAAAAAAACAAAAGAACCCTAGAGGACACATTTCAAGGACAGTTGGCTAGAGGCTATGGTCCTGGAACCTCTAACCTTTATTCACGCCATGATCTAGAGAATTTGGCAACTAGTTTCAGCATGTGCCAAATTCTGCTGTTACCTAAATTAGAAACATTCAGTCAGTTGGACAAATGGAGCACAGGGAAAACGTTGGGACTTAGAGACCTTCTAGGAGGACAGAGACAACACAATTTATTCTCGAAGGAAAATTGCGTGGATGGCTCCAGCTCGTCTCCCACTTCTCCCATTTTCCTAAACTGATTCAGATTCTTCTGTTTCTGGGCTTCCTTTATATTTTCTCTCTATGCAATCCATCTCTCTGTCACCTATAAAAAATTACCTGTCCTAGGATCCAAAAACTTCAAGTCTCTGCTTTTAGCCAAATGTGTCTGAAAAACTCCAACAAACAATTTTATTCTAAAGGATAATAACTTAATACGTGTCTTTTTCCAGAATATTTGCATTTCTTTAAAAAAGAGAAGGTCATTGACCTTAAGACTTAACGGCAGACCTTTAGGCATTGCGACAGGTGGTGTGGCAGGCAGTACTTTACAGCAAGGGGCTCTCTTACCACACACGGGAGGCTGTTGTAAATTTCCTTTCTCCCTCTGTCCAATATGGTCAGCGCCAGGTCACTCTTTTTCCTCTGAAATCAAAATCTCATCCAGCTGCCGGGAAGACAGAACAAAGCTGCCAACTGATGATTATTCAAGAACAAAGCAGACCATTTATTTTAACAGGTTCAAAGCCATTATCTCCCCAGGACACGAGCTACAGTCCATGCTGGCTTTATGTGCCCGTTTCCTTCTGTCCTCAAATCCTTAAAGAGGGTGCTGTTCCTCTTGCTGGAGCAAGACAAAAGGGAACAGGAGAAAGAAATTTCTTACAGCAATGACCTACAAAACTTCTCTCTCCTTGGCTGCCTGAGCTTCTCAAAGGCAATAAGATTTCCTGACTCTTCAAGAAACTCAAGACAGATGAGAGAATGCATGAGAGAAGCAGGCTTAGGCAAGCATCTTCCATTTGAAATAGGCCAGAAGGCTGGGCTTGGTGGTTCACACCTATAATACCAGCAGTTTGGGAGGCCAAGGTAGAAGGATCACTTGAGCCCAGGAGCTTGAGACCAGCCTGGGCAACATGGTGAAACCTCATCTCTTCGAGAGGTCCAGGCTTCATTGAGCCGTGATTGCACCACTGCACTTCATCCTGGGCAACAGAACAAGACACTGTTTCAAAAAAAAAAAAAATAGAAAAGTAAAGAGAAATAGGGCAGCCCAATACCATCAACCTTGCTACTCACTGCCATCATCAAGGATTCAGGCTTCTTTGAGAGTCTCAAGAAGGAATTGTCAGATAAAACATAGGATGCCCAGTTAAATCTGAATTTCAGATGAACAGTAAATAACTTTTCAGTATATAAGTATACCCCATGCAATATTTGGGATATACTTATACTAAGCAGTCATTCATTATTGATTTGAAATTCTAATTTAACTGGGTATCCTGTATTTTGACGTGCTAAATCTGGCAACACTATCACATCATATTTCTGTCCAATCTCCAACCCTCCCCGATAGCTGGCTCTGCCCCTACTCGGTCTGAGCCCGGTCACCTGAAGTGCAGCAGAATTCCTTTGTTGCAGATGAGGACTTGGAGGGTCCATACCAGAAACACCCAGGAATGAAATAGATCTACGTTCAGCATTGGGCAGCATCAGAGACAAACCTCGCATGGAGTCACCTCCTGCCTGGCTGCTTCAGACCTTCTTACCTAAGGTCACACTGAACACCTGAAAAAGCAATAAAGTCATTTTCTGCTCTAAGAGTAAACAGGGACCGTTTTCTCCACAGGAGATGGCGACATTTTTGAGAGCAGTCTCCTACTTGCATGCAGAACAGTTCATGGAAAACATCCATCTCTCTAAGCTTCATCTGAAAATTGCAAGTTTAGGCCAAATTCCTAAAGTCCTCCCTGCTCTAAATTCTGTGAGTCCACGTATACCCTGGCTCCCCCACCACGGTGCTGCCCAGGTCTGCTCAGTCCCAGGCCACCCAGGGGTCCCACTCCTGCCTCAGCTCCTTCTCTCATGGGGGTCCCCGTGGCAAACTGCTTCCCAGCTCTTCCTGAAGCATCTGACACTTCCCTACCTTCCTAGCCTTGCCCTCCCATTCAGAAGATGGGTCCTGCTCGGAGACCCTCACTGCAGTTGGGACCCTGAGCCTTCTGGCCTTCCCACTGTCATGCTGTATTTCCTACTTCCCCAGGAGCAACCAGTCAATATTAAGCAACACTCATTATCCCTGATAAGTCATCACTTACTGGAATTCAGGTTGAAAAGCAATCACACGAATTCTGATGCAGTAAAGGCCAAAATGTGGGCTTTATGCTGAGTCCTTCATGCACTTGGTAAAATTCACTTTTAAAGTAACATGAACCCTATTAATACCACCCAGTCAAGCTTCTAACACAATTATCCTTCCCTCTTACTGCCAGGTCTTTACTCCTTTTTAGTGTGTGCTGATTGCTGTTTTAACTGTGTTCTCTTTCCAAACAATTTGTCCATTTCAATTAATTGACCGGTAAGGTCCATGAAAAGTCAGCCCATCTTTTTATGCTTAAATTGATTCTCTGCTAAGATCTGTCTAACTGATAGTTTGTATTTTTTTCTCTCACTCAGTCTCTTCCATTTTTATTCTGCCCAAAGCACACCCACCCTTTCAAGAGTCACTGGAATTTGTATTTTGTAATCTAGCGTACAAGGTCCTATGAAGACACTTTTTTTATTCTTTTAAACAAGTGAGGACTCTACCTTCTGACGCATTTTATCATTTGGAACAGACACAAAATTATTTAGTCCTTTCCCCAAAGTCAACATTGGTGAACATTTCTGGGATTAAGAAAAACAATATGATAGGATTTTGTGGTAGAGAGATTGCCTTTTATATTTTACTTGTGACTTTTCCCAATGCCAAAATTCTATGACTCTGTGATTAATATTCTCCCCTGGCTCTCATGGCTGCTAATGGCAGTGTTTGGGGGACTTTGCCTTCTAACAGTAAGAGTCTTGAGGCTTAACATTCCAAAGGGCTGGCTATATCCCCAGTGCAAAAAAAAAGAAAAAAGAAAAAAGAAATCTGCCATGCAGTAGCTATTTCTATTGTTTTATAAGAATGAAAAGAAGTCACATAAATAAGCTTGGAGCCCAGGAAAGGGAGCTCAAATAGATGCCTTCTGTGGCGCCATGATAGCGGATGACAAAGCAGATGAACAGGAGCCCTTCCTGTCCCCCAGATAGAAGGTCATGCGGGTAGAATCTCCTCCTGCATCTCCCGCCGGGCTACCCCTGGCTGATGTGTTTATATAAAACTGGATAACCAGTGAATGGAAGTTTACCTTCCAGGGTCTCCCAGTGAGTTTGTTCATTTCTTCATTCATACAAACCCATTTATTGCATCTCTCACACGCCAGGTACTACGAAAGACACAGGAAACATAAAGGTCAATGAAACTCTGTCTAGGCCCTCACAGAACTGCAGACTGACGCATGAGACAGATCCACAAATAATAATGCATCACAACGCGTCACAGTGCATCTCAAAGTGTTGAAGTAAAAGAGTGGGTTCTCTGTCACAGCGACTCTCAACAAGGGCCAATTTTGTGCCCCCTACCCCCACCCTGGGATGTTTAGCAATGTCTGCAGAGCCAGGGTGAGACATGCAACTGGCATCTAGTGGGTAGAACCAGGAATGCTGTGAAACATTCCACAGTGCATAGGGCGGACCCCACAACAAGGAATCATCCAGCCCCAAAAGTCGACAGTGCTGAGGTTGAGAATTCTGGTCTAGTGGGATGAAATGGGATGTAGTCAGATCCGTCTGGCTGTCTCTGAAATCTGGGCCGACTTAATCACTTTTGTTCTTTTCATAGTTGTGTCATTGATTGGCTTTTGCCCCTAAGCAAGTTATTTCACCTCACTTGGCTTAAATTTCCTCATCTATAAAATAGAGTCTATGATCTCTAAATCCATGCCAGTCTAAGAAGCTATGGTTTTATTGGATGGATATATATATATATACACACACACACACACACACACACACACACACACACATATACAAAGTTTCACTCTGTCACCCAGGCTGGAATGCAATGGCGCAATCTCGGCTCACTGCAACCTCTGCCTCCCGGGTTCAAGCGATTCTCCTGCCTCAGCTTCCTGAGTAGCCAGGATTACAGGTGTCCACCACCATACCCAGCTCATTTTTGTATTTTTTGTAGAGACAGGGTTTCACCATGCTGGCCAGGCTGGTCTCGAACTCTCAACCTCAGGCGATCTGCTTGCCTCAGCATCCCAAAGTGCTGGGATTACATGCGTGAGCCACTGCGCCTGGCTTATTGGCTCAATATTTTTGCTTTCGCTGAACCCTGCTTCCCAGAGGAGAATGCCTTGGCCAAAGACTGTTTACTCCACTCCAGGTCAAGGAGATAAACTAGTTTCCTGTGTTGATCCGGAGTCTCACTCAGGAAGGGCGAGTGCGACCTCTGCCCAAGGACCCTGAGTTGGGACACTTCCATCTTTGGAGGTTTCTCATCTGCAAACAGGAGCTACTTAGCTGCTCTGCCTCCCTGTGTCCGGAGGAAACCTTTGAGTCAATGAAGAGATGGAAAATTACCCGGATGCTGTTCCTGTGACTAGGACCAAACCACAAATGCCACTTTTCTCCCTTTGGGGGCCCTGCGGCAACGACAGGGTGGGGAGACACTGTGCTGTCCCCCTGGTGTAGGCTGATGGGCTGGCTGGGGAGGGACAGTGTCTCCTTATATGTCTGTGGGACTGCCTCAGGGAGGACCTTCGTCATTTCTCTCCTGGAGGACAACAGACTTGGATTCTTGGCCACACACTTTAGGCTCTGGGGACCGGGTGGGGATCTGGTGCCCTCAAATTCTCATTCTCTGTCTCTCTTTCCCCCGCCGTGGCTTCAGACTTAGTCACCAAACAGAAAGAGCTTTTCTGAGCCAGCCGGCTGGAGAACAAGAGCAGCTATGGAGACCAGGGGAAGCCAGGACCCCACAGGAGGGGAGGTGCTCCTGCCTGGACCTGAATAGATGCCTCTTCAATGCTGCTGCCATGCTGCTGTGGCCGGAAAGGCAGAGAAAGGGAGACGATGGCCGGGCTGGAGAGAGGGCAGGGCGGGTCTCGGCAGCCACGGAGTTCCGTGTTACTGGGCTCCCTGTCTTGGCAGAAACACATCAAGGACTCCAACTGGAGTATCTTTGTGTCCTGTCGCCTGCCAGACCAGTGTCATCTGAAGTAGCAGATCCTGTGTGCGATGAACAAACGAACTGCTGGGAAAAAAAAAAAAAATCTACAATTCAGAGACATTAAGTAACATGCCCAAATTATTTAAACTGCTAGTCAAAGGGACTTCTATCCAGGTTACTATTAAATTTGCTTCACTGACTTTATTAACAATAAAAGTTCCTGGTGCGGTGGCTCACACCTATAATCCCAGCACTTTGGAAGGCCCAGGAGGGCAGATCACGAGGTCAAGAGATGAGACCATCCTGGCCAACACGGTGAAACCCCGTCTCTACTAAGCTTACAAAAATTAGCTGGGTGTAGTGGCCAGTGCCTGTAGTCCCAGCTACTCGGGAGGCAGAGGCAGGAGAATCGCTTGAATCCGGAAGGCGGAGGTCGCAGTGAGCTGAGATTGTGCCACCGCACTCCAGCCTGGCGACAGAGCAAGGATCCGTTTCAAAAATAAATAAATAAATAAATAAATAAATAAATAAATAAAAAAAAACAAGGAAAGTTCCAAGTCAGTTAGACAGATATTTCCCACTGTGTATATTTTCATTGTTTGGGATTTTTTTTGGGGGTGGGGTGGTTGGAGGTGGCGAGGTTGGTATGAATTATATTAAGTAAAATGTGCAAATCTTAAGTGCACCGCTTAATGACTTTTATAGATGTATACACCCAAGAAACATGTTCCCAGATGAAGATATAAAACGTTCCCATCATTCTAGGAAACCTATTTCAGTCAGTAGCCACTTCAAGAAATAACCAGGTTTTCTACTTCTATCACCATAGATTAGTTTTGCCTGTTCTTGATCTTCTGATTATCAACCTCATATGGTTTTCTTCAATATAATGTATTCAGGGTTCATCCACGTTGTGTTGGTAATTTGTTCTTTTTGATTGCTAGGTAGTATTTCACTGTATAAAGATACCACATTCTGTTTATCCATTCTTCTGTTGATGGATATGTGGATTCTTTTCAGTTTTTGGCTATTATGCTATATTTGTCCTAAAGATATTGGATAGGGATAATTTTTTGTTAATTGTTCTCAAAACATGTGCCTATTTTAATTCCCCTTCAAACAAACTCTAATAAAAGTCATCCTCCAAAGGTCCCAGAAGTTGAGATAGAAAGAAGTGTTTATTAGATGACCTCAAAGATCCCTTCAGACATGAAATCATCTGATTCAAGGTCTTCTCTAAGAGCTGCTGTTAAGCACCTACTTGGATGAATTCTAACAACGTTTTCTCTGATCTGTAATACAGACAGCGGTTGTTTCCACATAGAAATAACCCCTGAACCTATAAATTCACCGACAAAGACTTGGGAACTTATTCAAGCACGAAAAAATATCCTCATATCTCTTTACCAGATGGTACCCATCTCCAGATGAAAGATGTTCTCCTGTTCTGCCCACTGGAAGCAAATTGGGAGTGACCAGAAGAAATGGTGGAATGTAAATAAATGCATCCATTTCATTTCAACCCTTTTGTCCTCCATGGAAAACAACGGTAATTTCCTTCTTGAGACAGCTGGGAAAGAATGAAGCCCACAGTGGACTATTCACCAGGCCTCCAAAGCATTTCTCAGAATTTTCAGATCCTGAAATGAATTCCTACCACTCATTGTTATTCAGATGTTAATTTCATCTAATGCTGACTCTAACGAGTCTGTACTATACCTGGTGAGCTGAACTGCAGTGCACCCGCCAACACACCATCAGACTTCTATTTAACCCAGGCAAAGGGTCTTTTATACTCTTCCTGGACAGGAAAAGATCGGAAACAATTTTTTAATGTTACATTTATTTTTTTAAAAACTTTGCCTTAAGATTTATTCAACAAATATTCATTCAGCCACAAGGACTGAACTCCCAAAGGTCGGAATTACCACTGTTGTGGTACCCAGCATCTTGCATGATGTTATAAAAAAGGAAAATTCAAAAGAAAATCTGCACAATGGCCCACAATGGCTGTAGTCAGACAGGCAGGGAATAGAACCGAGGCCTGTAAACTATAGCTGACTTCTTGCTTGCGTAACTGGAGTTTTGTTACATACTTCACTGACAGGTACTGGTTATAAACCTGTTTATAGATGTAGAACAAGACAGGATGCAAAGAGTTTCCCTCCGCCAGACCCTAAGGCGCCTAACCTTTCTCCTACCCACTCCACCATGTATTTACCTTATCTTATGGACAGGGTCACCGAGCACCAATCAAAATTGCTTCACTTCTCCTTTCTCCACCTTCTGTGCCACGCCTATCCCCCATTAGGAAATGCGTCTATACTGTGCCTCCTGTAACCCACTTAGGGACACATTCTTAGTCTACCCTGAGTCTGTGTTCCTGGGCTTCATCTTCAAGTGTGGCTCAGAATAAATCTAACCGTGATTTCTCTAAGACCTAGTGCCTGTTAATTTCACTTTTCAGCCAGTGATGTATACCATCCAAACACCTCTAATCCTCCCCTCATCACACCTAAGACTGCAACCAAAAATGCCACGGGTGGAGCAGGGAGGCACACAGATTCCCTCCCATCCCCTCTCTGTCTTCTCTCATCTGCTCAGCCCTGATCTCTCTTCTCCTCTCCCCTCTTATTCTATCCCTTTTCCTACTTCCTGACTCATAAAGCCTCTTTATGAGTTCACAGAAAAAAGAAAAGGGGGTGGGGGTGGGGAGAGGACACACATCTGTAGCATCTGTAGCTGTTACAACTAAAGAGCCTTTATACTCAAGCCATTCAGATTCCTATATCCTGCCTTTAGGTACCACTGGTTCCTCACCTTACCCCACATATACCCCAGGAAGATAGCTGCACTCCAGTTGGCCTAATGCACCATTGTTTTCTCCAGCTCCTTCACGTCAAGACCCAAAACTCCCTCAACCCTAGCTTTACCAAGGTAGGGAATGAAACTCTTCCTGGGATCCTAATGAGCAGTGGTAGTCCCTGAGCTGCCAATCTCATCCTCACGACAGGCAGGGGTGGTGCTTGTCTGTCATTATACTTGACTCCTTCCCCTTCCTCTCCCTAAGCTGGTCTCGCCCTTTCCTTAAAATGACAACACTGTGTAGAGTCAGCTCCTGACAGCCTCCCCCACCCCAATCTGCCCTGGCCAGCCAGGGCTCTAAAGGCGTCATCCGAAAGCCAGGGTGTTTTTTCTAACCTCTCCCCGCCCTCCACCCACCTCTTGTTCTTTCAAGAACAAATTCTTTCCCCAGCATTTCTAAATTAAGTGAAAAAGAAAAGGAGTTTCTTCCATTTTCATCGTGGATGAAAAGAAGCCAGTTGTCAGTTATTTACCCCAAATCTGATTCCTAAATGACTCAACCCGAGACTGGATTTGAATTTTAAAGGCAAACCTAAAAAGAGTTTCTGAGATTTTTTTAATTCACCAAAAGTGGCCAGGAGGTGAATTTGCTAAGCTGTGGTTATTGGCAAGAAGAACAGTAAAGTCAGGAAATTCTCTGCATAACTAGCCCGTCTTCCCGAAGCCTGCCGGGAGCAGGAAGAGGAGCTTCCAACTCCTCCCTGACTATTTCTCCTGAGTCTCCAGTCCAGGCACCCACTGGCTCTGGGCACAAGCCTGCCAGCCTCTTACTGCAAGTCACAGCGTATGTTCACAACCATTCATCAAATCCCATTTGGCAAGAGTTCAGGCAAGAAGGGGGGATTGACTTGCAGAGACACCAACTACTCCCTGCCTAACGTCTGCACAATGTCCTCTCCTTCTATGTAATCCAGCCAGACAGCAGCCAAGATACCCGCCCCAAGGAACCTTCTGGAAAACTCCTTCTGGAATCACCCCATTCCCCTGCCCCACCAACTCCACCTCTCTGACCCAACTCCCACCACACACAGACACAGTGTATTAGTCAGGGCAGGCTGGGTGCTGCAACAAACATCCCCAACATCTCAGTGAACTCACAGAGTGAGGGTTTATTTGTCTCTCATATTTAACATTTGAGCAAATATTGCTATGATTTTGATTTTTTTCCAAATTATACTTCTAGCCTTCAAGGTCTTAATTTTTTGAGGAACTGTGATTATCCATGTTTATGTAACTGAGATGTCCTTCTTTATACTTTGCAGTGTAAAGAGCCCACTTCAAGCAGGTCCCAGATGGAAGGTTCAAGCCTTCAAAAGCTGGCAGCAGCTGGAAATCCTATATTTTTATTTAATTCTATGTTTTACAAAGTTCCAACTCCTTTGCTTTTATATAGCCAAAGATACCTACATTCCTACCAGTAGGTAAGAAAGGTAGGAAATGAGAGGAAAAAATGCAAAGGAAATGAGAAGTCAGAGAGGGATCAAAACGTACTCAGCCCTATCCACCTCTGCCAACAACAATAGCAGGCTGGTAGCTGGGCGTGTAGTCAAGATCAGCAACATACTCCCTGGAAGCCATAGTAGTGACCCTCCACGGTTATGCTCGGTCAAAAAAACTGTGCTAGAGATCCAAGCCCCTTCCCACAAGGACTCTTTCAGCTACTTCCCTGGGTCAGCAGACCGCTGGAGACCTGGATCAGGACAGGGTTGAGCAAGCACCTCTCGGATCCAGAACCATTTCTCCTTTCTCTCCTGCCTCAGTCAGGTGGATTTAATAGCTCTCCCTGTCTATCCAGCCATCAGTCTACCCACCTCAAACCTCCCAGTAACTTCATTCTGGGGATCCAGCTGCCTGTCTCTGCAACGGGCCACAGTTGGAGCCAGCCTGATGCCCATTCACAACAGATCTCCCTAATTCTGAATCTCAGGGGAGGGTGTAAATGCCTGTAGTAGATGGTATTCCTGTTCATCAATGATGCCATTTTTCCATGCTGTGGAAGAAGTATACATTCCTGGACTGCTGGACTCAGAAGCTGCCCTGTGACTTACTTTAGCCATTAAAATGGCTTGGGGACAAGGGGGGAGGGGCGGGGATGAATATGTGGAATGTGTGTCACTTCTGAGCAGAAATTATGAGAGCCAGAGCATGGTTTACTTGACTCTGTTTTCCTCCGTCATGGTGACTAAGCAGTGCTTCATATAGAAGCTGCTGCATTAGCCCAGGTCCCAGAATGAGGACAACATGGAGGAAAGCCAGAGCCAACCCAGGATGAATACGTTGCGTGCATGAGAAATAAACCTCTACTGATTCTTTTGGAAGCCCTTGGAACTTCAGGGTTATTTGTTACAGTGGTGGAAGCTTGTTCGATCCTGACTGATAGTGAATGCCCTGCCCTCCCCTCCCAGAACAGTCTGGGACTGCCTGTGTAAATTACACCACCTTCTTCCCAGAACTTTTCATATCCAAAGAGGCTTCTCAAAGAAATCATTTTGCATCTCTTCTCCAGGTCTGCTGCCTGCCTTCTTTAGCAAATAAGGAAGTCTCAACATCTGCCCTGGCATGCCCTTCTAGTTCAGCCTCAATAGAAACTGATTGGCAGTTCCTTTTGCTATCAAAGGAAAAAACTGTAATCTCTCAGAGGGCACTGCCACCACCTACATTTGCCCTACTGTGGTTTGTGCATGGTAGACACCAGGGGATGTTTGCTGTCTGAAGGGAACGGGGGTACTTTTGAGGAAGAAATTGATAGCATTGTTAGTAAAGTTTAAAGCCTGAGAGGTGGGTTGGACCATCTAGAATGTGTTCCATCTAAATTTCTACCCACGCTGTGTCCCTGTTTTAGCAACCTCCCTCAAACCCCTCCCCGCCAAAAAAACAAAAATGCACTTAAAAGCAAAGGGTGTAACTCAGTTATTTTTAAACTGAAAAATACAAAGATCCAAGGCTTTGGGACAAGTCAAATTAAAATGCAATTTTTTATCTCGCTGTCCTCCCCTAGACAAGGCACTCACATTTGGAGTGGAGATTACGCAGACGTTCGTCCTATACAAAGCCAGAAGCTGAACTGATTGCACTGCAGAGGCTTAAGGGACACCAAAACCCAGCCTCAGAGGTGTCACCAGGGGAGCTGGCGTTTCCATCAGAGGAAGGACCTGGCCCACTTTGCTCAATCAGTCCATCCATTGGTGGCCCAGCATTTGCTCCCCTGAATCACTGGCTAGTGGGGCTGGCAGCAACAACTCGATATTCAAGCTCCACGTAGACACAGGCGCTGAATTGCCCCAGCGATTCTTTGACCTGGCGCAGAACACTCTATACACCGTGGACCTCCACATTGCAGGTGGATATTCCAGCCTGGCCCGGCAGAGGCGTGCATGTATCACTGAGTCATTTATGCTGGCAACCCTTGAGGGCCAGATGACTTTTCTCCTTTAGAGGCTGGCACTTCATAATTACAGCTGTGTTTGTGTTGTCATGCCCAATTACCTCACTTACAGCCTTAAAATAGAAACCAGCCAAAGGTGCTGGCTGTGCAGACAAAGGAGGAGGCTTCACAGGGCTCAGAACCTGGGGACTGAGCCAGAGGGGAGGGCTTGAAGCTAGACACAAACGTCCTAACTGTTACTCTTTTTCCTCTCCTCATGAGGGAAACAGAACAGCGCCATAAGACTGTAAATGAATGAATGGGAGCGTGATGGAGACAGAACTCCAAGTTATTCTTGTTTCTAGTGTGGAAACATTCATTTACCCATGAATGAAGTCAACCAAAAAGGGGATATTAGGTGTCCTGTTAAGGGAGAAAACCCAGAAGAGTTCTGTCACTGTCTCCATATTTCCCTCCAATGACGGGAATAACCCAATCCACAAATGACTCTTCTCTCCAAAAAGAATTTCTACTGTCTCCCATCCCCATAGCTGCAGGCCACAGCAGAGAACCCAATGCAGAAGAGAACCCTCCAACTAGAGAGCAAGAGCCCTTCCCCAGGTGGGTAGGGAAAGAATAGCAGCTTATCTCAGAGGGCAAGGAGGAAGCAAACCTCTGTAGAAGCCAAGTCATAGCAATGCCCGCAAAAACCATAAGCCCCTCCTTCTGAGCTCTCCGTCTCAGCTAGGAACACTTCAGAATTTTTTTTTTTTTTTTTTTTGAAACAGTCTCACTCTGTCTCCCAGGCTTGAATGCAATGGGAACACAGCTCACTGCAGCCTCAATCTCCCAGGCTCAAGCGATCCTCCCCACTCAGCCTCCCAAGTAGCTGGAACCACAGACACGTGACACCACAGCCTGCTAATTTTTTTTAGGTTTTGTAAAGAAGAGGTCTCACTATGTTGCTCAACTGATCTCGAACTCCTGGGCTCATGCAATCCTCCTGTCTTGGCCTCTCAAAGTGCTAGGATTGCAGGCAAAAACCACTGCCCCTGGCCAGAACTTGTCTGCCCTTGTCTCCCACTCCATCTTCTCCTCTCAGACCAATTTTACATCCTCAATCTTTTTCAAATCCATGCCCTTCTCTCCTTACCACCAGCTTCTGCCCTGATTCAGGTCTTTATCATCTGTCCCTGGAGCTTGGCATCTTCTTGACTGGTCTCTACCCTGTCAAATCCACCCTCTATGGCATAGCCAACAGTAAAGCTGAGCACCCCACCCCTCCACTGGGACCCTCCAGGACTCCCAGTGACCAGTCGGGTGCAGTGCTCACTGTAGCTCATAGCTTTCCACCAGGCCCTCCGGGCCCACCAGCCAGCCTCCTGCTGCTCCTTAGCTCCTACCTGATCTTCCAGCAAGACCAAAAGGCGTGAGGTGCTGCACCTACATCAAGTCGTCTCTCCCCTCAGTGCTGTTTTTCAGCTTGTCCACTCCCTCACCATTCCTTCTTCCACAGCCTACTTAAATCCAATGCATTGGCCAGGCATGGTGGCTCACGCCTGTAATCTGGGATTACACTTTGGGAGGCTGAGGCGGGAGGATCACCTGAGGTCAGGAGTTTGAGACTAGCCTGACCAATAAGGAGAAACCCTGTCTCTACTAAAAACACAAAATTAGCCAGGCATGGTGGCACATGCCTGTAATCCCAGCTACTCGGGAGGCTGAGGCAGGAGAATCGCTTGAACCTGAGAGGCGGAGGGTGTGGTGAGCTGAGATCATGCCATTGCATTCCAGCCTGGGCAACAAGAGCAAAACTCCGTCTCAAAAAAAAAAAAAAAATCCAATGCATCTCTAAATACTTGATTCAGATTTCAACCCCTCTAAGAAGCCTTCCCCGACACCTCTCTCTCATCTTCTACATGAGAATCCTCCATCATTAAATGTAACATCACGTGTTCTGGATATCTGCCGTGGAGTCTATTTCCCCATGATTATGAAGATTCTTGACAGCAGGGGATATGTCTTATTTGATGTGGTGTGTACCTGCTGCTGGCACAGAGGACATTTTCAAAACCTAGATGAATGAATGCATGGATGAATGAGCGAAGGACAAACAAAGGAAAACTGACTGCGCCATCTTTGTGTTAGAGCCCCAGAGACAGAGCAGAATCTGCCCCCGCATTACCAGGAGGAGGGCCCAGCCCAGCACTCCCTCCGATGCACAGCACTTCCCACGTCTACAAGCCACAGCCACTTTATTGGTTTTCTCGTTTGTTTGTTTGTTTTTTGTCGGGTTTTTTTTGAGATGGAGTTTTGCTCTTGCTGCCCAGGCTGGAGTGCAGTGGTGTGATCTTGGCTCGCTGCAACCTCTGCTTCCTGAGTTCAAGTGATTCTCCTGCCTCAGCCTCCCGACTAACTGGGGTTACAGGTGCTCGCCACTACACCTGGCAAATTTTTTTGTATTTTTAGTAGAGACGGGGTTATACCATGTTGTCCAGGCTGGTCTCAAACTCCTGATCTCAGGTGATCCACCCGCTTCCACCTCCCGAAGTGCTGGGATTACGGGCGTGAGCCACCGCACCCAGCCTGGTTTTCTCCTTTTCATCTCAGCCCCTGCTAGGCAGCACATGGAAGTGTCTACCATGCAGTCGTTGTGTGACCCTCGTTACTTAGCCTTTCTAAGCTTCAGGTTGCCATAAGTTAAATGGACTCTATTTTAGCAGCTACCGAATAGAACTCCTGGGAAAACTGAATGAGATACAATGAGGTGTGCAGTCAGACCTCAGTAAATGGTAGATGTAACGAAGCTGGAAAACTGATTGAGAAATACAGGTAGTGGGAGTTCAGAGTGAACACGTACTGGAGAACTACTGTCTTCAGTAGAGCATCTCCCCCTAAAGTATTCCTTGCATAATCAATAGCTCTGGGAAGCTCCACTGTCATGATTTCACTGTGTCTGCTACCAAAGGCCGTGTTATCCATTTCCTTGCCATTCTCAACCAGTGCGCTCGGGATTGCCGCAGAACAAGAAAAACATGGGCAGAGGAATAAACCAGCACTGTATGCTAGGCCAGGCCTTCCCAAGACTTCACTCAGGCTCCTTGAGAAGCTGCAGACGTTCCCCTCCCAGCTGTAGTAGCTGGATGACCTGGGACAAATGAAATTAGTTACAAACACATTTATTCCCAGCCCAAATCCAAAAGCTAATCTTCACCCCAGTTTGGTAATTAGTAGGTGACAGTTTGGAGATTTGAGATTTGCAGATGTGAAAAGTCCGGGATTGGAGGCCAAGATCGTGATTTCTGGTCCTGGATTCTCAAATTCCTCACTCACAAGAGTGTCAGCCAGAGAGCAGGGGGCCCTGAGCCTTCTCGGCTTCAGCATCAATCAGTGAGTATTCAATGGGCCACTGCAGGGTGCTTGCTACCCTGTGCTGTCATTTGAGTGATCCTTGCAGATTTACACAGTAGAAAAAGAAAACATTACACTAGAAGCAAAGATAATTAGAGCCAGTAGGACTAATCTGGTGAGTAGAGGCCATGGTGGGTTGGAGCCAGCTCTTATGGACTTCCTGAGAGTCGATTGTTAATGCTTCAGAAATGTTGCAAGCCACTTGTTAAATTATCCGTAGCTTGAAATCAGTCATGAGGGGAGAATTTTCACCTGGGAAATTGGCAGGCATTACAAATCAAGGTTTCTCCCCACCCCTCCAGAACTGGTTTACCAGCACTCCAACAAGGAGTTCCCAAAACAGAAGACTTTAAGGCCAGCTAGGGGAGTGGTTTTGCATGGAGGCTATGGAATCACATAGACCTGGGTTAAAATCCCAGCTCTACTAGCTGGATGACCTGGGACAAATGACTTAACCCCTCTGAGCCTGTTTTCTCTATGTGTATAGAGCTCGCGTGTATTCAATGTTTACTATGTACCAGATATTATTCTCCTCAAGATTTATACATATTAATGCATTGATTCCATGAAATAACCCTGTGAAGAAGAAATTATTATTATCCCCATTCTATAGATGAAGAAAATCAAGCCCAAGAGAGATTAAGGAACTCCACCAATATCACACAGCTAGTTAGTGGCAGAGCTGGGATACAAAGACAGGCATCTTGCCCCAGAGCCTGCCTGCCCTCTCACCTTCTAGCTCTGTGCTGCGCTATACGGGAGCCACCGGCTGCGTGGAGCTATCAGGTACTGGAAACAGGGCTGGTGTGAATTGAGAAGTGCTGTAAGTGTGAAATACACATTAGATTTCAAAGACCTCATGTAAAAAAAGTGTATAAAGTATCTTGCTAATACTATTCACTTACCTGTAGAAATGATATCTTGGCTATACTGAATTAAAGGAAAGATGTCATTACTATTCTTTGCACTTGTTTCTTTTTACTTTTTTTTATTTTTTTTGAGACAGAGTTTCACTCTTGTTGCCCAAGCTGGAGTGCACAAGTGGCACAATCTTGGCTGGCTGCCACCTTCGCCTCCCGGGCTCAAGAGACTCTCCTGCCTCAGCCTCCTGAGCTGGAATTACAGGTGCACACCACCATGCCTGGCTAATTTTTTAGGAGAGATGAGGTGTTGCCATGTTGGCCAGGCTGGTCATGAACTCCTGACCTCAGGTAATCTGCCTGCCTTCGCCTCCCAAAATGCTGGGATTACAGACGTGAGCCACCACACCCAGCCTCTTTTTACTTTTTTTTTAATATGACTAGTAGAAAATGTTGGGCCAGCCGTGGTGGCTCACACCTGTAATCCCAGCACTTTGAACGGCCAAGGCAGGAGGATCACCTGAGGTCAGGAGTTCAAGACCAGCCTGGCCAACATGGCGAAACCCCATCTCTACTAAAAATACAAAAAATTAGCCTGGTATGGTGGTACACACCTGTAATCCCAGCTACTCAGGAGGCTGAGGCAGGAGAATCGCTTGAACCGGGAGGTGGAGGGAGGTGGAGGTTGTGGTGAGCCAAGATCGCACCATTGCACTCCAGCCTGGGTGACAGAGCGAGACTCCGTCTCAAAAAGAAAAAGGAAAGAAAAAGAATGTTAAGTGACATTTGCAATTCACATTACATTTCTGTTGGAGAGTGCTGCTGGCTAGTGCCCTAACCTCCTACCTCAGTGCATGCATTAAATCAGTTAATGCAAGGAGGGCATCTAGCACTCTGCCCGAAACAAATTAAGCACCTAATAGCTACTGTTAATATTAGTGAAAGTACTGGTTTTCAGATGTAGTCCAGTAATTTTTTTTTCCCAAACAACTGGGTTTTTCTAATTTTTTTTTTTTTTTTTTTTTTTTTAGAGAAAGGTTCTCCCTCTTCACCCCGGCTGGAGTAAAGTGTTGTTATCACAGCTCACTGCAGCCTTGAACTCCTGGGCTTAAACGATCCTCCACCTCAGCCACCTGAGTAACTAGGACTACAAGCACATGCCACCATGCCCAGCTAGTTTTTTCATTTTTTTGTAGAGATGGGTTCTATTTTGCCTAGGTTGGTCTTGAACTTCTGGCCTCAAGCAATTCCCCCACTTTGGCCTCTCAAATTGTTGAGATTATAGGCACGAAGCACCGTGCCTGGCTCCCAAATAACTTCTTATAACAGAGAAGAGGGGAGCTCTGATTGCAGTTGTGTCGAACCTGGAGGAGGCCTTTCAAGGAGCCCTTTAGCCGTCGGCACCACCTCCACCAACTGGAAAACGCATAGGATGATGTAATCTTTAAATGTCCTTCAAGCTTTAGCGTTCTCTATCATTTCAGAGAAGTTGAGGAAGCAGTATGGGAAAGAATTAGGTGTCGATGACAGTATATTACAATGATTATGGAAAAACACTCCCTTGTTGCTTGGGAAAATCAAAGTGGTTTGTTCCCAGGTCTAGGCACAGCCCAGAAATGGGAGCATCACGGATGTGAGTTGGGGGTCCCCTGTGGGCTCCTGGATCATTACCTATGCACAAAATTCACATGGACAACACCAATGTACCATGTCACCTCTCCACTTCAGCTCAGTCACAACCTGCCAACTTCCCACTTACCCAGGACCTGGGCAAGACCACACACAGGCTCTAGGTGCCAATATCCTAGTCAAGCCCCAGGGCCAGGCAACAGTGACATTCAGCCCAGGCACCACAGTGATTTTGCTGTCCTGAAGGCAACCTTAGGCTCAACCAGCCCTGGTGACTGCCAGGCAGGCTCCCAATTCTGTCTCCAGCCCTTGCCCCTGGCTCTGGTATCGTATGTGTGGACAGGGAGAGCAGCCAACTCTTCGCCGGGCCCTCTAACAAGTTCCGCGGGTCTGTTTGTTAAAGAAAAATTCCAGTGGGTGCATCCAACACATGGAACTCAAGTACAGAAATTATATTTATCCACCCCACTGCCAAGGAGATCACATGCCCTGTGAGTCACTCCAGATGTGCTCAAAAACAGTCTCTCTCTGTGGAAGCCCAGTCCCCCAATCCCAGAGAGAGTCAAATGAAGAGAGGTACCGACTCCTGTCCCACCCAGGACGCAACCTTCAGCCTGCAGCCTACTGAGGCAAAGTAGGCATTCCTGCACATCTGCAAAAGGAAGGGAGAGAAGCACTTCATCATCTCACTGGGAAGAACGGCACGGGCATACCTGCAGCTACTGGGGTTCCATTGGGCTTGAGAATCAATTTTTTCATCTTTTGAAGGACAAGATGCATTGGAAGACATTGCTGCTTCTGCTGTTGTATTACAATGCTCAGGCTTCTGTGTGCCACAGGTGGAGCAGGGGTGAGTTGCTTTTTATTCATTTGTTTGTTTGATGCTCATTATTTTTTCTTAAATGCAATTCAAAATTTGGAGAGAAGGACATTAGGAGCCCTGCACTCTTCCTTTATCTAATCTGTCAATTGCTTAATGTTTCTTGACGTGATCCCACTTCTTAGAGGGTGATGGGAAAACGACACTGGAAAAATTCAAAGACCCTGAGGGAACTAGGTCGAGGCGGAGAACCCAGCGAGCACCCCTTTCTGGCATCCCAGAGAGAACGCATTTCTGCTTCATAGAAAGTATAACTCATTTCTTCGAGTGCCCCCACTACCTGCAGCAGTTGGGCCAGATCATCTGAAGAGCAGGTGCCGAGGTCTGCTGCTAAAATGATGGGGTGATGGGGGCTGGGATGCCAAAGGCCTGCTCCCTGGGGGAACCAGAGTAGAGGCTCTGTAGGACATTGCCTCCTCACCGGGAAGGGACGCATCTCTGCAGCCAGGTAGAGGTGGGCAGGTGAGGAGAGCAACCCTTTTCCCTCTATGTGCATGCTCCGCTGCTCCCACCAGCCCCATCACCCCCTCACAAAGGAAGGGGGCTCAGCAAAGGCTGTTCTCTCATTACTGACTTCCCTCCCTTCATGATGTAGTTCCTCTCAGAGCTGGATGGCATCTTTTCTCCATTTCCCTGGGACTGGCTCTTCTTGGTAGACACCGGGAGCACTTCAGACCAGAGTTTATCACTGTTAGGAAAGGAGGGACCCACAGCACTGCCCACTCTTCACCAATATGAATGGAAATCTTTCCACTCTCTAAAGTCAACTGAGTTCACTGTCCTAGAAAGAACTGCAAGAAGGGGCTTCTTCAAGTCAGGCCAGTCGGTGTTTCCAGAGATGCAAAATTGGAAGACAACTGGCATGGTGGCATGGACGTGCCCCCTGCTTGCTTCTCAACAACAGTGTCGGGGAAGGAAGGAGTGCCAGGAGTGGGGATAGAGCAGCACAAGAGAAGGATCTGGAATGGGAGGGAGGTGAAAGCCACTGTAATTATTTTGGGTTTTACTTCCTCATAGTTAACCTAATATCAGGTTAAGCCTGATAATAGGGACTTATATCTCTAACAGTGATATAAAGTCTTTTGATCTGGGCTGTGAAGTGATCATTGCCCAGAAACAAATAATACAGCATTCTCCATTTTTCTTATAACATTTGCATACATGTGCACATACACACATGTATACCCCTCCCTTTTCTTTTTTTAAATTTTTAATTTCTGTGGGTACATAGTAGGTGTACATATTTCTGGGGCCCATGAGATGTTTCGATACAGGCACACAATGCATAATAATCTCATCATGGGAGATGGGGTATCCATCACCACAAGCATTTAGCTTCTGTGTTACAAACAATCCAATTATACTCTTTTAGTTATTTTTATGTTCTATTTTATTTATTTGTTGAGATGGAGTCTCACTCTGTTGCCCAAGCTGGAGTGCAGTGGTGCAATCTTGGCTCATTGCAACCTCTGCCTCCCAGGTTCAAGCCATTCTCATGCCTCAGCCTCTCAAGTAGCTGGAATTACAGGCATGCACCACCACGCCTGGCTAATTTTTGTATTTTTAGTAGAGATGAGGTTTCACCATATTGGCCAGACTGGTCTCGAACTCCTAACCACAAATGATCCACTCACCTCAGCCTCCCAAAGTGCTGGGATTACAGGCGTGAGCCACCACGCCCAGTCCTCTTTCAGTTATTTTTAAACATACAATTAAATTATTATTGACTATAGTCACCCTGTTGTCACACCTCCCTCTTCACGATGTGCATAAACTTTGGGGCAGTACTTGGAAATAAAGAGCAAAGAGATCTTAGAGTTGGGTTCTGCCCCTCCCCTCTTTATCACACTGAGGATTTGCCTGTTACACGTGATAATAATGTCCACTCTTCCTAATGCACAGGGTGTTAGAAAGCCAGAAGGAATTATCTGACTTGCAATATGGCTTGTAAACATGAGAACCACATCATGAGCTACTCTGCAAGAGACCTGATTTAAGTTCCATCTCTGTTTGGCAGTGTGATCTCAGACAAGTCTCTTAACCCCTCTGAGCTTTAGTTCACTAACAGGTGACATTAACATCCATCACATCAATAAAATTTACCCTCATAATGTTACTATGAGGGTCATATTCAAAAATATAGATGAAAATGTTTTGTAAATGTCAAAGTACAATATAAACATTAGCTATAACCTACTAGTTTTTGAAAAATAAAAATTTTTCACTAAAGGAAGTTTGAGGCTCTTAACAGGGGAATCTACAGCAATATTCTGGGAGCAAGTCCTCTGGCCTACGTTCTTCTGCATTGGGAAAGGTCGGCCCCCAGTGAGGTCACGATCCACAGACTCAAAGCCAGCCTATCTTGAGGCCACAATAAGGCAGCGGATGTGAAGTGCTAGATTAATGGCTCAAGTCAGTGCTCAGAGTCAACAAATGATATGGAGGCCCTCCAACCATCATCAAATGTCTTCCACGTAGCGGATTTTTTTTTGTTTTTAACATTTTTTTCTAATTATAAAAGAAACACACAATTCTTGCCATCTTTTTTTTTAAAGACAGAATAGGAGTTACACCCAAATGAATAACAGTTTTTCCAGATACATTATTCATTTCACCTTCATCCTTACCCCACCCTGACTCCAGCCCCAATTCAAAGTATTCCCTTTGGAAACACTCTGAGGGCAATCTCTTCCGGGGATTTTCCTCTTCTACCCCCTGCACTTTGGCCCCCAAGCCCTTCACCACCCCTCCTTCCTGCTCCAATACGTAGGAATGTAGACGTAAACCCACAGGCAACATACACCTTGCTGTCAGGACAGCCTTTTTCCTACCATCCTCCCAGCCTTGCTCTAAGCGCTCTCTAGGATTCCACCCTGGGAGGCAGCTTTCCATGCCAGGATCCAGGAGCACCCGTTCCAGCCCCACCAGCTTGATTAAGACCAAATGACTCACCTGTGGCCAAGCCAGGAAAGCCACATCTAAACACACACACACACAGAGACAGGTGGCTCACATCCTAGTGCATACCAGGTCCTGCCAGGGCACCACTGAAATGGGGAGCACTAGCCAGACTTGAAAAAGAAATATGCATCTATTAATGAATATGAATATCTTGCATCTATTAATGAATATGGATATCTATGCTTTTGTTGAATACATGCAAATTATTTTTTAGGTAGTTTAATAGAGCAGCCCTTCCATTTTTTGGTGGAACTTACGTGATTTTCAGGTGTCCATTTTAGGCTTGTGTGTGTCCTCAGTCAAGAATGTTCCACGAGGGAAGGGCCTGTGGTCGGTACTTAGTAAGTACTCACTGACTGCCGGGCATGGTGGTGCATGCTTGTAAATTCCAGTGACTCAGGGGACTGAGAGGACAGGAGTTCGAGACCAGCCTGGAGACATAGTGAGACCTCATCTCTTAAAAAAATTAAAGTTAAAAAAAAATTAGCAGAGCATAGTAGCATATGCCTGTAGTCCTAGCCACTCAGAAGGTTAAGGTGGTAAGATCACTTCGGCCCAGCAGGTGAAGGACACAGAGAGCTTTTATTGCACCATCACACTCCAGCCTGGATAACAGAGCAAGATCCTGTGTTCAAAAAGAAAATTGTCTTAAGTATTCACTGCCTGAGTGTCCCATACAGAGCCATCTCCTCACTCCACAGTAACTCCATGAGGCAGGTGCCATCCTGACCATTTACAGGTAAGAAAACTGGAGGGTGAGGCAAGAAACGAAGTGCCCCAGTTCCCCCAGCTGCAAGGGCAGGGTTGGGTTTGATCCCCCAGGTCCATCAGCCGTCAGAGTGTCCCATCCTCATTCATCTGCTCTCCGTATTTGTCCACCCACCATGCGCCACTCACCTGCTCCTGGCAGCTCCAGGCTCCCCCTGCATGGTGGAGCTTTCCAGCAAGAGGAGCTGGCTGCCAGAGCTCTTTCAGGAGCTCTCCCAGAGGACCCCCCACGCATAGGGCCAAGACCCTGTCTCTCTCAGAATAGTAGTGTGTTTCCAGAGGGCTGGCCCAGGAGCCAAAAAGTAGATGACATCAGTCAGCTCTGGCAAAAGATCTTTTACAAATGAGAGTCTTTCCTTTCCACACCCACTGTCCTTTCCATCAAGTTGCTTCAACTGATTCATTAAAAATACAGTTGTAGTTTGGGTTGAGATGCTCTACAGCTTGAATCCTTTCCAGCCAGTTCTTTGCCACAAATTCTACACACAGTTCTGTGGAAAGCGTGGTTAGCCTGAATACTGGGCTACTGAACATACTGGAGTGATGGGAGGAAAGAAGATGAAAGAGACTTTTAACCCAGATTACAAAAAGTCAAAGAGAAGGTCAGACTCCCAAACAAAGGCAGGCTACTCCACTGGAGTGCATCTGGCTGTTTGTCTAGGCAAGAAAGCTTTGAAGGGCTAAGATGTGGGGAGGTAGGGGACATCCTTCACTGAGATAAATTTTAAAAATAGCTTATTTCAGGACCAAACAGGGACTCCTCAGGGATAAGGACAGGGTGTGGTGGAGACCGAAGTCAACATGTACTTTCTGATCATTAGCCAAGACTAAAAACTGCAAATAAACTCCAGATTCACCCTATTAGAGAAAGAAGGATTTGGGGCCGGGTGCAGTGGCTCACACCTGTAATCCCAGGACTTTGCGAGGCTAAGGTGGGTGGATCATGAGATCAGGAGATCGAGACCAGCTTTACCAACATGGTGAAATCCTGTCTCTACTAAAAATACAAAAATTAGCCGGTCGTGGTGGCAAGTGCCTGTAATCCCAGCTACTCAGGAGGCTGAGGCAGGGGGATCGCTTAAACCCGGGAGGCAGAGGTTACAGTGAGCTGAGATCGTGCCACTGCACTCCAGCCTGGGTGACATATGGACACTCTGTCTCAAAAAAAAAAAAAGAAAAAGAAGGATTTTGAAAATAGAGCTTAGTGATGAGGGCAGGCGATGTGTTCCTATGGGATTATTTATTCATTTGACAAGCAGGAAGGGGCATGATGCTGGGCACTGGGAATATAACAGTGAACCAAACAGACAAAATCCCATACCCCCTAGTGAGGGGAAACAGGCAGCAAATGTATTTATATTTTAAAATAGGTGACTTGTTGGATGATAATAAAGTAGGGACAGAGGCTAGTGAACACGGAGGGTTGTAATTTTAAATATAGTCACCACAAAGAGCATTTTTCTCCAGCCACATTCAGGTGCACGGGTGTGGGTGTGAAAAAGGTAGAGCCTGGATTGTGTTTTTGCCAAGCGATTGCAAAGGAACAATAAGGGGCCAGGCGTGGTGGCTCACACCTGTAATCCCAGCACTTCGGGAGGCTGAGGCAGGCAGATCACTTAAGGTCAGGAGTTTGAGATCAGCCTGGCCAACATGGTGAACAACCCCATCTCTACTGAAAAAAAAAAATACAAAATTAGCTGGGCATGGTGGCATGCACCTGTAGTCTCAGCTACTCAGGAGGCTGAGGCACAAGAATTGCTTGCACCTGCGAGCCGAGATTGCACCACTGCACTCCAGTGTGAGCAACAGAGCAAGACTCTTGTCTCCAACAAAAAAAAAAAGGAACAAGGAGGGCTAAAAGGATAATCAATGCAGGAGAGTGATCCTAAAAGTAGTCCTTTGACCTTGCATGTCACATTATTATAAGTCAAGTCAGAGTTTTAAAAAATATGTGTGATCCATTTAAGAATATGTTTTAGCCAAGCACTGTGGCTCACACCTGTAATCCCAGCACTTTGGGAGGCCAAGGCGGGCAGATCACGAGGTCAGGAGTTCGATACCAGCCTGGCCAAAATGGAGAAACCCCATGTCTACTAAAAATACAAAAATTAGCCAGGTGGGGTGGCAGGCACCTGTAATCCCAGCTACTCAGGAGGCTGAGGCAGGAGAATCGCTTGAACCAGGAGATGGAGGTTGCAGTGAGCCGAGATCATGGCATTGCACTCCAGCCTGGGTAACAAGAGCAAGACTCAGTCTCAAAAAATATATATATATACATTTTTATATCAAATGCATGCATTCATTCATAACTACCATTTATCCTTTCTGTAGTTATTCAGAACTGAAGAATGTCCAGTCTCTGGCCAAAGGTACCTACAAAAAGATAGTACTTTTCGCCTTATTAGTGAGATTGGGTTTTGGAACCTTGGAGATCTGGATTTTCTTTTTTTTGAGGCAGAGTCTCGCTCTGTCACCCAGGAATGCAGTGCCATGATCTCGGCTCACTGCAACCTCTCCCTTCCATGTTCAAGCGATTCTCCTGCCTCAGCCTCCTGAGTAGCTGGAATTATAGGTGCCCGCCACTACGCCCAGCTAATTTTTGAATGTTCAATAGAGGTGGGGTTTCACCATGTTGTCCAGGATGGTCTCGATCTCTTGACCTTGTGATTCACCCGCCTCGGGCTCCCAAAGTGCTGGGATTACAGGCGTGAGCCACCACACCTTGCCAGAGATGTGGATTTTAATCTCAGCCCTACCTCAAATAAATTGGATGGCCTAGGACAATTTTCTTAACCTCTGAGTTTCTTAATCTATAAAATGGAAAGTTACTATTTACCTCACAAGGTACTTATGGACAGCACCATGTGCACAATGAACGCCATAGCTATGACATTATTGTATCTGAGCCCAACATGTTAAAAGCTTTAGTCTGGGCCGGGCGCGGTGGCTCACGCCTGTAATCCCAGCACTTTGGGAGGCCGAGGCGGGTGGATCACGAGGTCAAGAGATCGAGACCATCCTGGTCAACATGGTGAAACCCCGTCTCTACTAAAAATACAAAAAATTAGCTGGGCATCGCGGCGCGTGCCTGTAATCCCAGCTACTCAGGAGGCTGAGGCAGTAGAATTGCCTGAACCCAGGAGGCGGAGGTTGCGGTGAGCCGAGATTGCGCCATTGCACTCCAGCCTGGGTAACAAGAGCGAAACTCCGACTCAAAAAAAAAAGCTTTAGTCTGAGGTCGAGAGGTATCTCTCAGCAGAAGACGCGGACAGAACACGCTTTAACACATGAATCATGAACTCTGGATCCAGTTCCTGGACTAACTTAGTCCACGTGGCATGACCTTTAGCAAGTGAGTCACTTGTTCTATGCTGGTCGGTGCCGTGTATCCTAGATGCTCATTGGTCCAGGGAGCCGAGGAGGAGCTGAGCTGCCCTTGGTTTCCCCACCCCGCTGCCAGCCTGTGCGGCCGACTTCCATGCAAGCAGACCATTGAGTCTCAGGGTCCCTGGGACAGACACAGCGAATAGCCCTCGTGGACATATTCACATCCTGAAGAAATTTACATCCTGGACAGTGGGCTGGGCGGGGAGCATGGAATCGAGAAGAAAGTAAACAGATGGGCTCAATTTTACACAAGCAAAAGATGCACAAAGTCCGTGCTTCTGACAAACACATCTCAGCAGCCTTCTTGTCTGAGGTTCAGTGCTCAGGCAGCACCCGGGAGGCATGGGGTCCTCCTGCCAGTCTGCTCTCCGCATCCTGCTCTCAGAGGAGGTGCCGTTGCTAATGGGCATCCAGGGAGGAGCACTCAGGCCTGCCTCCCACCAGCCTGGCAAAGGCTGCGCTGCCCGGAGCACTTTACTCACAGCTCACAGGGAGCAGGGAGCTGAGCTTAAAGCGACTTCCGTAAGTTTGAAAGACAGGACAGAAGGGAAAGGGAGAAAAACCCAGCAAAGCCCTGAAAATTCTCCAAGTCTGTTGTTTTGGTTTTTTTACTACCTAGTTTATGTTTTTTTTTAAATATTCCAAAATATATCCTGAGACCGCACCCAGAGCTCTGCATTACGTACACACAGAGGTGAAGCAGAGGCTGCACGCAGCCCATTCGTGCCCTCCCAGGGCCTGGCAGCCCTGATGAAACTCTTCAGGGTGGTGGGCAGCAAGCTGCAGGACGTGAAGCCTGGATGCGGAAATCATCAGGAGACAGAGAAAGGAAACCACAGGGTACGGTGGGGGTCGCAGGAAAGGCTTCCTGGGGAAACAGGATTTTCTAAAATGTAGAGGTGAGTCTGGTTTCCAGCTTTGCACATACACATCTTGGAGTTTGCCAGCCCTCGTTTCAGCCATCAGCATTTCTAGCAGGGTCCAGCCTTCGTCATTATGGACAAGAACATCTTGGAGTGACCGTACATTGGGAAATTTTACCTCTGTGTTTTGACATGGATCAGATAGAGCTATTTCTCACCCACCTCACCTCCAGCCTCTTCAGTGGAGATAAGTTTATTCTCTCTAGGTCTTGCCTCCCACAGGGAGTCAGATCTGAGCCACTGAGGTGTCTGCCCTAGAGCTGACTACCCTTCAGCAGCCTAAGGGGCAGAACTGTCCCTACCCCTGCCTGATGCACAAAGTCAAAGCAGCCACAGAAATGTGAAGGGCAGCTCTGCCAGGGCTGGTGGACCAGTACAAGGGTGGGGGTGAGGAAGGGAGGAAGAGAGACCCATCTTTAAGATTCCTGTGCTTCCCACACATATATCTTAAGTTTTTACTTTTTAAATGAATTGGTAAGACCTCTTTTTTTACCTTCTAGATATTGATCCTTCTCAGTTACATTCATTAGAAATGCTTTCTTCTTTTGCTTGGCTTTTTTTTTTCTTTTGAGATAGGGTCTCACTCTGTTGCCCAGTCTGGTCTCAAAGAGTACAGTGGCTGATCACAGCTCACTGCAGCCTTGAACTCCCAGACCCAATTAATCCTCCTGCCTCAGCCTCCCAAGTAGCTGGGGCCACAAGCATGTGCCACCATGCCCAGCTAATTTCCTTTATTTTTAGTAGAAACAGTTCTCACTATGTTGCCCAGGCTGGTCTCAAACTCCTGGGTTCAAGTGATCCACCCACTCACCCTCCCAAAGTTCTGGGATTACAAATGTAAGCCACCAGGCCTGACTCACACATACATTCTAAAGCAATAGCCATCCTCCTTGTCTGAAGGCTGAAGCTATTTCTAAGTCTCCTCCAAATTATGTTATTGTTCAGTAGGAGACCAAAAGCTACTGGAAATGACGTTTCCATTATCAAGCCAGCTTTAAATCAGGAAGTATTTTCTTCTTGGCTCTCTGAGAACTAGGAGGGGTCCACCTGGGGTGAGCATGTTCAAGGCACGTTGCTGTTCACAGGACAATAACTGAGTGAAGAAAGTCCAGGTCTCAGATCATGAATAACTTCCAGGCAGGCAGCCACAGGCTGGCTGTGATTACAGCAAGCAGAAAGCGCTCCACGCCCTGACAATCCCTCCCTACCTCCTTCATCTGCTGGGAGTGAGGGTGTGTGTGTGTGTGTGTGTGTGTGTGTGTGTGTATGTGTGTCCGTGTGTGTCTGTGTGTGTGTGTGTGTGTCCGTGTGTGTCTGTGTGTGTGTATGTGTTTTTAAGGGAACAATACCTTTAGTTTGGCAATAAAAGATAAAATCTAGCAGAATTAAAGATGTAAAGTCCCTCTTAGCTCCTATCCTGAGAAGGGAGTTTACTCTACCTGCTTTCTTCCTGGTTGGAATAAAGAAGAGCACAAAGAAAGAAACAGGCCACACCTCGATCCTGGTCCAACTCATCTCATGCCAAGGAGAAAGCAGAGACAAAGTCTGTGCCCTCTTTGTGCCTGCACTTCTTAACCTCCAAGAACATGATGACCTTGGTCTCTTCAGATGACCCTGTAAGGCCCCAAAAGATAGGCAAACGCTCTGAATTGTTTTATGGTAGAAAGATACCATTGGCCTGCCTACGATGTGGATAACACAGATCTGGTGACCCACTGGAGACTGGGAGCTGGAAAAAGTCCCAGTGCCTACATTTCACTCCCAGAGATGCCCATAAATTGGCCTGGAGTGTGGCCTTGGGCATTTGGGTTTTTAAAAGTACCCAGGTGAATCGAATGTCTAGTCAAGGCTGGGAGCCACTGGTCTAACCAAAGAGCTGCCACACAGCCTAGGGTTAGCATCTTCCATGCAATTTCAGGTCAGACTCACTCTGACTGGACAGTGGTTCTCAACGTTGGCTGTCATTAGAAGCACTTAGGAAGCTTTACGAAATTGTAATGTCTTCAGTGCACTCTGGTTCAACTAAATCAGAACTCTGGAGCCAGGAGAAAGAAACCGTTCTGGTGACTCTAACAGTGTTAACTAGTGGAGTCACAGACACCTCGCTCTCCCGAGTTCCACCTGAAACTACCAGCACTGCCAATGGATAAGCAGAGGCAAAGGCTTCCTCAAGCCCTAAAATCTATGATTCTGTGGGAAACTGGCTCTTTTCTGGCAAAGCGTATAAACTGCTGAAATGCTGGGCTAGGGAATACTGCCATGGAGTTCATAGCTCCTTCCCCGGGCATGGCCTGGCAAAGCAGAGCTGGTCGAGGCGAACTTTAGTGCAGGGATTTGGTCATCAACAGCTATGTCTGGTGCATACCCAGAAGCCTGCCAGGGGTACAGAAATATAAAACCATCATAGCTATGCCAGCCCTTGAAGAGCTTGTGGTATTGATCATAAATGATTTACTGAGAAAGCAATTTACAGCAATACTATAATACATCCACCAGGCTTTTCTGGGACAAGGCAGATCCTTACCAGTGAGGTCAGTGAGCTTTTCAGGAAAGTTCCTTTTTTTTTTTTTTTTTTTTTTTTTTTTTTTGAGACAGAGTCTTACTCTGTCACGAGACTGTAGGGCACTGGCACCATCTTGGCTCACTGCAACCTCTACCTACCAGGTTCAAGTAATTCTCCTGCCTCAGCCTCCCAAGTAGCTGGGACTACAGGTGTGTGCCACCACGCCCAGATAATTTCTGTATTTTCAGTAAAGACAGAGTTGCACCATGTTGGCCAGGATGGTCTCGATCTCTTGACCTCGTGATCCACCTGCCTCCACCTCCCAAAGTCCTGGGATTACAGGCGTGAGCCACCATGCCTTGACAAATTCCTTTAAGTTAAAGATGTTTCCTTTTTTAAAATCACTTGTGATGGAAATCCTTCTAAAATGCTTTCCATTCTTCCCTGCCTTTTTTTTTTTTTTTTTTTTTTTGAGATGGAGTCTCGCTCTGTTGCCCAGGCTGGAGTGCAGTACCACAATCTGGGCTCACTGCAAGCTCCACCTCCCAGGTTCAATCACTTCTCCTACCTCAGCCTCCCAAGTAGCTGGGATTACAGGCACACACCACCATGCCCAGCTAATTTTTGTATTTTTAGTAAAGATGCAGTTTCACCATGTTCACCAGGCTGGTCTCAAACTCATGGCCTCATGTGATCCACCCACCTCAGCCTCCCAAAGTGCTGGGATTACAGGCATGAACCACTACACCCAGCCTTCCTTCTTTAACTGAGTACACTGAATATAATTTGACCTTTTCTCAGTGGCTCAAGGGCACCATTATCAACTAGCAGAGCTCATTTATGATTAAGCAAAATATGCTTGCACAACTTCAGGGGTTGCCGACACCTTGTAGTCTCCAACTTTTACAGTTATTTCCCCAGTTTTCTGGTAGATGACAATCAAGTGTCTTAAGGAAGCTGCACCTTTTACTATCAGCTGGCAAAGGGCTTGCCGATCATTTCTGCACAGTGCCTCCTCCCCAGAGGGGCTGTGGAAGCGATCGGGGCTATTTGCTCCTAGCCTGGCGTGGTCCTGGAGAACTGCAATTTATAATGATCATTCCTATACCCTCTGATGTTCTGTCTTCTGCCTCACTTGTCCCCAGGAAGTACCTCATTCTTGCTGTCCTGTGTACGTCTAGTAGCCATTCGTCTTCCTCTAGCTACCACTTCTACCTGCAACCACTGGGAACAGCACTGTCAAGTCACTGACTTTATATGAAATGCATTTCTACATCAGCCAGTCCTGGCCAGGCGTGGTGGCTCATGCCTGAAATCCCTGTACTCTGGGCGGCCAAGCAGGCAGATCACCTGAGTTCAGGAGTTCGAGACCAGCCTAGCCAATACAGTGAAACCCTGTCTCTACTACAAATAAAAAATTAGCCAGGCGTGGTGGCGCATGCCTGTAATCCCAGCTACTCAGGAGGCTGAGGCAGGAGAATCACTTGAAGCCAGGAAGCAGAGGTTGCAGTGAGCTGAGATCGCACCACTGCACTCCAGAGTGAGTGACAGAGCAACACTCCATCTCCAAAAAAAAAAAAAAAAATCTGCCAACCCTTGAGTGAAGCCCTGAGCTTGACCCCACAGTGATGCCCTAGGTCCAAGGGCCGAGGTCTTGTAAAGCTCTCTTCCTTTATCTTGTCACCTATGTTCAGATTCTTGGCACCTATATTTCAGATGGCTGGGGTAGCCAGAAGCCCGATCTTCTGGTTAAAAGGGCAGTGAATCAACATAAACAAGCACTTCATACTGATAAAGTGCTAAGATGGGTGCAGTGCTGTGAGGGAACAGTGTTTTCAGGAACTCACTTATTGAATTTGGGGCTTTTTTTTTGTTCACTCATTTCTGCTTTGCTTTATTTCTTTGGTTTAATATAAACTCCCTAAGGCATGCATAACCCCAGGCATATAGATTTTGTAAAACTTTCTCAGATGGCTTTTTTTTTTTCTTTTTCTTTTCGTTTCTCATTTTCTCAGATGGTTCTGATGAGCAGCCAGTTTTTAAGCCACTGGTCTGACATGCTTGAGAGTGTTCCGGGACATGCCAGGGGAGTGTGTCACCTCTCACCTCTCTCCACACGCTATGACCACCACCACTTTCGAGCCAGTCCTGTTTTTTGTTTGCTTGCCTGTTCTGAGATAGAGTCTCGCTCTGTTGCCCAGGCTGGAGTGCAATGGCTCAATCTCAGCTCACTGTAACCTTCACCACCCAAGTTCAAGTGATTCTCCTGCCTCAGCCTCCTAAGTAGCTGGGACTACAGGTGCCCACCACTATGCCTAGCTAATTTTTTGTATTTTTAGTAGAGACAGGGTTTTGCCATGTTGGTCAGGCTAGTCTCGAACTCCTGACCTCAGGTGATCCACCTACCTCGGCCTCCCAAAGTGCTGGGATTACAGGTGTGAGCCACTGTACACTCAAGTCAGTCCAATTTTAAGATTCTTTGTCTACCCTCAAGCTGGATCAGAGGGAGAAGATCAGGGTGCATACAGCAGCCAGGAGCTCACTGTTTTCTTTCTTTCAGCCGTGCTCTTCCCTGCTGCCCACCGGCCAAAGAGGTCCTCATCACTGCCATTGAACCCAGTCCTGCAGACCTCCCTGGAGGAGGTGGAGCTGCTCTACGAGGTAGGCAGAGGAGAATGTGCTCAATCCAAGTTACCCTAAAGGCACTACACTTCCTCTATCGTTTTTAGAAAAGGAGAAGTGACCTGAGCCCCTGATCATGAGTGACCGCTGCTATGGTAGAGAATAGCCTAATTTGTAGAGGTTATAGAATCCTGCTTATTCAAAGATATTCCTCATACCTTCTGTCTTTCCCACATCCTATAACAGAGAATGATGGCATTAGGAGTTCAGTTCAGTTTAAACTAAAAATTAGGTTTGGGCTGCAGGCATTATTCCTGGGACCCAGGCACCAGAGTGTGACAATATTCCCAAGAAAAGGCCTGGAGGCAGGACGCTTCAGGAAATGCCAAGCCATTGTCTGGGTGCAGCCATGTCTCCAAGGCCCTGAATGCTGTGACAGCAATGCTGTCTGGCTGAGCTGCCAGCCCAGCTGGGTTTCTGGAAGCCAGGGACCACCCTGTAGGCTCTCTTCCTCTACCTCTCACCCTGCATCACTGAGACCCCACTCCTCCTCCAAACAACAGGGTCAGTTTTCTGAGGCCACCCAGATTGGTTCAGTGTTATGATCCCAAGCTCAAGATCTGAGCTTTAGTCCTGGCACTGTCACCCATCCACTGCGCCACCTTGCATAAGCCACCGTTTCTCTCTGGGCCTGACTCTCCTCAACTGTTAAATGAGAGAATTCAACTATGCTGTCCAAGGTTCCCCTTCAGCTTTGGCATCCTCTGACTCCATGCACTAGGGCTCTCTAGACAGCAGGGCCAGGTGTGGTGGCTCATGCCTGTTGTTGGAAACAGATCTTGGTGCAGCAAAGAAAAATTAGCACTGAGACAAAAGGATCTCTCAGCAAAGCAATATTTACTTCCTGCACTGAGGGAAGGGTGCCCTTGCTAGCCATCTTGCCACAAGAGTACAATGAACAAAGGAAAAGCAGACATATTTATTCCTTATACATTTGGGGTTGTCCTTACTGCTGCATCTCATCTCCATTGGTTGGAGCCAGACCTCACAATCTAAACTAAAACACGATTGGCTAATAACTTAAAACTTTTTAAAACAGGTAAGGGGCATAGGCTGTGAGATGGGACATGCCTGTGAGCACGTCCAGCACAGATATCTCCAGTAAAGTACAAGGACATAGAATATACTACGTGCCTGTAAGCATGGCATGTCTAATAGCTACATAGGACAGGGCTTAGCAAAGAGTTATTAGAAAATTTATTTTTTAACAAGAAGGTAAATTTTGAAGAGAAACTTTTCTACTTCCCACACCTGTAATCACAGCACTTTGGAAGGCCGAGGCCAGTGGATCACCTGAGGTCAGGAATTCAAGACCAGCCTGGCCAACATGGTGAAACCCTGTCTCTACTAAAAATACAAAAATTAGCCAGGCGTGGTGGTGCACACCTGTAATCCCAGCTACTTGGGAGGTTGAGGCAGGAGAATTACTTGAACCCAGGAGGCAGAGGTTGCAGTAAGCAGAGATTGTGCCACTGCACTCCAGCCTAGACGACAGAGTGAGACTCTATCTCAAAAAAATAAAAGAAAAAATGAAAATCAGTAATTTTATGACCTTTATGTCTGAACTCTTCTTTTTTGAAAGCTGCTTTAACACAGAAGGGAAACAAGAAGGGGCCCACAGCCCAGTCCAGCCACACCTTGTCTTTGAATAGAAAAACCAAGCTAATCAGAGTCTCCCAGCTTCCGCCTTAAAATTATCCGAAATAGTTGATGCTTTAGATGATCTTTGTTGGGTGGGAGAAAGAAAGGGAGGAAGGAATTTATCCAGGACACTAAAAACTATAATTAGTCCCTTAAACACCGGTTTTGAACCAGGCACTGTATTAGCTTCGTCCCTATTTGTCTTATTTACTCTCACAATATCCAAGTAAAGTAGATGTTGTTACTAATCATTTACACAGAGAAGGAAAGGGAGGATCAGAGAAGTTAAGTAATTCATCCAAGGTTACACAGCAAAGTCAGAACCGAAACTCAGGTCTCATGGGTTCCAGAGGTCTTCTAGCAGCTGCCCCCCTGAGGGAAGGTGCGTGTTAATGAGTCAACAGTGCCTTACTTCACGTCTCTGCACATCCCGCATTTCTCACCAGTTCCTGCTGGCTGAACTTGAGATCAGCCCTGACCTGCAGATCTCTATCAAGGACGAGGAGCTGGCCTCCTTGCGGAAGGCCTCGGACTTCCACACCATCTGCAACAACGTCATCCCCAAAAGCATCCCGGACATCCGCCGCCTCAGCGCCAGCCTCTCTGGCCACCCTGGCATCCTCAAGAAAGAAGACTTTGAAAGGACAGCGCTGACCCTGGCCTACACAGCCTATCGTACAGCCCTGTCCCAAGGCCATCAGAAGGACATCTGGGCCCAGTCCCTCATTAGCCTCTTTCAGGCCCTGAGGCACGACTTGATGCGCTCCTCACAGTCCGGAGTGCCTCCCTGAGAGACTGGCCCACACCAGGGCCTTGGAGCAGGGACCAGCACAGTCATCCAGAAAGTCTTCATTCTCTACTCCATTTACAGAGACCAGCAACAGAACACATACCGCCGGCACAGAGCAGCAGAGATGAAATCAGAGTAACCCCGATGCTCTTTTCTCCTTGTAGTTTCCTGGAAGACACATCTGATTCATGCCATCATGTGACTGGGCTGGAAGAAAGGGCTGGAGTGGTCATTCAAAATGCCTCCACGGGCAGAATGGTTTGCCTGTGGCAGGCAGAAGTCTGATATGCTTCAACCCAGAGCAGTGGCCACACACACTCCAGAGTGAGGACAGGCCGGGCACGGCGGCTCACGCCTGTAATCCCAGCACTTTGGGAGGCTAAGACGGCAGGATTATTTGAGGTCAGGTGTTCAAGATCAGCCTGGGCAACACAGTGAAACCCTGCCTCTACTAAAATCACAAAAATTAGCCAGACATAGTAGCATGTACCTGTAATAACAGCTACTAGGTAGACTGAGGCGGGAGAATCAGTTGAACCCAGGAGGTGGAGGTTGCAGTGAGCTGAGATCATGCCACTACACTCCAGCCTGGGAAACAGAATGACAGTCTGTCTCAAAAAAAAAAAAAAAGAAAGAAAGAAAAAATAGTGAGGACTGAGCTAAAGGAGACATCATGGCAGAACGATGGGCAAGATGGGGGACAGATTCCTTCAGTGCTAAGTGACTAGGGTGCTGGGTGAAATAAACAATTTTCCAGAGGTTCTATAGTAAATATAAAGAAACTAGAGCTATGCCCAAATATATATATTATTTGCAAAGGATATACTTCTTGACTTTTCCAAAAGCTGAAGAAGAATCCGTTAGAAAATCAGTAATTTTGTGATCTTAATTTAATAACTCCTCTCTTTTGAAAGCTGGCTTAACACAGAAGAGAAACCAGAGGCCCGCAGCCCAGCCCAGCCAGACCTTGTCTCTGAATAGAAAAACCAAGCTAGTGCAGAAAGAGTCTCCCAATGAACAAGATGGCATCAACGTCCCTTCCTGTCTGTCTTCATGCAAAAATAATTAAGCATCATCAGAGAACTAAATGATCCAAATAAAAATGATTTTCAAGTGACAGAATTCTACCCTTTCAAATGCCAAAACTTTCCTTTTAGAGATATTGGCTTGATATCAGTTTAAACTATATATACAAATCGCCTTAAGCTTTTGTTGGTATACGATCATCATTTAAACTTCTTTTTCTTTGAGATGGAGTCTCGCTCTGTCATCCTGGCTGGAGAGCAGTAGCACTATCTCAGCTCACTGCAGCATCCACCTCCCAGGTTCAAGTGAGTCTCCTGCCTTGGCCTCCAACACGCCACCACACCTAGCTAATTTTTGTATTTTTAATAAAGACGGTTTTTTGCTATGTTGGCCAGGCTGCTCTCAAACTTCTGGCCTCAAGTGAGCCACCCGCCTCAAGCTCCCTAAATGCTGGGATTACAGGTGAGAGCCATTGCACCTGGCCATGTCATCATTTAAATATTCTAATGAAGGAGTTGGATAAGATAATCTCTAAGACTCCTATATACGAAGTTTTTACAATCATTTAACTGTGAGATACTAGAAGGAGCGCACCTGGATGTAAGACGTCTACTCAACTGTTGGTACCGACCCGGAGAGGTCCCAGACTGCTAATTCTGTGTCCAGCTCTGAGTTTTTCTGTTTCCTCCCTCACTGTCAGGCTATTAGAGCATATTTTTCCTTGTTGCCAATATAACTTGTCCTTCACAGTCTGTTCTTTCTTAGCTGGCTGTTGCCTAAAAACTAAGATAGCCAGGCTTGTTATAATTCTGCGTTAAATAAGAGTTAATAGATGAAGGCCTCTGCTAGGGTCAAGTGTCTGGGTCCTAATAAGGATTTCTCATGAGCTCATAGATCCTTCTGGCTTCTCCGAAGCTTATAGCTTCAAGTCAGATCTTTGAATGGGTGATGTATGGGCTAAATTTGATTCCGAAGTGGGTATTTAATAATCATCATTTGATAATGATGAGGTCTGGACTCCTTCAAAATCTTTGAGCACATGAGCTTTGCCTAGCAGTGTTAGCCGTATGATCTTTTTGGAAGAATACCAGGATACAGGAAGAAGGTATTCACCATCAGAGAAAAGCACAGCTTTGTATCCTAATATTCTCCGGCTCAGATTAGTAAGTCTCCGTCCCTCTCATTCCCGCATCATACCGCTCTTTTACCTCCTCCAAATGCAGATTCTGATGTATGCTTTTTTTGTTCAATCTTCCTCTTTCTAAATGTGCATGTTCCCTCTGACACGGTCACTCTGCTTATCTCTTTCTATTTATTTCACTTGGTATCTCTGCTGCTCTATATTTGGGCCCAATTCCAAATATCTTTGTATCTGTTTTTAGACGCATCTCCAAGTCTCTTCTGCTCGACTGTGCTCGATCTCTGTGGGCCCACACTCTAACACTCACTGTCTGTCAGTCTTCTCTGGGTATCACTATCTAAATAAAACAAAGGTCAGTGTACAGACAGCGTTGGGATTGCCCAGAGGCAGATACACATGGTAGCCTACCTTCACTGTTTACTTTTCCTAGATGTCAAGTCAGGAGTGGATTAGCAATGACCTCAGTCCCTAGGCACTGTGCAATACCCTGACACTCAGTCTTGTAACCCGCCCTGAGGAGGCTCCACTCCCTTGATAATGGATCTGAGAGCTTTCTTGTACTCAGAATCATCAGACAGAAAGGCCCACCCTTGTAGTCCCTGGCCACCATGCTATTAGGTAGATGGCTGCTCCCAGTAGTAAGAAATCCATGAATGGGGGGATGGTTCCCAGGACCATTGGTACCAATGGTATTTCATTCATTCAGCAACAAAAAAATTAATGAGACTTATTCACAAATTGGGGCCTGAATTTCTGCGGCAATTGACAGCTGAAAAAAATAGAAAAAAGAAGGACATGACCTTTTTAAAGACAAATGAAGACTTCATTTTCAGTAACTAGAATCTTTAAAACTATTTTAATCTGAATACAGATAATTGTTTACTCACAGGGAGTTTTATGCCAATGACTTCATTGACATGCAGAGTCAAATATTATGCTCACCACCACCAGCCAAAAAAGACTATTCTTTGCCCAAGGAACAGTAGAAACAGAGACTGGACAAACAGGGTCTCCTGTTTTGCCTCATTAGTGCCACACCCTCCACAACCACAGTCATGAAAGGGTCACATTTGGTTATATTTACTAATAGAATAATATGGGAGTGTGATATTTGTAGTGGAAACTTGCCCAAGACTTATGAAACCATTTCTGCTGACACATTTTAGGATTTTAAAACTTTGTGAGTTTTTTCATTTTGTTTCTGTTTGTTTGTTTGTTTGTTTGTTTTTTAGACAGTCTTGCTCTGTTGCCCAGGCTAGAGTGCAGTGAAGCCTCTGCCTCCAGGGTTCAAGTGATTCTCCCACCTCAGCCTCCCAAGTAGTTGGGACCACAGGCACATGTCACCATGCCTTGCTAATTTTTTTTTTTTTTTTTTTTTTTTTTTTGTATTTTTAGCAAAGACAAGGTTTCACCATGTTGGCCAGGCTGGTCTCAAACTCCTGACCTCAAGTGATCTGCCTGTCTCGGCCTCCCAAAGTGCTGGGATTACAGGTGTGAGCCACCGCTCCCGACCCAGGATCTAAAAACTTTCTAAGTTTCCTCTTTCATTGGCATCCTCACAGCTATCTCCAATGTCACTCAAGAGACATCAACAAACATTTAACTGCTGAAACCTTCATTGCTCTGTCACCTGACCTTGACTCTAAGAAATCAGTCAAAAGTATTTCTGCAGGTCAATGGCCTAAAAGTAAATGCTTGTTAAATGACTTTGTACAATACCCCTTACTTTCTTAATCCATTTCAATATCTTACTTTTTTTATTGTGGTAAAAAACACATCACATAAAATTTGCCATCTTAACCTTTTTTTTTTTTTTTTTTTGAGACAGACTGTCACTCTGTCGTCAGGCTGGAGTGCAGTGGCACAATCTTGACTCACTGCAACCTCTGCCTCCCGGGTTCAAGTGATTCTCCTGCCTCAGCCTCGAGTAGCTGGGACTATAGGCATGTGCCACCATGCCCACGCCCAGCTAACTTTTGTATTTTTAATAGAGACAGGTTTCACCATGTTGGCCAGGATGATCTTGATCTCCTGACCTCATGATCCGCTCACCTCAGCCTCCCAAAGTGCTGGGATTACAGGCGTGAGCCACTGCGCCCGACCCATCTTAACCATTTTTAAGCATATAGTACAGCAGTGTTAACTCCAGGCATGTTGTTATGCAACAGACCCCCGGGACTTTCTCATCTTGTAAAACTGAAGCTCTATACCCACTGAACAATTCCCCTTTGCCCCTTCCCCCTGCCTGCCCTAGTTCTTGGCACCATTTTTGTGCTTTCTGTTTTTAAGAGTCTGACTACTTAAGATACCTCAGACAAGTGGGATCTGGCTTACATTCCTTGAGCATTGTATTCTGGAAACCTGTTTCCTTCCTCTGAAAAAGGGGTAGAGTTCTGAAGGAGAACTACTGGTCTTATTGTATCACTTGCTGTACCTATTTTTATTTAACAAATATTCATCTATGGTATAATAAAAATGTCATGAATGAGTTGCTCACTGGAATCTTTGTTATCTCCGAGTATCTCACTGAGGAATTTGAAGTGGTTCATGGGTTTAACAGTGGATGTTGACTTCCACAGCTGCTTATAATTATCCGGTGTCTTTAATGTTTGCGACCAAAACATCACACACGTGGTATTGTTCATTCTGAGTTTCAAAATCATAACCAAAAAAAAAATTGAAGCCAGAATGTAGCAAATACAGTAGTCAGTCTTTAACATGCATTTGAAGAGTTGAGTCATCCTAGCCCATCCTACGATGGCAAGATAATTTCAAAGGAGACTCGGGCTATCCACAGTTGCACCTGCCTTAAAAGTCAAGAAGAACTTGTTTTTTGGGTCACTTTAGCCTGGGGATCATTTCCTAGTAGTATAGCTGCAGATCTGGGAACGCCATTCCTGTGTTGTGTGAATTCAAGACAACATGGGTTTTAGAACCCTTTGACTCTGCTCAGCGTCTCCCAGATCAAGGTAAGGTAATGTTGCCAAGAACCACTACTTAGAGAATGTTTGGGCTTTTGCTTTTCTTCCTTGCCCGAAATCCACATGTCCGCTCTGAGAAAAGAAGCTAACAACTTCTTCCAGTCTGTAAGCAGGAGAAATTCCAGAGTCCAACTGCCACTAAGACCTTGTCCCTGAACTTGTCAACTTCTTCCCTGCCCTCCCACCTCCTCCTTTTGTACCAGCCAAAGAAGGTCTTCCGTTTCTTTTTTGAAGAGCCTCAGAGAGGAGCATTTGAGCACCTACTTTAGCATGAAAGACCACTGACATCTGGGCATGAGACTGGCATCTAGAATTTGCCAGGGAGGCAGCCACACTTCCCAAAAGATCTGGGGTCCTTCTCACAGGCTCATGCCCTCTGCTGGCCTAGAGCCTTTATGTTCCCCCCGGGTGCCGAGGCAAACGATCTTTGCCAGCAGGGAAGTCTGAAAGGCTTAATTTTGTACACTCTGGGGAAAATTCTCCAGAAGTAATGTTGCATTTTCTCCCTGCCACCAGGCACATTCCCTTCCTAAGGTCTAGATCAGCGGGTGGCCCTCCCAGCGAAAGCTCTGTGTCCTATGATCCGAAACAATAAAGCTGTGCTTGGGTAAGTGAGATTATGTTTACGATGATGGTCATCACTCCAGCCCTAGGATGTTAGAGAAACTGAAAAATAAGCTTAGCAGGCTGCCTAGGTTCTGCGGAATCAGCAGGACCCCGCTGTGACCAATCAAGAACCGCCCTGGGGAGAGAAATTGACTCATTCTTTTCAATTTGCTGATTGGCTTTGAGGAGTGGGCCGAGCTACTGCCTCTGTCCCGGCTTCCCATTGGTGGATGAAAGTTAAAGGTGGGCCTCCGGCAAGTTTTTGTCCTTTGATAAAAAGGAATGTCTTGGGGACTTTCCTTTTCTGCTCTGGAGGCCCAGGCTCAAGGCAAATTATAAGTAGGGAACCAATTTGAAGGAAAGACATGTGAACAGAGTTAAGGTACCAGGTCCTGGGAGCGACCAGCAGCTCCCCACGAAGTCCTCACACACCTCTGGCAAGCTCGAGTGCTTGTTTTAGGGAAAGGGGCTACTAGATTCTTACCAACAGCGAGCCCAGGTAGGAGATGAAACAGGATGACCTCCCCAAAATAGGTCATCCGAGGAAGGAAAACTGATGGAGAGCACAATATACTCTGAGCATTTTTCATGTTTTTAAGCTTTTAAATGATTTCTTCAAGGCCGAGCAGCAGCAGCAAAGGTGTGGTTTAATGGATTAAGAGGGCTTTTGCTGACACCTAGAATGAAGTTACTCTATTACTAATCAAGCCGAGAGGAGGCCCACTATGCCCCCGTTTATCATCCTTTCCCAGTTCCTTTTTGCTGGTCATAAAACGATGCTCATCAATCCCACCTAAAGCAGAAGGCCGGGAGCCCAGCCTCTTGTAGAAACAGCGAGGGTATAACTGCCCTCCCGTTCTGCCCCCAAGACGAAGGAGGACTCTTGGAAGCCAAGAAAGGTTTAAGAAGTCTCTCTGGACAGAGAGCAGTGCCTAGGGAGGAAGCCTTTCGCCGGCAGAGCGGGGTCCAAGGACGAGCTGGAGAGGACAGAGGCGCGATGGGCCTGCTGCAGGTCCTGCTCCGAGCCCGGAAGCTGCTGCTGGTCGTCTGTGTCCCGCTCCTGCTGCTGCCTCTGCCCATCCTCCACCCCAGCAGCGTGAGTACCGACCTGCGCCCTCCCACTGGGGTCCGGGATCAGTGGGAGGGCAAAGAGGGGAGGTCGGTGGGGGACGTGGGGTGCTCAGGCAGTCCCTCAAAATGGCTTGTAGTGGGTTTAAAGAAATGGAAGTGTTTTTCTGGAGGAAACCAAGATACCTTCTTCCTGTCATATCCATTCCCTAGCCCAGTCTCAGTCCCCCAATCCCACGGCCCCCAACCAGGGGTCAGGACAGAGTAGGGGCCTTGGCAGAAGTGACTGATGGGTGTTGCACCAAGCAGCAAGCCAGCCCACCCCAGCCACGGGGGCCAGCAACATCCATGCAAAGGACATAGTGCATCTGTGTTTGTCGGGAGTCCACTTGGGACCCTGGTTATCTGAGAGCCCCTGGAGACACAGGGAGAACTCCCAATAGTGGCACTGAGGAGAAGGCTGGGGGAGGAAGGAAACCGTGGAGCCTGTCCGAGGTCTGTGGTCGTGTCCTGGTGAGCTTCCATGACCACAGTTGAAGCTCTAATCCCTCAAGCTCCTATCGACTTCAGGGAATGAATGTCTAGAGAAGGAATGGAAGCAGAGCTTGGCAGGCTGCCCTGGCCCCATGCACGTGGCCTTGAATTATTTGTGTCTTCTGTGTTTTCTTCCCTGTGCTCTTGAAGGACAGACACAAAATGACACGATAAAAAAGAGATAAGAGCCCCCAGACTCTAGGCTATGACCTCATTCTTCACCCGGTTTGTGCAAACAGAGGAACCCGAGCTCTGGCTCCACATTCAGCTCGCCTGTCACAACCTCCCCGTGGTCACCTGCTTCCCTTCCCTCCACTGTTCTCTTCTGTGACAGGCTTGTCCCTTTCCCCCAGCTGGCACTGCCCTGGAGACTTTAGGAAAAATAAGCTAAAACATGTTAATCACGTTTGTAGGAGGGGGAGCACTTCTTCCACTCCGCTCTGTAAGTAACTTGGTAACCAAGATTAAGTTGAAAAGTTAAACAGAGGGGATTAGGATGATTCTTCTTAAAAACAAACTGGCTGAAATCTTTCATAGAATAAATACACCAGAGTGCCAGGGAGACGCTGATTAAAACTGGGCTGGGATTAGTAGACAGTGATTGCTGCTGACGTTTTTCCCAGACTGTACCCTAGTCAATTTTCTCCTTTGTCTAAATGGGCCTGATTTTTTTTCTTTTGTGGCTTTTTCTTTCCCTCAACATCAGGTTGATATAAGGGACTGTTACCAAGAGATATATTAGCCTCCTCTCCAAAGCAGTATCAGGAATGTCTCATATCTCCTTGTTGAGTCAGCCTCGTCTTTGGGCACCTTGGCCACTGCCCACAGAAGGCACAGACTAGGTGCCCAGCAGGTAGAGTGTCTTTCATCCATCTGTCACCATTTGCATCAAACTTTTTTTTTTGTAGACGCAGAGTCTCACTCTGTCACCCAGTCTGGAGTGAGTGGCACAACCATAGCTCACTGCAGCCTTGAACTCCTGGAATCTAGCAATCTTTGTGCCTCAGCCTCCGGGCAGCTGGGACTACAGGCAAGCAAGCACCACCACATGCAGCTGTTTTTTTTTTGTTTTTGTTTTGTTTTTGTGGAAATGGGAGGGTCTTACTATGTTGCCCAGGCTGGTCTCAAATTCCTGGCCTGAAGTGATCCTTCCACCTCAGCCTCCCAAAGTGCTGAGATTATGTGTGAGCCCCTGTGCCTGGCCTGCATCGAACTTTTAGATGCTGATATTTAATCCTTAATATTCCAAACGGATTTGCTTGCTCTGGGCTGGAGTTTAGAGCAGGGGTGGCATACCTGGGCAGGAGCTCCTGGCCTGCATTTGGATGGGTCTTCTAAGCAACAAGCTTCAGCTCCATTTTAGAAGGACTCAAAATGATCTTCCCCCCTTTTCTTGCCCAGCTCTCTAAAACTAGAGGTCCAGACACTATTTATCATGTTATAGAAGAGGGTACAAGAGGGGCATCCATAACTAAGCCCTTCCTCAGTGCCCCCAGTGGGATAAAAGTTGCACCTCAACTGCCCAAGCTAAATTTTTTTAAAAGGCCCCACCAGTCATTGATGATAGCAGATAAACAGACTTCAACTTCCTTCCTGTGAAGTCGGAGTGGGATATCAATGGGGAGGTCAAACTGCATGGAAAATGAGCCATTCCACCCCTAAGTTAGTAGCAGACTAGGAAATGTCCTACAAAGAAAAATGCCACTTTCAAACTCTTCACTTGTAAACAGGAGCCAAAAATAGTAGATAGCATTGTCCCTTGAAGACATTGTCTCAATACTCACCAATCCCCAGCCCCTACACACCTGCTGGCAAGGAACCAGTGGTATTAATAAGGAGCCTGGGGGTTGCAGAATATTCTGCCCAGAAGATGCAAGAGACTAATAGCCAGCAAAGAAGTCCAGTGCAGGTCAGCCCACGTGAAGTGAGCCACCTGCTAGACATGGGATAGGCACTGGGACATCAGACTTCCTGTAAGCAAACTTCGCAGAGTATTTTTGGTTGTCTGAATACAAGCTTACCTCCTGAATTTTGAGAAGCTTTAGAAGGGGCAAAAGGAAGTTTATGGAGATTCCAGGTGAAATAAGTGGAAAATATATGGAAAGACTCTCTAAAGGTGTCTCTTGTCCATTCTTCTACTCTAAGGAAAAGCCAGGTTAAAAATGACAGTAGTTGACTGGCTGCAGTGGCTCACGCCTGTAATCCCAGCACTTTGGGAGGCCAAGGTGGGTGGATTGCCTGAGGTCAGTAGTTCAAGACCAGCCTGACCAACATGGTGAAATCCTGTCTCTACTAAAAATAAAAAATAATAATAATAAGCTGAGCATGGTGGCATGAGCATGTAATCTCAACTACTTGGGAGGCTGTGGCAAGAGAATCACCTAAACCTGAGAGACCGAGGTTGCAATGAGCAGTGGTTATGCCACTGAACTACAGCCTGGGCAACAAGGGCAAAACTCCCTCTAAAAAAAAAAAAAAAAAAAAAAAAAAGGATGGTAGTTATTCCTATCCTGAATACTGCTGGGTGAAGTTGGCCTGATGACTTCCTCCGGTAACCTGGTCCCATTTCTAATAGTATTACAACCAAAATGTTTGCCTTGTTTTACCCAAATTCTCCTAATTCAAACCTAAAGGTATCTGGCAGAAGGAAAGTCCCCCCTCCCTCTCTCTCTCTCTCTCCTTTTTTTTTTTTGAGACAAAGTCTTACTCTGTCACTCAAGCTGATGTGTGTCTCACTCTGTCAGTCAGGCTGGAATGCAGTGGCGTGATCTCAGTTCACTGCAACCTCTGCCTCCCGGGTTCAAGGGAGTCTCCTGCCTCCGCCTCCCAAGTAGCTGGGAATACAGGTGCCTGCCACCAGACCTGGCTAATTTGTTTTGTATTTTTAATAGAGACAGGGTGTCACCATGTTGGCCAGGCTGGTCTCGAACTCCTGACCTCAAGTGATCCACCCACCTTGGCCTCCCAAAGTGCTGAGATTACAGGCGCCTTTCCTCTTTCTCCTTTCCCTTTCTCCCCACCTTCTCTCCCCGCCTCCTTCCCCTTAACTTGTAACTTGTAGCCCTGCAGTGACCAGATCAAGAGAGACTAAGGGTTCCAGCAAGGAATAAGGGCTTCCCAGTAAGGGACTGACATTTTGTCTCTCAACAATTTCTCTTCAACTGGAGTTAAGATCTGCTACTCTGTCTCCTTCCCAGATAAGAGATGAGAGCACGTGGGTTTGAACTCCTTTAGGTGTTTTATTTCTAGAGCAAACAGGGTATTTCTCTAAATTGAATTCTTTTCCAAATGGAGCCTTTTTTTTCCACCATTGGTTCTGTTGTCTTATCAGCACTTCCAAACGTTTTATCTTCCCTCTGATCTTGTGGCCCCAGAGAGCAGCTCAGTGGGGAGCTACAGTCAACAATCGCCGGGCCCAGTTCCCATTTCTCAAACCCCAACCCCATAATCCACGAATGTCAGGAGGGCACAAGGTCCTTTCCAGCCCAGCTGATTTAATCACTCCCGCTGCCCCTCACTGATACAGCGACCTTTTGTAACTTTTATGCAACAGTATGAGGATGTGTGTTCTGAACTCAAGGGGCGATAAACAGCAAAATTTGTCAGGTTCCTTGATCAGCAGCTAGCCTCGCAAGTCAGACACAAGTCCTGATGGCTCAGAACTATGTAACAATTGAAGCGCTCACAGCCAACTTGGCTTTTCTATAATGGCCTTCTGAGTCCCGGAGCTTGGTGATGTTACCTTTAACAAGCCCTTGAACTGTGTAGCCTCTCCCTAGAGTAAACTGGTAACCTTTCTTAACAGCGTTCATCTGCGCAATTCGAAGCAATCAGCACGACTAGAGGGCAAGCTGACGGAGGGCTGGCTTTTGATACAAATGTTGTACTTAATTACCCTGTGCACCCTAGGTTGTCCAGCCAGCAAAGAGAGTGGGCTGTGGAAAATGCGGGTGAATCTCCAGGCCTCCCCTTCCAGCTAGATGGCTATCTTTATTCTTTGTAGACGGACGTTTCCATGGTGTCAGGCAGGTAGAATGGGGTCCAAGAGCAATGAGAACCAGACCCTGGTTAGGGGAGGGGTTCTCAAGCAGGGATCATTCTGCATCCCCAAAGGACATCTGGCACTGTCTAGAGATGGTTTTTTGGTTGTCACTATGGAGGACGTGCTACTGGCATTTGGTGGGTAGAGATCAGGGATGCTGGTGTTTTACAGTGCACAGGACAGCCCCCTGCAACAAGAAACTATGTGGCCTTAAATGTCAGTGGTGTCAAGGCTGAGAAACACTGAGTTAGGAGCTGACGCTGCTTCATCCAAAAGGAGAGTCCCATGCTCAGGACTGCTGCCTCCCTCTTCACTCCTCCCTTCCCTCTGCCATGCTCCCTTCAGCTCCTCATTAACTCTCACGGAGGCCTTCGGGAGAAGGAGTCAATCTCTAGATGCAAAACAGCATGATAGAACCTCGGGTCCAAAATTGAAGGGGGAAATGGTCAGCCAGTTCTCGCCTAACAATTGATTTAAAATTTACTACTGAATTTAAAATGGGGGGATTTAACTTCATTTATTCATTTTTAAAGCAGTAAAGCCTTTTTTTTCAAATAAAATATTACACGTAATGCTAGAATATGAATCAAATAAAAACAAAGCTACTCCATTTGGGATGAGGCTGGTGGGGGGGCGGGGTCCAGATTCCAGGCCTTGCTGATCTCCCTGGGATATTCTTGAGACACACCCCAGACACCCAGGGCTGTAAGAGCACAGGCCAAAAGCCACCTTTTGGATTGTCTATAAATCTCACTTCTTATTCATCCACTTCTCTTAAGTCAGGCACACACAATGCCCCATATCTTCATATCTTAGGCATATGTGTCAAACTCAAGATGGCTGATCTCAGGGCTCACATGTGAACCAACTATATTATTATTATTTTTTTTTTTTGAGACAGCATCTTACTCTGTAGTCCAAGCTGGAGTGTAGTGGCATAATCATAGCTCACTGCAGCCTAAATTCCTGGGCCCAAGTGATCCTCTGGCCTCAGCCTCCCACGTAGCTGGGACTACAGGCCTGTGCCACCACACCCAGCTAATTTATATTTTATTTTTTAGAGACGGGGTCTTGCTATATATTGTCCAGGCTGGTCTCAGATCCTAGGCTCAAGCGATCCTCCCACCTTGGCCTCCCAAAGTGCTGGGATTACAAGTGTGAGCCCCAGCCCCAACCACACAGTGATTCCTACCTCCAATTACCCCAAGAACTTCTGATGTCCAGTCAACTTGACAACAGTTACATCCTAGTCCACGTTAAAGCTTTGAATTCCACCCATATGGTTTTGCGATCATGGGTCTGAGTCACTGCAGTTAAGTTCAGTCCCCACCCTGGCAGTTTCTGGAACCCTCAGAGCCGCCTGGCTGCACACCAGTGCAAACTGCAGGCCAGGCGTCGGTCCCCCAAGGAGCAGCCATAATGTCACCCACCAAAGGATGGGCTCACCAGGCATTCACCATGCTCACCTGCCAGTCCGGCTTTGTAGTCCCAGGGTGGAACGCTGGTACCCGCATTAGAGTCCGAGTGCCTGCTGCCCCAGATGCCAGGGTTGCATCTGGACGCTCAGTGGCAGTGACCGTTCCTGTGAATGACTGACCCTTTCCTTCCTTTGCAGGAGGCCTCGTGTGCCTACGTTCTGATCGTGACTGCTGTGTACTGGGTGTCGGAGGCAGTGCCTCTGGGAGCTGCAGCCCTGGTGCCGGCCTTCCTCTACCCGTTCTTCGGAGTCCTCCGATCCAGTGAGGTGAGACCACTTATAGCCCCACCCTCCCCACCTGCCCCTGCACCTGGGTCCATGCAGGGCCCATGAAAGAGAGCCCCCAATGAAGGGAGATTCACCCAGCACTTGAGGAGGAGGTGACTTTGTTACCCACTGAAACCACCCCTTAACACTAAGCCCTGGCATCTGGTTCTAGACCTTGAATTCCTCCCCGTGCACTCATGATCCTCATCTCCTTCAAACTGGCTCAAAACTTGCCTCTTTAAGGAAGCCTTACTTGATTACATATATCCAGTTGCTCCCTCAGCCTGAAACCTTTTAGGAGCTGTGTGATTGATGCCTAAAACCCAGCTGGTCTTGATCCTTTTCAGTCTTTGGATGTCTATTTAGACCATAAGCACACAAAGGCAGGAATCAGATCTCTCACTTTGGGGGTGTCTCGTTAGAAAGCTGAACCTGTATACAGTAGGTGCTCAATGAATGTTTGTTACAGAGAGACCGTGTTTCCCTGGGCCCTGACAATGTTTTTATCTACCCCTCCAAAAAATGACATTTCTGTTCCTTCTTCCCCGGCTCAAGGTTTCTGCATGCTCTTTCTTTGCACTCTCCCTAGAGTGAGCCCTCTCCATTTACTGTCTGTGGCATTCTCAAAAGCTCAAACAGAAATTGTCAGTGGGAAGCCCAGATTGTGGCAAAATTTCAGAGCAAACTAGGGAAAAAGTTAAAAAAAAAAAAAAAAAAGCCAGAATCTGGGAGCAAAATGAATGATGATCCTCATTCAGTAACACCTGGTTCCATTTGAATGGTCTCATTATTAACACCTGGTCTCTGCTTAGGGTTTCTGATGAAAAAGCCTGAATAGTAGAGATGGGGGTGAAGTTATGGGCAGAGGCACAGAAGGAAGAGGAAAGGAAGCACATGTTTGAATGCCTACTAAGTGCCAGGCACTATATCAGAAGCGCAACATTGTTATGGAATACTCCCAAGGGTTCTACAAGGTGCATGCTAATATTTCCGTTTTACAGGTATGCCCAGAAATTTAAGAATCTCACCCTAGATCACAAAGTTGAAAGTAGCAGAATTAGATTCAAACCCATAACTATTAGATTTCAAGGTGTGTATGCTGGATTACTACACCATAAGAAAAACACTCCATAAAGTGGCATGTGGCTTCATGGGATTATGAACACGTGGAGTTATGACTAAGAACTGTGAGTCTCTTCCCTTCTGTGATATGAGGAAGAACAGAGCTGGGCCTGTGGATGCTTTAATTGATAACAGAACTTTCTTGAAAGTACAAAGATAGAATTAGGTGATCCTCTAATTGTTGTACTTGACTGCGATGAACACTTTAAGTCTTTCTACTGGATAGATTTAACTGACTAATTTTTTAGTTTGTTTTGGTCTTAGTTTCTCTCTCTCTCTCTCTCTCCTTCTTTCTCTGTCTCTCCCTCTCTCCCATCTCTCTCTCCTCTTTCTTCTTTCTTTCTTCTTTCTTTCTCTCTTTCTCTTTCTTTCTTTCTTTCTTGCTTTCTCTTTCTCTTTCTTTCTTCTTTCTGTCTCTCTTTCTCTTTTTCTTTCTCCTTCCTTCCTTCCTTTTCTTTCTTTCTTTCTTTTCTTTCTGCTTTCTATCTAGCTAGCTAGCTAGCTATCCCTATATATATAGATAGATAGATGTGTGTGTGTGTGTGTGGCTATCTATCTATATACATACATATATATATGCACGCATATATGTGTGGCATTGAGTAGCCATAGCCTCAGGCTCACCAAAAATAATAGAATCCCAAAGATCTCAGCAGTGCTTTTATTCCTGGAGATGGGTACAACCCCAATATCCTGGGGACCCATGTAAAAGCTAATCTGTGACCAGAATCACCAGGCAGCCATACTAATTGTCCCCCTTCTTTTGTGAGAAAAAAAGAATAGGTAATAAGGGGGTTTTGTGTCTGCCTAAAGGAAAAATGAATCTTAAATGTAACTTTTCTTAAGAGAGCTATTACAAGCTTGTCCTGCAGGCTTCTCTTTAAAATTGTGAAAGTAAAACCAACAAGGGCAGGAGGTGAAAGTAGAGGGTAAAGGGGAGAAAAAAATGAAGTTTAGAAAGAACTGAATCCTAAATAACATTTTAAAGTGAGACAAGTATTAAGAAACCTAATCTTTGTATTTCACTCTAGGCAGCCCAAAAGCCAATAGCATGGTTAGTCTTCAAGCAGACAATGTCTCTGTTCTGCGGAGGGCACAGTAGAGATGCTGCAGGCAACAGTTATCTGAGGGATGCCCCTTTGACCAGAGAGGAAGCCCAAACCCATAAGGAGAGTCTGCAGAGGCAGTGACTTGCGAGGATAATAGGACTCTGTGAAAAGTCAATGAAGACTGTCCAGGGAGGGTCTGTGTGTCACTATTGCTGGGGGCTGGAGAAGCCAGAAAGCATATCTTATCATTTGAGGTGAAAAATTCTAGTCCACCTGCCTGATGAAGTGGCTTTGGCTGGTGACGATAGTTAGTAGTCGGGCTACAAGGAGCAGCTTAATCCAAATATAGTCTGTTTAGCTGACCTTCTTAGCTCAGATTAGAGGGAAATGGCAGTAAGGCAGAGGACATGGGTTATAGCCCTTTATGAGCCAGTTACATTTGCCAAGAAAACACATGCTGCACCACTGTGATGCCAGTATGTGCCAGGGCTCACAGGGAGGAGCTAGGCTGGTGCTCTTTAGGAGTCCCCAAATCCTTGTCACTCCCAAAACCTACCTGTTTCTTCACCATCCTCTTATTGCAACTTGGGTTATTCTTCCGCTTTGGAAAGTTCTCTCCCATTCCTTTGAACTTTGAAGTCTTACATTTCAACTACTCTGGCTGGTGAAGCCCTTCCAAAGACCAAAGGCTGAAAGTGTTGATCCGTTCTCTTTGAGCCTATTTGATGTCTTTATCTTTTAAATGGTGCATCAGATATACCAGATATAAACTTTTCATAGACATGTGCTCTCCCCACCAAGACTCATGCTCTCTGGGATGTACCCTGTGTGTGGCCCGTCTGTGGCCCAGCATCAGCCCTGCATCAGCCCTCCATTCCCCGCACTTGATTGTAGTGTTTCTTGACAATGTGTCAGTAATGTCTCCAGTGAGGGAAAGAAGGCACGTGAATGGGAGCAGTGTTTCTGGAACTGTGGCTGGGTTCCCTCATGTTATTCACTCAACATTTAGAAAAAATATTTTCTGAGTTCTGGATCTACCAGGTCCAACATGGGATGATACAGGTACCCTGAGAGTGACAAGAATAAAAATGCCATCTCTTTCCTCTTGAATCTCATATCAGAACTCTCACTGCCTGAAGCAGGATGTGTTCTGCAGTTTCTCCAGAGAAACAGAACCAAGAGAAGACTAGCATATGTGTGTGTGTATGTATGTGCATGTGTGTGTGTGTGTGTGTCTGTCTGTCTGTCTGCCTATAGGAATTGGCTCACTTGATTAATTATGGAGCCTAAGATATCCCATGAGCTGCCACCTGCAAACTGGAGACTCAGGAGAGCTGGTGATGTCACTCTAAGTGAATCCAAAGGCCTGAGAACCAGGGAAGCCAATGGTGTAGTTCCCAGTCCCAGGGCAGGAGATGAGAGATGTCACAGCCCAGGTAGTGAGACTGGAAAAAGGAAGCAAATTCCTGCTTTCTCTGCCATTTGTTCTAGTCAGGCCCTTGACAGACTGGATGATGTCTGTCCACGTGGTAGAGGGCAATCCACTGATTCGAATGCCAGTCTCATCCAGAAACACCCAGAAGCAATGCTTGACCTGGGCACCCCGTGGTCCACTCAGGTCGAGGTGCAAAGTCAACCATCACAAGTACATATAAGTATTTCATTTTTACAGTAATATTTTGTCAGCAAGTGGGTATTAGGAGTTGTGTGCGAAGCTCAGACTCAGGTGCCGACAAGAGATACGAAATGACAGAAGGGTTCCTGACCTTGAGAAGTTTCTATTTTAGTAGAGAGAAAGTATAAACCATGTGGAAAAATACAGAATGCTTTAGGCAGTGGTGCCTCGTTTTCTGGCCTTGTGGAGGATTTATACACCTCCTCAAGTGGGGATGTTCTAGATAAGTAAAACTGACATTGCCAACTGCCCAAATTTCATGTTGACCAATTTTTTATCGCAGTCTTTCTAAAGGGTTTTATAATTTCCTTGGTCTTTTAAACAGAAGTTATTGAATATAATTTAACTTTTTCCTTGGAGCCTTCAAAATTTCCAGGGGGAAAAAAGAATTTCTCACTCGGAGGAGCCAGAGTGGGCTCCATGAGAAAGCAGAGTTGAGTAACTTGAGGCTGGGTGAACAGCTGAACCTAAAGAATCTTGAATAACGTGTTGGTATCAGACTGGGGTGAGACTGCAGTTGAAAATATAAAAGGCACGTTATCAGATTTGCAGATGGCTAAGCTGGATGCGCTACCTACCTAATGCATGGTGCTAATGTATGGTGGCAGAATGAGACATGTGGACAGGAAGAGACAATGAGCTGAAACTGACAAAATGAAGTCTAATAAGGATAAATGCCAGCAGTACATGTGAAAAAGACCCTTGGCTTTTAGCTAAGTACAAGCTCAGCATGAGTCACCATCAGTCCAACGTGGCTGCCAACATTCCAAGTGTTTGCCATATGCCAGGCACTCTGGGGGGTCATTTACACGCACTATATAACTTAATCCTCTGTGAAGGAGCTTTTGTTTTTATCTTTATTTTACAAAAGAGGAAACTGAAGTTCAGAGAGGTTAAGTAACTTACTCACCCAAGGTTACGCAGCTACTAAGTGGTGGAGCTGTGACTTGAATCCAGGATTGTGATTCCAGAACTTGAGCTCTTAACCTCTAGGCAATGTGACAGAAATCTTTCATTGAATTAATACATGATGAGCTGGGCACAGTGGGTCATGCCTGTAATCCTAGCACTTTGGGAGGCCGGGGCAGGCAGATCATCTAAGGTCAGAGTTTGAGACCAGCCTGGCCAACAAGGTAAAACCCCTCATCTCTACTAAAAGTAAAATAAAGTAAAAAATGAGTTGGGCATGGTGGTGGGTGCCTGTAGTCCCAGCTGCTCGGGAGGCTGAGGCAAGAAAATCACTTGAACCCAGGAGGCAGAAGTTGCAATGAGCCAAGATAGTGCCACTGCACGCCAGCCTGGGCAACAAAGTGAGACTGTCTCAAAAAATTTTTTTTAATTTTGAAAAATTAATAGATGACATCTCCAATGCATCAAATTCTGGATAAGGAACACATCCAGAGGTGGGTGGCCGGGATATCAAAAGCTGGAGCCTGGGTCACATGAGAATGAAGAGAAGGCTTAAGGCGGACATGAGTCAGGCTTCCATGCCTCCACACTCCAGGCCAAAGTGTCACAACAGAACCAGAGTCAGAGTGCCATAAAGGAATTCCCCGTTCTGTATAAAGGAAAACTCTGAAACAAGCTGCCACGTGTGGTCCTTGTGTTCCTGTCCCTAGAAGTCTGAGCCAAATGACCATGTCAGATACACTAGACATACACTTTGTGTCTTGGGAGATGGGTTGGACGCTAAGGTTCCTCTGTGATCTTGTGAGTATCCAGCTGCTACTTCCTCTGCTGGTGCACAGAGCTTAGTCATGTATTTTAGGTTTGTGTTTGTGTGTTTTTGTTTTGTTTTGGCTCCACCATGACTCTCACTGTCATTATATCTGCCTCTGAAGTCCTCTAAGCCCCTCCTAATGTGTTGCTCTCAAAGTTTATAGCCTGGGCATGATACCTGTGTCAATCAACTTAGCTCAGATTTATTGTCTATAGGACAATGGCGTAGAGGTGGGCACCAGAGCTCTCTGGTGGAGCAGAAAGCATGGTTTGGATGTTGGGGCTAGAGAACAAATAGCTCTCCAGGAGGCCCAGGGTCAGGATCCGCTTCTGGGTGTAATTACATGTGCTCTTTATCTTTACCCTTTCCCCAGAGCACACACACTCACATACACTCACACACACTCATACACACACACACTCATACACACGTACATGCACTCACACATACTCATACACACATGCATACACTCACACACATGCACTCACACTCATACACATACATGCACTCACACACTCATGCACACACACATACATGCACTCACACACACATATATGCATTCACTCACACTCACATGCACTCACACACAAACACACACAGACACATACATACACACATACATGCACTCACACACACACACACACATACATGCACTCACACTCATACACACATACACATGCACACACAGGCACACACACATACACACACGTGCACTCATACACACACTCATACACATACTAATATACATATAAATACAATCATACACACATACATGCCTACACACATTCACATTCACACACACACATACACATGCTCATACATATACAGACACACACTCACACACGCTCACATACACACCCATACATATTCCCACTCACACATACACACACTTATACACACACTCAGACACATACACACACACACACACACACACACTTGCCCTTGGCCCAGCCAGCATTCTCTGGCCCTGCACTGCAGGCCTCGGGCCAGTCTCGCTCAGTTTCCAGCTCCCGCAGGGGCAGGGGGGAGCACAGGCCGCACCCGCGGGGACAGCATGCAGCCTCTGCAGCCCAGTGCTGCTGGAGCTGCCTGTCATGAATCCGCTGCCCTACTGGCTCCTGATCTTTCTCTGCCACCAGATTCCTGCCATCTGACTGTCACCCTGACTTTCTCTGTTTAAGCCTGGGGGCATTTCATAAAGCACTCTCAGCTCTGCCTTTCCCATCTCTGCTCACCACGGAGGCTGACCAGTCCTCTGCACGTAGGCCTGTGAGCATGTGGGCTGGGCATCCAGCTGGCCACCGGCCTGAACCCCAGGCTGCCCTCACCCTCAGCCACCCAGACGCAGCCCGCGGCTGAGCTCCACATGGGCCTTCAGTGGGAGCCTACAGACCTTGCAGCCTTTCGAGACCAAACTAATGTTTCTGGGGGGAAGAGCAGCTCCCTCTGAGCCACCACCTGACCAGCAGTCCCTTTGCTTGTGGCTCAGAGCCCAGACCCCTGCCTCAGCTTCCCCATCTGAGTACTTCCGACAGTCCCAAAGAAGAAACTGGGGCAGGGGTGGTGGCGATTATGAATCAGTGTCTCCAGTCATGCAAGAGTTGGGCCAGTTTCTGAGTCGCGCCAGCACCCATCTGGGTCTCTCTACTTTAGACTTCTCTAGGGCAGGATTTGCAAAGAATGTTTTTTTAAGCAACGAAATCTTTTCTTTAAACCAAATCTTGGAAGACTCAATATATAAAACAGATGGAACCAGGAATGCAAATCAGGTGATGAGAAGGGTGTCTGAGCCCATGCTGGGGACTTACCCAGCAGAAGCAGCATTCCTGCCCCCAGGGAAGGCAGAGAGGAGACACCGCTGGCTTGCCTGTGCTGCTTGGACACTAACTGGAATGGAGTCCTGTGGTGCTTCAGCCCTGGCGGGGTTTAGCTTAGCACTGAGCAAGAGCGAGCCCAGGTGTCTGTTCCCAGGGTTCAGAGAATTTCACTGCAAAATTGTTCAGATAAGGCTGGGCATGGTGGCTCATACCTGTAATCCCAGCACTTTGGGAGGCCAAGGCAGGCAGATCACTTGAGGTCAGGAATTCGAAACCAGCCTGGCCAGCATGGCGAAACACCGTCTCTACTAAAAATAGAAAATTAGCTGGATGCAGTGGTCGGTGCCTGTAGTCCCAGCTACTGGGGAGGCTGAGGCAGGAGAACTGCTTAAACCTGGGAGGCCGAGATTGCAGTGAGCCAAGATCATGCTACTGCACTCCAGCCTGGGTGACAGTGAGATTCTGTCTCAAAAAATATATAAAATAAAAAATATATAATTTTTAAAAATAAGAGCCCACCTGCATTATCTTACATGTAAAGCCCATGTCACAGCAGATTAAATTAGCTATGTAGCATCATTATTGCCCTTAAAGAATTGGTGACAGAGGTACAGAGGTTTATTAGGTGGTCCAATAGCAAGTAATTCATCAGAACTTCAGAGCCCAAGATTGCTATAGCTCTTCCTTGTCAACCTGACTTCTTCGAGCCCATCTTTCCTAAAACATAGTCCAGAAACACCTCTGCTTTCCAGGTTCAGTGACGTGGCATACTGCAAAAAACTACAGAGCAGAAAAGCAGAAAAAGCAATCAAACCACCAATGCAAATATCCTAAAATCCATGCACTTTACTCCTGGGGAGGAACAGCCATTTAGAATCTAATTTCTCTTTACAAATAACTCTTAACAAGTTTCGTTATCTAGTTTCCTAGCTAACAGGATATTAGTCTGGGAAATTAGAAAACGGGGAAAGGAATGCTAATGGCAAGCATCCTCATGTCGGGAAACTGCGGCCGCCTAAGAATGAGATGAGAAACCTGGAAAATGCAGACCCAGGGACCAGAGGAGGACCAGCAGCCTGGACAGCTAGCCAAGGGCAAGAGCGATAAGGGGGTCCCTGGGCTGAGGCTATGATGGGGAGAGTTGGCACGTGTCTCATGAGAAGCTGGGGAGAATGCACAGACTCTGTAAATAAAGGCAGGAAATATGCAACACGCTGTAGAAAACAATTCCAGTCATCCTCGAGAATCCTGGAAGTCTGGCGTTCCCTGGGAGGCTCTGAATAACCCCAGTGTTATTGTGAAAGAAAAATCAATGGGCTAGAAAACTAACAAACACCACCACTGAATTTAAATTTAAATTTATAAAAATGAAAAAGCAGCCCTGTGGCTTTGCTCTGTGTGCTAATGGACTCAAACCAGGTCAGCCTTTGGATGGAGCACTTCACAACCAGAAGAGTCACCAAGAATCCTGACCATCAGTGCAGCAGGCCATGCCAGCTGGTTTGTGCATATCATTTAACCTCTGTAATAACCTTACGAGGGAGGGACACACATAACCTTCCTTTTTCTTTTTTTCTTTTTTTTTTTTTGGATGAGAAAATGAAGCCCAGAGAGGCTGAATAACTTTCCTAGGGTTACACAGTAGAGTCCTGGCTGACTCCAGAGTCCTCCCTCTTCCCCACTCCATGATGTTACCTCTGTAATCACAATATCCTGAGCCCCAGGCTGTCTCCCGAGCACATGGTATCACTTACACGGGAGCAGAAAAGATTGAGAACAGACCTGAGCCCACCAAACACCCAGCACAGAGCCAATATCCCACTGAAGCTGGGCCTGGAGCTTAGACTGGCCCCAGCCTGGGCACTTAAGGCCAGTGTCAGGACTACAATTATGAATGAAGACAAAAAATGTGTACCAGTGGGCTGGTTGCAGTGGTTCATGCCTGTAATCCCAGCATTTTGGGAGGCTGAGATGAGCAGATCACTTGAGGTCAGGAGATTAAGACCAGCCTGGCCAACATGGTTAAACCTCATACCTACCAAAAAAAAAAAAAAAAGAAATATATATATATATATATATATATATATACACATTAAAAAAAAAAATCACCAGATGTGGTGGTTCCACTAAGGTGGTTCATTTGTGTTTTTCTAAGCACCTGTAGCTCCAGCTACTTGGGAGGCTGAGGCAGGAGAATTGTTCAAACCAGGAGACAGAGGTTGTAGTGAGCCGAGATTGTACCACTGCACTCCAGCCTGGGCCACAGAGCGACTCTCTGTCTCAAAAAAAAAAAGAAAAAAACTGACAAGAAATGTATGCCAGCTCATGCTGTCTGGGAGACCAAGAAAATCTCCCTAGAGTTGGATCAGATGAGGGATTTCTAGTCGGCTCACCATGTGGCAGGCTGTCTAGGAGGCTTTGGATTCAGATGGCCCTGGACCGACATCCTGCCTCTGCCCTTACACTGCGACCTTGGAGATGCTCCTTAACGCCCCAGTTTCCTCATCAGTAAACTGAGATCCGGATAGCGCTGCCTCATAGGACTGCTGTGGAGATCAGATGAGAAAGTGAATGCAGCATGTAAAATGCCCGGGACTAGAAGGCGCTACATATTCCTGGTTCCTTTCCTCTCCCTCCAAGTGGAACCCAAGGAAAGTAGCCTACCTGTTGTTTAGGCACTAAGCCTCCCAAAAGGCCATCACACCAAACCTGTGTTCTACAATGGGATGTGCTAACGAGGCAGAAAACAGCTGTTGTCTGTCAGTCCCCTGGGAAAGTAACCCCAGTTGCACTGACTTGAAAAGCTTCGCAGGGCTGTGTCATAGTGCTGGTGGAAAGACCATCTCCCACAGCGGTCGTGTCCCACACCTTCTGTCAGTTTCCCTCCTTGGTAGACAAGGAAATGAAGCTCCATTAGTGCCACAGAGCTGCCTCCTGGAAGCCTGGGAGAGTAACTAGGCAGTGAGAAAGGCCCGTGACCCCCCAGTTCAGCAGCTGCCCTAGGACAATCTGGCAGCACTCCCCACTCCCGCTGAGGGGAAGCTCCCCCCTACCCCACCCACCCATGATCACTGCCCTCTAAGAGAGGACTCCACCATGGAGTCATAAGCTGTCCAGAGCTAGGGGCCTTCCCTGCCCCCAGGGGACATTCATGACAGTGGTCGGCTGAGAAATGGGCTTGGAGACAAGAACTAGGTTAACCAGAAGCAGGGGCTCTTCCTCCCAGGAAATGGTCACAGCAAGGACGTATGTCCCTTCTCCTGCACAACCCTCATCAACCAGATGCAATGAAATGTCCATAGGGCAAAAGAGAGAAAGGAGAGGTGGAGCAGCCTGCCTTTATTTTGGTTTTGATGTTATCAAAGTGTTTGGAGCACAAAGTTTAAAAATCAAATACTGTAATACTGAACGCTTATAATGAAAAGTCAGCAGTCTCCTTCCTCATCCCCTCCCACTTTTCTCCTACCAAGTCCCACCCCACCCTGAGTCAATAACTTGTATCTTTGTTAACTGCTTCTTCTGCCATTAAGCGCCATATCTTCATATGACATTCTTTTATTAGTTCTTGGGTTCTCACTTTAAGCAGCTATCAGCTGACTTCCTGTTAGAGCAGATGAAGACTTTTTTCTTTTACATCCCCAGCTTTGCCCTCCACCATCCTCCCAGTAGTCATATCACAATTTTTATTAATTCCGTAATCAAAATTCATATGATTATGTACATATTATTCCAAATGCTATGTGTTTTACTGTATTTACATTTCCTTTCCTGTTGAACTTTTATTTTTGCTGCAGTTAAAAACGTTCTTGTTTTCCCACTTTAAGAGGGTTTTTCAATTAGAAGTTAAACTTTTCTATATCCTTTCCTCTCAATTTTTGTCATGGTTCCTCCAGTTGGAAGCAATTCTCATGTATGTGACAAATATTTATTGAGCATCTACTTTTGCCTATTATTCTGCTAGGTGTTAAGATGTGTAGAAAGAAACCATTCACAGCCAAAAAATTTAGTTGAGAGACAAGGGAGGTACTCATACAAAAATAAATTGAAAACAGTACAAGCCGGAAGCGATCATTCAAGTAATGCTCCAAGTGCTTGTGGTGTGCGGAATTAATGGTGCCCAGGAGGAATGTTCTGGAGTCAGAGGCAAGGGCCACAAGCAAGGTTTTTCTGGAGTGTGCCAGGCCTGAACCTGGCTTCAAAGTCTGATTGGAATGTACAGGTAGAGGTGGAAAGAGAGAACGTTCCAAGTGAGAGAATCAACAAAGATTTGGGCCATGAACCTCAAACATATGAAACGTCTTTTTAACTGCGCTGTGTCTCAACTGCCCCATGATTCGGTTAAAAAGTAGAAAGGAGTTTATAACTGCTACTGTGGCTAGTAAGGAAAAGAAAATCCCTATTCTTAGAAAATACACCCTGAGCCTGGGAGGTTAAGGCTGCAGTGAGCCGTGATCATGCCACTGCACTCCAGCCTGGGCAACAGAGTGAGACCCTGTCTCAGTTTTTTTTTTTTTTTTTTTTTTTTTTTTTTAAAAGACCGGGTGCAGTGGCTTACACCTGTAATCTCAGCACTTTAGGAGGCCGAGGTGGGCAGATTACAAGGTCAGGAGTTTGACCAGCCTGGTCAACATGGTGAAATCTGTTGCAACTAAAAATACAAAAATTAGCCGGGCGTAGTGGCAGGCGCCTGTGATCCCAGCTACTCAGGAGGCTGAGGCAGGAGAATGGCTTGAAAGCAGAAGCTGAGACGTCAGCACTGCACCCAGCCTTCTGGAGCAAAACTCCGTCTCAAAAAAATATATTTAAAAAAAAAACAAAATATACACTGAAGTACTTCGGGTAAAGGACCAGCCAAAATGTATGTAACTTACCCTCAAATGGTTCAGGGAAAAAAAAAAAAGGTAGTGTATAGGTGTTCCTTGTACTATTTTCATTTTTGGAATTCACTGGAACTTCAGAATAATTGGGAATTATTTAAAAATTTTAAAATTAAGCAAGACTCTGTCTCAAAGAAAAAAAATGATGAGGATATGATGTTGAATGAAAAAAGGCAAGATAGAAAAGTATACATACTGTATAAATCCATTTATATATCTATATAGATACAGGAAAAATGGAAGAAACTACAGGTATTTAACAGTAGTATATAAGTATCAACAGTGGCATGAGTAAGGGTAATTTTGTCTTTAAATTTTTCTATATTTTGAAGTTTTCCATACTGAACATGTATTAATTTTCTAATAGAAATGAACATAATTTTCTAATATTTTCTAAAAATATTAAAAATGAGGTTTGGGGAGGAGCCTGGGGTTATTTTAATAATTTTAGAAGATCAATATAAAATTATATGTGTTTATTCTTTAAAATCATATTCACATCAAATTTAAATACAGTGGTCTAATGTTTACCAAAGTGGAGAAGAATATCTGTCCTGTGGAGTTACTGGCTGGCTTGAATGAAATAATCTGTAAAGTGCTTAGTTAGCACAGTGCCTGCCCACAGTGAGTGTTTAGTAGATACCACTCTAGGATGGTTGGCTGTTTCAATAATCCCCACCTCCCTGCTTCCTCTTCACCAGCCTCTTTGATTGAGAACAGGTTTTATGTGGCATGGCCCATTCTCCCCGCCGGTGCTGGGCCCTGGGTCCTGGCTCTGGGAGGGTGGCTGACCTGCCTGACCTCTCTGCAGGTGGCGGCGGAGTATTTCAAGAACACCACGCTGCTGCTGGTGGGGGTCATCTGCGTGGCAGCTGCCGTGGAGAAGTGGAACCTGCATAAGCGCATTGCTCTGCGCATGGTCTTGATGGCCGGAGCCAAGCCGGGCATGTAAGTCTCATTTGGGATGCCAGGCTATAGGGCATCCTTCTAGCTTCCAGTGTGCCACCAGGACAGTGGTCTTAGGTCACTGTGGGACGTCCACTTCAGCCTGCTTTTTTACGAACAGGGATGGGCTGACACCAGAGCCCAGGACCCCCACTTCCCCTCCAGGGAGAGGGTCTGTGACCATGGAATAGAAATCTGAATCTGTGATCTTGCTGTCGTTATCCAAAAAACTCACCCATTGACCTAGGCTGCAAGGGCAGCAGCTTACATCATACAGGGGCCCATTAGGTAAAACAGGATGGACCAATAGAAATTGTTTCCCAACCTGTTTCCTGTGTATCAGGGAACAGGCTGGGCCAGAAATGGCCAGCTTCTCCTTTGTCATGGAAGGAAACGTGAATGTTTCCTCCCATCCACCCTGAGTTTCTGTCATCAGTTCAGACCACAGAACTAGTTAAAGACCCAGCATCTGACTGTGATGCTGCGGGGCATCCCACCCTCGGGGAATGTGATGCAGTGTCAAGGCTGAGTTTTGTGTTAGCTCCACTGCTGCTCCATTTGGATCACCTGCCGGTACCTCCCCTTTTGGAATATCCTGCTCCCTCCTTCTAGTTTACAACTTTCTTGCTATATTTTATGTAAGCTGCCCTGACTCCTATGGGAGTCACCAAGAATATAAATAAATAACATAGCATTGGTTCTCAACATGAGTCAGACAACTATAGGTTACACTTCAAAGCATGTTCCTGTCTTGCAGATTGTCAAACAGGTCTGCCAGCTACAGCTTCATCCACCCCCTAGCTCAGTAATAAGCTTGTACCTACACTCAACCTCCCAAGCATACAGTGGCATTTTGTCACGTCATATGGAGACTCTGTGGCTCTTTAAAATCTCTGTGTCCTATCTGAAAAAAAAAAAAAAAAAATTTATTTTTAGACAGAGTTTGGCTCTTGTTGCCCAGGCTGGAGTGCAATGGCACCATCTTGGCTCACCGCAACCTCCGCCTCCTGGGTTCAAGCCATTCTCCTGCCTCAGCCTCCCAAGCAGCTGGAATTATAGGCATGTGCCACTATGCCCGGCTAATTTTGTATTTTTTAGCAGAGACAGGGTTTCTCCATGTTGGTCAGGCCGGTCTCCAACTCCCAACTTCGGGTGTTCTGCCTGCCTCGGCCTCCCGAAGTGCTGGGATTACAGGCGTGAGCCACCACGCCCAGCCTCTGCAAGAATTTTTAACCTCTCACATTTCTACTCCGTATTTACCAGTCAGCAAGTTGCCACCCCCCGAGGCACTGTTAGCCGTGTGTGTGCAGATTCGGCAAAGTCATGTCGCTAGCAGCTGACTGAGTCCATGTGATAAACATACTGTCCCCAGATTGTGCAAAGTTAGTAATTCTACCTAAAATAATAAACACGGCAGTCTCTCTGCTGGCTTATCTTATGGAAACTAGGACATGTCTGTACAGGCACACAGGGCACAATGTTCTCAAAGCCAAAGAGAAATCACTGGAGGGTTACCCTTGTTTGTGTTTTTCTCCAAGTGTTGACTGTTCAAGATGTCAGCTGGAAAAGTGCACACACGCAGTGATAAGGAACACTTCTGTGACTTTGGGGGCTGGCCCCTCAGCATGTTGACAGGTAGTGGGAAGAACTGTGCGCTCCAAACATTCACCTCTATTGGGTCACTGATAACTATGGTGACTTGGCAGCAAAGCAAGGAGTGCCATGGTACTCACAGAATCGCTGGCTGCGACGGCGAGCAAAGTATCCCCTTCCACACACAAACACACATCACCACCAAGCTCCAGCCAATGTCTGCAGAGACAGAAAAGCGACAGTAAGTCTACACCCTGTGGCCCTATGACCAGAGCTATTCTTTGCTTCACTAAGGGCTTTTTTCTGGCTAAGGCCACTAGTCCATGAAGCGTGATTCATTCATTCAGCAAGTATTGATTTAACACTTACTCTGTGGCAAGCTCTGGGAGTACAGAGCTGAATGGTGCCCTGCAGGACCCATGCCAGCCCTTCCCGCCACTGTTGTCTAGACCAGCCCCAGCAGGTCGGTAGGAGGACCCGGAGGAGCTCTGTGAGGCTCGCTGTGGGGCCACAGGATGCGTGTTCCATGGATGCTCTGCCCCAGCCCTCCCTCCCTTGCAGGCTGCTGCTCTGCTTCATGTGCTGCACCACGTTGCTGTCCATGTGGCTGTCCAACACCTCCACCACCGCCATGGTGATGCCCATCGTGGAGGCCGTGCTGCAGGAGCTGGTCAGTGCTGAGGACGAGCAGCTCGTGGCGGGCAACTCCAGCATCGAAGAGGCCGAGCCCATCAGTACTGTTTGCTGGAGTTCATCTGTCCTTTGCTCCTCCAACCTCCCCCGGGGTCCTCCTGCCTGGCTCCTCTCGGGAGACTGCCCAGTGTGGTGCCCACCCCAGGACCCCCTCAGCCATGCCCCCCACCTTTCCCATTCTCTTCCCTCTCCCCTCTTTCCCATCCCAGCTCTTGGACTCTGAAGCTTCCCTGAAACCCCTGTTCTGGCTCTGCCTTCCCCTTCACTTATGGGTTCTTTGCCCCCAAATGTTCAAGGGTCACTACAAAACCCTGGGACCAGTCCACATCCATGAGCCCCACTCTAGCTACAGAGCAAAGGGAAGGAGAAATAGCACCCACTCCATATGCCCCCACCCCCACCCTGAGCCCTTGAGCTATGCTTCAACCCACAGGGTCCGTCCCAGCCTCCACCTCTCACTTCCTGCTTTTCTTTGCTACTTGTAGGTCTGGATGTAAACAACACCCAACCTGCTCTGGAGCTCATCTTTGTCAATGAAGAGTGAGTATGACTGCCCTCTTCCAAGACACAGCCTCTCAGAGTCCACTGGGGAGGTCAGAAAAGATGGGACCTGGACCCATGAACAGCTCTTTGAGATGTCCAGCCCAAGCTCACCACCTTGGCACCCCCACCTCTCCCATTGCCTCTTCATACCTAGGAGCCCCCTGTCAGGACCTGGAGGGTCACTGCCTTAACCACAGTGTTGCGGTAATGAGGAAGAAATAAAAAGGCCACACTGAGTCTCCGTGGATATATAAAATGTCCACACATCCACCACATAGAATCACATCTAAATTCAGGTCCCTTTTAGAAAAATATGTTTAATTTGTTAATGGAAAACTGTTCACACATCGAAGTCACTGCAGATTCTTGGAGAATCATGAAATACTTTCTAGATATAAGATCTTAGTAGATTTGGTCTTGTTAGAGATGGCAAACAAAATGTAGATGGCAGGTAGGGGATAAGGGGACAGGAGGTGAGAGGGCCATTCGATGATAAGAAGCAGAGCTGGAAAAGGAGAAACAGCCTCAGACACTCCCGGGAGGAAGCTCCATTAACAGCTGATTCCATTTGGAGATTCTATTTCAAAATGTGGTCTGCAGGCATGCTGCAATGAATAGTCCACACTTAAAAGCTGGATTTGTAATACGGCTCAGCTCTGTCACTTGCCTTTCTAAAAAGTGGAGAACGTACATTGAGTGAAACCAGCATTCGCAGAGGGACAGACGCAGAAGGGTGCCATCAAGAAATCACTTTATTTTTCTCCACCACTGTCTTCAATCATAGCATATTGGATTTCTTGATGACATCACCCTTGATGGGATCTCAGGCAAACCCTGTAGCTCTCCTGGCTCCTTTCAGGTATCATAACAATCTCATGTTTAGACATTTGGGAGACTGATTCATATCAAAACTTCAACCTCTCACCCAAAGCTTCTCCCACACCCACCCACCCCTCAGCCTAGGCCTGCAGAAGAACGAAGGTAAAAGTAAGTGAAGGAGGGAGTTGAGCTGCTTTCTCTCTTCCTCCACCTCCCTCTTCTCCTCCTCCCCTACCCACTGCCCTCACTCTGCTGCTTCTGACTTTTCCCAGCTTAGGACAGCAGCTGTAGGGTACAAGAAAGATAAAGGGGTGAGAAGGGTCTGGCTGGGGGACTGCGGCGGTCTGGGGTTGGTGCCCTGTCTGAGATTTCAGTCCCTGGTCTTGTCTGTGGGGCAACTGCCTTCAGGGGCTTTGGAGCATCCCCTTGTGGCGCCCTCTGCAGGGCCCCAGGCCTGATGGCAGGACCGTGCTCACGGATTAACGCTCACGCCACCCTCCTGGGCCTGTGCTCTGGGGGTTCACTCCCCCACAGCCCCTGTGTTGGGGCTGCCTCTGCCTCTGGGCAGGCCTTTCCCAGATGACCCAAGAAAAGCCCATCCTCACTGTGTGGCCTTTTCTCCTCCCTGTGGCCTCTCTGGCATCACCCTGCTGGCATCAACCTGCCTTTGCCCTTTTCCACACAAAAATGTGTCCCCAAACTCCAAAAGAAAAGCCTCAATTGTCCTAGAACTCTAAGCATCCTTTGTGCTGGTGGGAACTGGGGTGTTTGCTGGGTGTGCAGACAGCACTCTTGCAGCCACCGCCTCCCGTGCTACCTGAGGGTCCCTGCCTGCCCTCCTCACTCAGTTTGGGAAGAGGGAGGGGAAGCATCACAGCACATTCTGTTTCCAGGCTAAGAACTCACTCCAAACACTTTACTCCGCACGCCTGTCAGCGTCTCCCTCCCTGACAGCCTGGAGATGGGCCGTGACTGCAGGCTCACACCCCGCCTGGGAGTGCCCAGGACGCTCTATCTTCATAGTGGCCAAGCTGGTGGCACTCACTTGTCCTCACAACTAAGACAAACTGGAAACATTCACTGATCACTCAGTGTGTCACTTACACTGATGGCTAAGGTCTCATCTTCTTCTGTCCTCAAGGCAAAGGTTGGGGACCAGAGGGGTAGGAGAGACTCACCCCCTGAGGTACACTTGCTGATCAGAAGTTCTCCTCCTCCCCCATCCTCTCCTTCTCCCTTGCCTGTCCCTAGGTACAGTCTAGGACCCTGTGCTCCTGTCACCTCAGATACCCGTATCACAAGTTCCCTTTTCTAGATAGTGGTCTTCCCAGAGTCAGCCAGTGAGGACATGGTCAGAGGGCATAGGCTCTCCAGAGAGACAGACGCCTGGATGCCTACCTTCCTCCACCACTTAGCATCCCGGTGTTAAGTACTGGCGTGAATGGAGGTAGGAATGCCAGGACCATAGTTCTGTAATGAGGATTAACAATGTCTGGGGGTTCAAGCCCATACATAAGACTCTGTATTAATAACCACTCCAAGTCTGCTATTAGGAGGATTGTTAATATCAAAGGGAAGTGCTGCCCCTCCCCCACAAATCTTTGCAGCATCTTAGAAGGCAAGGAAGACTAGGATGAGATTAGTCTTCTATGGAGGCCAGAAAACTGGAGTCCAGAGAGTTTAAGTCCCTTACACCAAACACCTAATGCAGGGGGACCTCCCCTCCCAGGAGTCAGTCTCACTGATGTGGCTCCCATGTCCTCTGCTTGGTTCCAGCAGGTCCACCGCAGACCACACCACTCTGATGCACAACAAGGTATGGCCTTGGGGTTTTTCTGTGCTTTGGAATCACTTGAAAATCCCTCAGCACTTCTTCATGGAAACCCAAGATTTAGCCATCCAGATTTTCAACAGCCACAGATCAACCTTAGAGTTCCTTTCAGTGAGGATTCCATTGACAAAATGTTATTATTAAAAAGGACACATTGGCTGGGCGTGGTGGCTCACGCCTGTAAACCCAGCACTTAGAGAGGCCAAGGTGGGAGGATCACTTGAGGTCAGGAGTTCAAGACCAGCCTGGCTAACATGGTGAAACCCTGCCTCTACTAAAAATATAACAATTAGCCAGGAGTGGGGGCATGCACCTGTAATCCCAGCTACTCAGGAGGCTAAGGTAGGAGACGCACTTGAACCAGGGAGGCAGAAGTTGCAGTGAGCCCAGATCATGCCACTGCACTCCAGCCTGGGCAACAGAGCAAGACCCCCATCTCAAAAAATAAAATAAAAAGGACACATTTATAGGGGAAAGCAGAGTTTACCTGCATACAGCTACTCGAACTTACCTCACTCCCCCAAGTCTGGTTTTACACCTTTTCATGAGAGGTGTAAAAGGCCAGTAAAATGGTGGACTTCAGCTGGGCACAGTGGTGTGCCCATATAGTTCTAGCTACTGAGAAGGCTGAGGCAGAAGGATCGCTGTGGCCCAGGAATTTGAGCCCAGCCTGGACAACATAGTGAGACCCTGTCTCTAAAAACAAACAAACCAAAAACTGGGAACTTGGTTATGGTGGGGTTTGTTTTCATTTTCTTTTATTTTTTTCATCTTATAAATAAAGGGTTCTTCATTAGCTAATAAAGTCCTGAAAGGCTGGTTCTCCTCTAAGGGACAGCCATGTTCTAGCTAGTTTAGAAGCCTCTTCAAGTGGAGAGCTTGATGCCAGGCTGGGCGGGAAGCTGTGCCGCGGGGCAGGCCTGGCTGAGGTGCTCTGCCCTGCATGCTCCCCCTGGCCTCTCTTCCCACAGTGCTGAGCCATGGGGTGGCCCTGGGATGACTAGGTGGTCCTTCTCAAGGCACCTGGCTCACCAGCCCCTCTTCCTAACAGTGAGCTGGCCTTTGTCCCAACAGAACCTGAATGGTGTGCCCTCGATCACCAACCCCATCAAAGCCACAAACCAACACCAGGACAAGAAGCAACACCCATCCCAGGTAATAGAATGGCCCCTTCTGGACCTGTTTCCTACATAAAACGCTGTGAGCTGCTTTCCAAGGGTCTTGAGGTCATAAGGGAGTCAGGCTAGTGAGCTGTGACCAGGCACTCACGACCCACATACATATCTGGCCTGTGTGCACCATGGAGATGAGACATCAAATTCACTTGACTGTAGCAAAGCAGTCCAATGCCTGAGCCCCCGTGTCTTCAACTAGAAAAGCTGGGGGTTGATGTAGATCAGAGGTCCTCAAACCCGCCTTCAAAGATGCTTCAGGGACACTGCAAATATTTTATTTGAGTATCCTAAGATTGTAAGGCAACTGAACGAATAATGGGCTTCCTGGCATGATTCCACTGAAACAAAATGCAGATGTCAAATGCATGAATGTTAAGGCTTATATAAAATATCAACTGTCACTTATGACCCTTGATTTCAAATGTCTGTGTTCATCAAAACAGTCTCACATGTTTAATGTCCATCATCATAAATAACTGCCACCATTTATTAAATGCTTATTATGTACCAATCACTGCACTCAGTATTTTTTCTCTGGTCTTGGCTCAGTGAGGTGGTGATTTTGAGCTCCATTTTTGCAAACAAGGCAGAGATGAAATCATAACCCAAGGCCAAGGAACTAGGTAGGGGAGCATTCTGATTCAAATCCAAGTCTCCTTGATCACATGCAATTAACCCTTCAATATGCTTCCAATTACAAAATTGGATGTATGCCAGTCAGGCGTGGTGGCTCACACATGTAATCTCAGCACTTTGGGAGGCCAAGGCAGGAGGATCACTTGAGCTCAGGAATTCAAGACCAGCCTGGGAAACACAGCCAGACCATGCCTCTACTAAAACTTTTAAAAATTCGCTGGCATGGTGGTGCATGCCTGTAGTCCCAGCTACTCAGGAGGCTGAGGTGGGAGGACCACTTGAGCCCAGGAGGTCAGGGCTGCAGTGAGCTATGATGGCACCACTGCACTCTAGCCTGGTCAACAGAGTGAAACCCTGTCTCAGGAAAAGAAAAAAAAAGAAAAAAAAAAACAGCAGATGTATCCAATTGCTGCACTTATAATACTATTCTGTGTAAAATTTGACTGGAAGAAAGGATTGTGGAAAACCACTGGACCAAAGAATTTTTGAGGTCTGTTCCAGCTTTGATAATCAGTGGATCTTTTAGAGACCTGGAAGGGTCCAGCCATACTTCAACCCCGCTTAGGAAGACAGGGCAGTGGGAAAGGGCTTTGGGAAATACGGCAAGGTGGCCTCTTCCCCACTGGTTGTTTCATGACCTGACTTGCTGACATTTGCACCAGGACTTTCCTCGTCTCATGAAGAATCAGTGAGGGTGGCCAGGTGTGAAGGGAACAGGAGGGACTTGCTTCTTCAGGCGATGCTTGAGACCAGAGTTCAGCAACCTCTCCAACATGAAAGCCTGTCATCTGGACTAAGCAGGGCCAGAGAGGACCACAGCAAAGCCGCAGTTTGTATGCAAGGGAGAAGAAAAAGGTTGAGAGGAAAAGTCAGGGAAGGAGGAAAGAATCACACTTCAACCCTCTTCCCAGTGAAGATGAGGGTTTTATGTAATCCAGGTGTATGGTTTAGTCATCTCTTCATCAGGGCTTGATGGACTTTAATGGTCAGATTTGAGAGATATTCAGAGGTAGCTTGATGGGTCTTGGCAGGATTAGAAAGGGCCTGAGGGGAAGGCCAAATCCTGTCATTCTAACTCTACAGGAATAGTGTCTGTTATTCAAACACAATGTTAGGGACACCGGTTTTACTGGAGTTCAAATTTAAAAAATCATGCCATCAAAATAACATTAATAAAAATAATAACAGCCTACTATTCATTAAATGCCAGGAAGTGTAAGCACTTTGCATCTATTACTTCATTTACTCTTCACAACAATTTGGCAGAGAAAATGTGGTTTCCTCCATTTTACAGAAGAAGAAACTGTAGTTCAGACTCATGCCCAAGTTGATAAATGGTAGAAACTGGGATTTGTCTTTCTGACACCCAAGCTTAAAACCTTTCCATTGTACCATGGTGCCTCCTGCCTCTCCTGCTTTGGCCAGACAGCCCGAGCTGGGTTGGAGAGATTGGCTGATTTTCCTTTGGTAGGAAAAGCCACAAGTCCTGACCCCCAGCCCCAGGAAGCAGAAGCTGAACAGAAAGTACGGGTCCCACCATGACCAAATGATCTGCAAGTGCCTTTCCCTGAGCATCTCCTACTCTGCTACCATTGGTGGGCTGACCACCATCATCGGCACCTCCACCAGCCTCATCTTCCTGGAACACTTCAACAAGTAAGTGATTCACTCGGTCAACAAATATTGACTAACCACCGCTGTGTGTCAGGAACTGGACTAGGTGCTAGAGATATGGTAGAAAATGAGACTAGAAGAGTTTCCGTAGAAAGAGGGAAAAACTGGCTGGGCACAGTGGCGTGTAATACCAGCACTTCGGGCAGCCGAAGCAGGAGGATTGCTTGAGCCCAGGAGTTTGAGAACAGCCTGAGCAACATAGTGAGATCCTGTCTCTAGAAAACATTAAAAAATTAGCCAAGCATGGTGACACGCACCTGTAGTCCCAGCTACTCAGGAGGTTGAGGCAGGAGAATCACAGAGCCCAGGAATTTGAGGTTACAGTGAGCCACGATCCCACCATTGCACTCCAGCTTGGGCGACAGAACAAGACAATGTCTCTATTTGAAAAAAAAAAAGGCCCTGTGCAGTGGCTCATGCCTATAATCCCAGCACTCTGGGAGGCCAAGGCGGGTGAATCAGTTGAGGTCAGGAGTTCAAGACCAGCCTGGATACATGGTGAAAACCCATCTCTACTAAAAATACAAAAATTAACCTGGAATGGTGGAGGGCACCTGTAATCCCAACTACTCAGGAGGCTGAGGCAGGAGAATTGCTTGAATCCAGGAGGTGGAGATTGCGGTGAGCCAAGATTGCACCACTGCACTCCAGCCTAGGTGACAGTGAGACTCTATCTCAAAAAATAAATAAATAAAAATTTAAAAAAGAAAAAAAAAAACAGGAAAAATCAAGTCATTATAGCTAATTGAGACTGGAGAAGTCCAGGACTCTGCAGGGAGAGCCCTGCTTGGGGAGCTCGCTCATCTGTAGAGAGGAAATGCCTCCCCAAAGAGGCGACCATGTGGAAACCTGAAGGATGAGAGTAAAGTAGATGAAGGGAGATTATCCAGACAAAGAAAACAGTGCGTAGGAGGGCTCCGAGGCAGGACAGCAGGGCACAGAGGGTAAGAGGAGGCCAGGGAGCTGGACAGGCAGATCTCCAGGGCTTGGCAAGACCCACTGAGGAACTTGGACCACATCTGAAAGGCTCTGAGATGCTTTTAAAGAATTTTAAGCAGGGAGTGAGGTGATCAGATTTATAGTTTTGAAAACTCATTCTGGATGAAAAAAAAAAAAAAAAAAAAAAAAAGGAGAGCAGATTGGAAAGGAGAAAGCAGACAGCAGGAAGGCGGTTCGGGACACTGCTGCACAGTGGTCCAGGGCAGCCGGCGGCTTGGCTGACAGCGCAGTGGGGAGGAGGAACGGTCAGCTTTAAGAGAAGCTCAGATGTCACTTGCTGGGTCTCGGGAAGGTTAGACAGGGCCTGAGAGAGGGAAAGGCTGCGTCTGCCTCTCAGGCTCTTGCCCTCTGCAGGTGAAGGAATAGAGGGAGAAGAGGAGGAATGGGGCCTTGGAAAAACTGGCATAGAGGCTGAGATGTCCAGCTGGAAACAGACCTGTGAATCTCAAGAGAAATATTCATGTTTAGGCTGAAGGCATAGATTTGGAGTGAGCAGCCTGCAGGGCTGGGGTCACGGGCGTGCAGCCTGTACAGGAACACAGGGCCACCATGCCCAGACAGGCTTCAGACTTGGTTTAATGCTCTGCTATCCCTACTTGGATATTCATAATAACCTCTGAGTAAAGGGGCCACATATTCATTTTGTCTCCTGGTAAGGGAAGCTACAGGGGTGGAGGAGATTACTTAGAATGATAGAGTAAGGAGAACAGGGGACATAAATATTAAGCTCACGTATTTAACACACAGAAGGAAACAGTATCAGATAGCAAAGAGGAAATCCAGGGAAATCTGGTGTCAGTCTACCCAAGGGAGGAAAGTGTTTCCAGAAAAAGGAAGTGCCTACGATATTAAATATCAATGAATGATGACTCAACGTGAGGATGAAAACATATCCATTAGATTTGTGACATGGAGGTTACTGGTGATGTAGACAAGAGGACCTCAGTCAATTCGTGGGAGAAACAGCCAGATTCTGGTGAGCTGAGGACTAAGATGGAGGTGAGAAAATGGAGATCTGACTATGAAGGGAAGGTGAGACGTGGGATGATAATGAAAGGGAAGTAAGGGCCGGGCACTGTGGCTCACGCACTGTGGCTCACACCTGTAAACCCAGCACTTTGGGAGGCCGAGGCAGGCAGACAACCTGAGTTCGGGAGTTTGAAACCATCCTGGCCAACAAGGCAAAACCTCGTCTCTACTAAAAATACAAATATTAGCCGGGCATGGTGGTGGGTGCCTGTGATCCCAGCTACTCGGGAGGCTGAGGCAGGAGAATCGCTTGAACCCAGGAGGCGGAGGTTGCAGTGAGCCGAGATCACACCACTGCATTCCAGCCTGGGCAACAGAGTGAGACTGCATCTCAAAAATAAATATAAGCAAAAGGAAAGTAAGGCAGGGTCTCTTTCCTCTCATCTGGACCATCTTGAAGATGGAGATGGGCGACATTTAAATGCTGGTAGGGATGGTCCAGATGAGAGGAAAATTAAAGATTTGGGAGAAGGGGTCATTGATAGAGGGATGTCTCACACCTTGAAGAGTTTTATGCCCAGCCCCAAAAACAGAGACCCAAGGAAAATCCAACATAGGTCATTTGGCCTGAGCCTTGTCTAGACAAAGCCATGGCTCACGTGTGGTCCATCCAGGCTCAACAGGAAACACCTGGGCTGGGGGCCACAGCTCCGCCTGCTGATGAGGGAGCAGTTCCCCGTGCAAATCCCCTCTACCCAAGACCAGTGGATGTTGATAAAGATTTGGAGATTCCAAGTCCTGCTTCTTTTATGGGCACCGTTATTATGTAAAAACTTCGTTAGGCGCCAGAGCTCCAAATGCTCCGGAGTTGTGCTCCCCAATGAACACTTACATTTCTTCGGTGATTTTTAGAAACAAAGTACACCAAGCTGCTCCATATCCTGCTGTCTTGAAAACCAGATGAATAAACTTAGCAAAATCTTTAAGGGCAAATAGGTCCTGAGGGTCCTGAGCCATTCTCTTGAGTGTAAAGTACATACACTTTAGTGATATGAATTTAGTGATATGCATTTTAGTTGTTTGGATGGCTTTATTTTAGCTAACTTCATGATTCTTGTCTGGGCTCTGTACAATTGCAACTGTCAACTAGTGTTTTACCATATCATAATGTATCTCCCCACTTAGCCCAGCTGTATTTTTTAGGGCGCATTTGACGTATTACCCCGAAATACCACATGGAAACCCTCCCTTTTGTAATTGCTGACCTGGTTCTTTGCCCTCCAGCCAGTATCCAGCCGCAGACGTGGTGAACTTCGGCACCTGGTTCCTCTTCAGCTTCCCCATATCCCTCATCATGCTGGTGGTCAGCTGGTTCTGGATGCACTGGCTGTTCCTGGGCTGCAAGTGAGTCTCAGGGCCCTTCCAGCAAAGCACTGAGGACCTCCTGTCGATCCAAAGGTCAAATAACCACAGAGGATGCCTGAGGAGAATGCAGTGGACGGGACTGAGAGTCAGGCGCTGTCTCTTCTAGACATTCAAAACATCTGTGAACTCTGAACTTCACTCTCAGCTCTACAGTGAAATGTTCTCAATTCCAACTAAATGGTTAGACAGCCTGTCCAACTTATACAAAATCTGACATGGAGAGCATTTAGCGACGTTTTATTGCTCTCAAGGCATATAGAGTACTTCCAATTACTCCAAGAAAGATGAAATAAAAAATATGGCTCCAAGTAGAATTTGCATTAGGTTTAACTTTATAGGCATGGGTGATTTATACTTAGTAGCCTGAATAAAATATGCTCATATGCCTCAAAATAACAAGTCAGTCTACTCCAACTTTGATCAGTTTCAAACACATAAGGGAAGATAACATAACGTTTTGCTATTAGTCCGTATAACCCAATGCTCCCATTGGTCAAGACTTGTCCTCTGACTTCTTTTTACTCACACTGTTGTCAAACCAATGATGGCTATATACTTCTTAACTCCAGTATTGCCGATATAAAACAAACACTGTGTTCCATATACACAGATATTTGTGTGTTTGTCTAGAGACAAAGCTTATCTGGAGTAAAAAAAGTTACATATCTAGACACGTAATGGAGTAAAAGTGTTAGTTTATACATCTAGACACATATACCACATTACACTAATTTTTCACTTATGTAAAAGACAGTAGGTAGAAACAACCCCACACAAATACACTTGCACAAGTCCCTGAGACATCACTTCACATCTGGTAATATACTACAGACCCAGCTGGATATTCTCAACAGGCTAGGGGAGAAGGTCGATGAGAGGCCAGATAACGTGGCAAATAAAAGCTGCATGAATAGGTGGGGGATAGAGGGACAGAGCATGTGAAAGAGGAGAAAAGTGACCACAGCAGGCAAATAGTTTAGTGTTTGCTTAGTATTTGATCCTCGGAAGTGTGTTTTCTTTCATCATTTGCTCATTCTCCCTTCTCAGTTTTAAAGAGACCTGCTCTCTGAGCAAGAAGAAGAAGACCAAAAGGGAACAGATGTCAGAGAAGAGGATCCAAGAAGAGTATGAAAAGCTGGGAGACATTAGGTAAACATCAGCCATTCCCCTTCTCTCCTCCTCCAGCAGAAACACAGCAGGTAAAGTGAACACAGAACCAGCCTTGTTCTTGACAGTCCCTGATGCTGGGAGAATTTTCCACAACTATGAATCAGGCATTTAGAAGATGCTATTTAATGCCAAAGCCAAGCTGGCCCCGATTTCAGGTGGCCACCCTTCCCCTTTGCTCTATTCAGAGTCCACGGTATAGCTGTGGGATAGGGTGGAGTGCTGACCATGGGGCAGACGGAGGCAGAAGAAGAGAAAGACAACACAGCCATCCTCTTGGAACAAGTGAATTCCTTCCGAAGCCAGGCCTCCTCTCATTGCTCAGACACGCCACCAAAGTGGTCCAGTTGTCACTCCCAAAGAGAGGGGAGAATCTGTGCCATATTTAGGGCTTAACGCAGTATCAAAGTCAGACTTGGAGACACAGGGTCCAAGAAATCACTAACCAACCCTCAGCCGCTTCTATTAGATTTTCCACAGGGAGGGACCCAGCTTCCTATTTAGTGCTATTTCTCCTTTTATGGCAATTGGCACAACTTTGCATAAAACAATCCAGGTAGACACCGTCTTGTTTAAAGCTTTAAGTTATAAAAGGAATACACGTTCATTGTAGAACATTTCGAAAATATAAGACAGTGTAAGAAAAAAAATTAAAACTGACTGGATTCTTAGCACCCCATGTTAACAAATGTGAAGACTTCTTTCCATGCTTTTTTGTGCAAAGCTCTATGTATTTTTGGTAAAATTCAGTCCATATTGAAGCCATCGTATACCTTGGCTTTCACTGCTGAATACTGTACTGTCAGTACAGCATGTGCCCATGTCCTTAACTCTGCTGTGGAAATGGGTTTATCAGGATGCATCTCATTTTAACACTGAATACAAAATGTGTTCAGTGTCACAAAATATCACTGGCTATAGAGGATGCCTCCATTTTGTAATAGGTAATGAATGTCTTAGTATGCATTTCTGGTTAGATGATGGGAATGACCAACTTTAAAGCTTCTGATGTGTATCATCAAATGGCCTCAAAAAGGTTGTAGCAATTCCTACTCCCACCAGCACAGTGTTTGGGGGTGCCTATTTCACTGCATTCTCCTGGTAGGCTGTATTTGAAATTATTTTAGAAATGTACAGTGCTGTGTTCTCTTGCCCTTTCCACTGAAGTTTCTCCAGGGAACATGGTTAATGTCATGTTTTCTGGGACCACTCAGTCTTCTCCTTTCACTGTCAGCCACTCATAGTGGTTAGACAGTGAGTGTGTTTTATGTCTTGGGTATTGAAACTCTAAATACAGAAGCTTCCAGAAGCAAAGTTAAAAAGCTAGAAGAAATTTCTCAGTTCCTGAGTGAATCTTTTTGTTTTACTTTACAGCTACCCTGAAATGGTGACTGGATTTTTCTTCATCCTGATGACCGTGCTGTGGTTTACCCGGGAGCCTGGCTTTGTCCCTGGCTGGGATTCTTTCTTTGAAAAGTAAGCGATATCATTTCCTCCTTAAGAACCCCCTCACCCTAATTATTCGAGCAGGAACTACTGGTGTCCCTTCATAGACTCTTAGGGGCAGATATGAAGCCAGGAAGATTTCATTCCCTGGGGAATCCACTCATTTTAACTGTGGCGGGAGGTGGGGGTGGAGGGGCTGCAGTGTGAAATCAGGAAGGAAAAACACAGTCTTCAGAGTCCTGGCGTGAGGTTGGGATCCAGTGCTGCACTTAGTCTCATTCCATAAGCCCCTGGGAGCTTGTTCATAGGTTGTTATGAGAGTTAAAGGAGAAAACATCTATAAAGTACCAACTGTAAAGAAAAGAGACCAACTTCTCACTTGAGAAGAAAGGCACATGGAGGTGTGGCCTTCATAGGAAAGAGGTCTCATCTTTTCTATTCTCCTTTATCTAACCAACTCCACTCCTGATCACTCCTTCTAGGACTTGCCCCAATTAACAGACTCACAAATTCACACTAAGACATCTACTCTAGCCAGGCCCTGCCTCCAGACATTCACCATTGCCCATTAAATCCACTGTGGACAGCGTGGCAGCAACTGGCAAGAACTAAGGTTAATGTCACCTCTAGACTAAGTCCTAAAAAGAGGCACTGTGTTCAGACATACTGCCCTGAGACATCGTGTTACTCCTGAGAATTCCCGAACCTTCTCCTCAGCTATGCTTGTCTCTTTACTAGGAAAGGCTACCGCACTGATGCCACAGTCTCTGTCTTCCTTGGCTTCCTCCTCTTCCTCATTCCAGCAAAGAAGCCCTGCTTTGGGAAAAAGAATGACGGTGAGAGAAGGCTCAAGGGAAGAAGTTGGGGGTGGCTCTAGCTGAAGAATACTCAAATCAGAATAATACTCCCAACGAGATTTACCAAGGTCCTTCAGATTCCCGCCCCTACAAATAGCAGAGCAGTATCCCAAATCATCCACCTCACCAATTAGGCTCCTATCTCCACAAATCATGCCCATCGGGGCTTATCTGGCTTTACATCTCTCTAATCCAGGAGAGAACCGGGAGCGCTCACTGGGGACTGAGCCCATCATCACGTGGAAGGACTTCCAGAAGACCATGCCCTGGGAGATTGTCATTCTGGTGGGGGGAGGCTATGCTCTGGCTTCTGGTAGCAAGGTAACTCTTGAATTCTGTTCTTATGGGTCAAATACTTTTCGAGCATCTTTACCTAATGAGTCATTATGGCCATGGGAGGGAAGACTCAAGCTGAGAAGTAAATGTTCACCGAGTCCCTGGGAAGGGAAGCAATAGAGCAGGATGGATGTCCTCTCCTGCCCTAAGCTTCTCAGCGCCACTAGGAACAGAGGAACAATCAGCCGTGCCACACAGTCATGACACATGGGCAATGATACCTCAGCTATGGGGCCCATGCTGCTGCAAGCAAAATGTTTATTGTAGAGTTTGTAGCCATCTTCTTCTGGGATTTGACAGTATCAATAGGAGATGATGACAGGAGATGACAAAGGTAATAGGTAATAGGAGTGGTAATAGGAGATCTCTGTAACGGACTAGAGATGCTCCAAGTGATACATGGTGAACTGTCTGTCCACAATACATAGGCTGAGCCCCTTTGGAAAATCTAGGCTAAAGCTGATGTAAATGTAAATGCTTCTGGATTTTCTGATTGGGAAAATTTGGGATGAGATTTTTTTTTTTTTTTTTTTTTTTTTTGAGACCAAGTCTCACTCTGTTGCCAGGCTTGGAGTACAGTGGTGCAGTCTTGGCTCACTGCAGCCTTCACCTCCTCGGTTCAAGTGATTATCCTGCCCCAGCTTCCTGAGAAGCTGGGACTAGAGGTGGGCACAACAGACCCAGTTAATTTTTGTATTTTTAGTAGAAACGGAGTTTCGCCATGTTGGCCAGAATGGTATCAATCTCTTGACTTTGTGATCTGCCCGCCTCAGCCTCCCAAAGTGCTGGGATTACAGGCACGAACCACCACACCTGGCCTAGGGATGGGATCTTTTAAGTAAGGTGGGATGTGGGGCAATGGTTGAATTTCCTAAAGTGTTAGCCCTCCCTGAAATAGAAAACAGTCCTAAGAATGAATTAGGTTAAGGTTCAGACTATTTCTTTCTCCACCTTGTCTATAAGCATTAACCCATGCCAAACTTGGGTCTTTTTTTTTTTTTTGAGACAGAGTCTCACTCTGTCGCCTAGGCTGGAGTGCAGTGGTGTCATCAAGGCTCACTGCAACCTCTGCAACCAGGTTCACGCAATTCTTGTACCACAGACTCCTGAGTAGCTGGGATCACAGGCACGTGCCACCACACCCAACTTAATTTTTGTATTTTTAGTAGAGATGGCATTTTACCATGTTGGCCAGGCTGATCTTGAACTCCTGGCCTCAAGTGATCTGCCCACCGTGGCTTCCCAAAGTGCTGGGATTACAGGCACGAGCCACCACGCCCAGCTTGGTTCACTTTTGATGGCCAAAAATACTATCTGCATTATTACTAATAAGGTCACAAAATACTAGACTATGGAGAACCTTAGAAAATAATGAGTCCTATCTCTTACCCACGGTGAGATTTGCCCCCATGGTACCTTGGCTTGGACACTTCCAGTGACAAAGTACTCCCTATTCAGGCAACAAAGAATAGCTGTTCCTCATTTTCAGCTCAAGTCTTCTGCATGTGGTCTGTCTACTGTTAGCTCTAGCTCTGTTCTCTGGGACCCTCTCCTAGCTAATAATTATTAACATAAAAAAATCAAGAAGTAGTGACCCATACCATCTGGTCTCTCTCCTCAGGACTCATTACACCTGGCCTTATTCAAACATGGTCCACAGGGTGGTCAGTCTACTGCCAAGTGGAGTAGTTACATTACCTAAGCCCCATCTCCCACCTCTGATTCAAGCACCACCCTGCATTTTTATGGAAGCGTTTATAAAGCATCCTTGGCACTCATGTCAACATTTATATTAAAACTGCAGTCAATTAGAACCTTTCATTCTTTTCATTGTTAGTCATTACTAGGCCTTCAACCCATCCTAAATATATGCTATCAATATTTCTAATTCCAAGTTCAGCATATTTATATTTATCTCTCTTGAATTTCAGTTGTTAGTTTTGGCCTCTGGCAAGATTTTATTTTTTTAAACCAAAATTGGGCTGGGCACAGTGGCTCATGCCTGTAATCCCAGCACTTTGGGAGGCCAGGGCTGGAGGATTGCTTCAGTCCAGGAGTTTGAGATTAGCCTGGGCAACATAGTAAGACCCTCTCTCTACAAAAACAAAATTTAGCTCAGTACAGTGGTGCACACCTGTAGTCCCAGCTACTCAGGAGGCTCAGGTGAGAGGAGTTCAAGGCTGCAGTGAGCCAAGATCCCACCACTGCACTCCAGCCTGGGTGACAGAGGAAGACCCTATCCCCTGCCACACACACACAAAAAAAAATTGTGCATAGAGATAGTACAGTTATTTCTGTAAAGCCTACTGACTACTAATTTTAATAATAATTGAGGTAGCATATATGTGATTCCTACTGAGTTTGAAATAATTTCAAACTTGACATTAGTGAAGAAAATCCAATGTAAAATGTTTTCACACCAAGAGTTTAAAAAATAAAGACTTCCTCTGGTTGTGTTTTTTTTCTAACTTTGCAATCTAATTTATTTCGAATTAGAGTATAAAATAGTTCTGCTGGAAAAGTAACTACCATTAAATTATTTCACTTTACTAGGCTGGGTGTGGTGGCTCATACTTATAATCCCAGCACTTTAGGAGGCTGAGATGGGAGGATCACGTGAGGCCAGGAGTTCGAGGCCAGCCTGGCCAACATGGTGAAACACCATCTCTACTAAAAATACAAAAAATTTAGCTGGGGGCTGGGCACGGTGGCTCACGCCTATAATCCCAGCACCTTGGGAGGCTGAGGCGGTGGATCACCTGAGGTCAGGAGTTTGAAACTAGCCTGGCCAATGTGATGAAACATCACCTTTACTAAAAATACAAAACTTAGCTGGGCATGGTGGCACACACCTGTAATCCCAACTACTCAGGAGGTTAAGGCAGGAGAATTGCTTGAACGTGGGAGGCAGAGGTCATGGCGAGCCAAGATCATGCCACTGCACTCCAGCCTGGGCGACAGAGTGAGACTCCATCTTAAAAAAAAAAAAAATTTAGTTGGGGATGGTGGTGCATGCCTGTAATCCCAGGTACTGGGGAGGCTGAGGCATGAGAATCGTTTGAACGCAGGAGGTAGAGGTTGCCGTGGGCTGAGATGGTGCCGCTGCACTCCAACCAAACTCTGGGTGACAGAGTGCAACTGTCTAAAAGAAAAAAAAATTACTTCACTTTACTTACCAGTACTATCTGGATAGCATGTTAAGCAAATCTCTATTTCTTTATAAAATGTACCATTTTCACTCAACTAACTGTTCTTCCTCCCCTGCCGCTGTCCAATGAGCAAGGTTTAATGCGTTACTACAGGGAACAATTAAAGAGTTCCTGGAGGCCTCGAGGCTCTGAAACAAGCATTAATTGATACAGTCTGCACATATTGGGTTTGTAAGCTCTCAGTCAGTTGAGAGAAAAAAAGGAAGCAAAGTTCTACAAGGTGAAGTGGCTACAACAGAGAGAATTCTGAAGGCCTTTGGTCCTCAGTTGTCTATGAGCTCGCCAGGAGGTGGCCAGGGTACTGTAGAGATGAAATGAGCTTTTGATGCGTTTGGAAAAGATGAGGAAAGGTAGCATGCTGACAATGTAGGGAAGCCGGTCTTTCATAGTAAAACATGCATAGCAGGCCTGAGAGCTTGAGGAATCATAAATGTCTTGTCTTGGTTTCTGCCCCTGCTCTCCGTATCTTCATTGCATTCGCAGTTTCTAGGGTACCATGGGGAAAGGCAGAGCCTGTCACCATAGCAGAGAGAGAGGAAGGGAGGCAGGATGCATATGGCAATCTGGACTTATTAATACAAAACTCAATGGTACCCTTCATTTTTTAGGAGAGGGAGAAAGCCCTCCCTATTGGCAGGTGAACATCTTCCAACCAAATTAATCATTCCAAGTGGGAATATTCATTTTTTTTATTTTTTTGAGACAGTCTCACTCTGTCACCCAGGCTGGAGTACAATGGCACAATCTTGGCTCACTGCAACCTCTGCCTCCCGGGTTCAAGTGATTCTCCTGCCTCAGTCTCTTGAGTAGCTGGGATTATAGGCGTGTTCCATCACACCTGGCTAATTTTTATATTTTTAGTAGAGACTGGGTTTCACTATATTGGCCAAGCTGGTCTTGAACTCCTGAACTCAAGTAATCCACCCACCTCGGCCTCCCAAAGTGCTGGGATTACAGGCATGAGCCACCAGGCCCGGCTGGAATGCTCATTTATTTAAGTGGATGTGTGTAACTGTTCCTAGTGAAAAATAATCAGGATGGTCAACATGCCTTCGTATCTGTGTCTTCAAAAAGCACTGGCAGGCCAAGTGCAGTGGCTCATGCCTGTAATCCCAGCCCTTTGGGAGGCCAAGGTGGGAGAATCAGTTGAGCCCAGGAGTTTGAGATCAGCCTGGACAACATGCCAAGACCGTGTCTTTACAAATAAAAACAGCAGGGTGTGGTGGCATGTGCCTGTGGTCCCAGCTACTTGAAAGGCTGAGGTGGAAGGATTGCTTGAACCTGGGAGGCTGAGATGGCAGTGAGCCGTGATCTTGCCACTGCAGTCAGCCTGGACCCTGGACAATAGAGCAAGACCCTCATCTGAAAAAGAAAAAAAGAAATCCTGGCAGATAGTAGAACTAATGTCAGCCATGATGGGATTTGAACTTAAAACAGGTTGGGGCTGAATGACCAGCCTCAATGGCTCTTGGGAGGTACCTTCTCCAATAAGTGGAAATAGACTTTTATCCCTCTCTACTTTATTACTCATGTAAAACCTCCAGTCCTCAGCCCTGCCTGTTCATCTCCCTAAAAACACAGGAAAGGCTTCGATCCACAGATGTTGATTCATTTTTCCCTTTTTTAGGTAACAAAATAAACTGATTTCAAAAGCAGAATAAAAGGCCATACTTGGCACTCTCTGAAGGGCATTGTCAAATCAATGCACAGGGTAAGGATGTCAGAGGTAGAGAAAGGGTAATGAGATTGAAATTGAGGGGCTAAAGTTGAGAAGCAAAGATCTCCAGTCTCTGACAAGCTGTCACAGCAAAGTCCTAAGAAGGATCATGGCAATTACGGTGGGTGGCTCTCCACGCCGCATGACAAAACACAAAGACCGAATGTTGTGCAATCATTAAAAAAACAATTTTCTGAGCTACAAAAATGATCGAATCATAAACATCAGGAACATCTCTGGCTCCAGTCAGACTAAAGATCAGAGGATCCCTGGTGGTCCAGCCTTCCAACATCCCTGACCTTCCGAAGTCTAAGAATTCTACCTGGGATGTGCTTGCTCTCCCTTCTTCTTACTGTAACACCTCTTCCTACAGAGCTCTGGCCTTTCTACGTGGATTGGGAACCAGATGCTGTCCCTGAGCAGCCTCCCACCGTGGGCTGTCACCCTGCTGGCATGCATCCTTGTGTCCATTGTCACCGAGTTTGTGAGCAACCCAGCAACCATCACCATCTTCCTGCCCATCCTGTGCAGCCTGGTAAGTAGTGCAGGGCTCCGGATATCCAGACAGGCTGTCCCAGGGGCCTGGAGTGGCAAGCCTGGCTCAGGGCAGCTGCCGCGGCTGTATCCTCCTCTGGTCCCTGCTCACAGCCTTCACTGAATTCCTATTTTGTTCAATTCCTATTTTGAAAAATGAAGTTTTTCAAAGAGCAACTAGTAAATTAAAAGATACATTAATAAATCATAGCAAGAGTTCTAGAAACCCTTTTCCAAAAGAGTAGGATTAGTTTAGGGGCAGCCCTTAGTGAAAACCAAAGAATGTACAAAATAATCTTCAAACCCTATCATTTCAATTCCCAGTTGTTACCAACTTTTCTCTGCTGAGATAAAACCTAAGTAGGGCCAAAAAGGTACCACAGAAAATGGAGGTAAAACACGCACAGCTGCAAAGACTGAGATCACAACTCAGACGATCACCACCACCTCCACTGAGTTTCACTGTCCTCTGGGGACTTCTGAGGACTGGCAGGAAGGTCAGCTTCGGTCCACAGCCTCCCAATTTGTTGTGAAGAATAGGGGAGGGGAGCAATGGCCAGATCTATATCCTGGCCAAGCAGCCTGAAAGGTGATGCATCTGACCCAATGCTGCATTTGTCCCATTCTGGGAGGCAGAATCCAGGAAATGAAGGCCCCTCCCCACCCCAGCAACATAGTCTTCTACTGCTGTTTCTAACCCCAGCCCCACTCTCTTTGCTTATTGCTCAGATGACCCCAACTTCTCCCTTCTGTCATGTTGCTTGGGTGAGCAAGAGTACAGTTAGAGCTTGGACAACGTTGGCTGGGCATGGTAGCTACACGCCTATAATCCCAGCACTTTGGGGAGGCCAAGGCAGGTAGATCATAAGGTCAGAAGTTTGAGACCAGCCTGGCCAACAGAGCAAAACCCCATCTCTACTAAAAATACAAAAATTAGTTGGGCGTGGTTGCACATGCCTGTAATCCCAGCCATTTTGGGAGGCTGAGGCAGGGGAATCACTTGAACCCAGGAGGCAGAAGTTGCAGTGAGCCAAGATTGTGCCATTGCACTGCAGCCTGGCAACAAGAGTGAAACTACGTCTCAGCAAAAAAACAAAAAACAAAAAAACTTGGCAACATTGAGATCAGGACCATGGATTCAAATCCCATATAAAGCAATTATCTTCCCTAGGGGGGAAAAAAAACCCTTAGTTCCATATCCTAAGACTGAGGGACCCACTTTAATCAAAGCAACTTATTCATGAGATTTGGGTTTGAGGAAAGGAAATCTCAGCTAAAGAACAAAGTTTAGGAACCACTTCCTTAGAATAACACCAAAAAATCAAACATCCCTTCTAGAAGTAACTCAAAGCCATATTTCCATGTGGAGCAAGTGAGCAGCATCAGCCTATTCAGGTTCCCAAGGGCACTGCATGCCCCAGAGGGCAGGGACCTAACCACCCCTCCACAGTGTCCTGCTAAGGTTGGCCAGCACCAAGCCATCATTAAGGCAAGCTCGAGATGTTAAGCACAGGAAATGCAAGCCTAATCTCATTAATGTTTCTGTGAATTCTCTCTTCCAGTCTGAAACGCTGCACATTAATCCCCTCTACACTCTGATCCCAGTCACCATGTGCATCTCCTTTGCAGTGATGCTGCCTGTGGGCAATCCCCCTAATGCCATCGTCTTCAGCTATGGGCACTGCCAGATCAAAGATATGGTGAGTTGGGGTGTCCTCTCCCTGCCAGGCCCAGCTGCCATGAGGACAGGGATGACCGACTCCGCAGCCTTCTTCCAAAGTTTATTTTGTAGCAATGTCCCCGGCCTGTCAACACCAAACCCAGTGTGGTACCAAGAATGGCACCTATGAAAAGGTTTTTGGTTGGTCCATAAGCACCAAGAATAGCAAGAATGTGCTCTCCCCAACCCCTACCTGGAAGGAAGTGGGTACCTAAGTAGAGAAAGCTGGAATAGACACAGGCTGTGGCCCAGTTCCAGAAGGCACGAGCCTGCGCAAACCAGTTTTGCCTTTATTTTCTTCATTAGGCCAGTGGAGACATTTATTCAGAAAGCTACTAGTTTATTCACAGAAGATGAGAATGAGAAAGTGTATGAACCTAGGGTGAAAGGTACTTTGAGAAAACAGGATTCTTCTGCTCAACTCACCCCGCAGACAAGAAACCCATGAAGCAACAATGGAAAATGAAGCATCCACCATTCATTTTCATTTTCAGCAGGGATCACAAAAGATGGCTTTCAGAGATTTTGCTGCTGACTAGTGTTGGTCCTATCGACCTTCTGCTCTTCAACCTATACACCCGCTGCTATACTTAATATCTAGAGCTGAGGGGGTTGGGGAAAGGATGGAAAATACTGATAAAAATTACTGATAGTCTGACAATTTTTTTTCATGGGAGCTAAACGTGTTCTCTAAAGCCCTGTTAAGAAGCAAATCTCACTCTCACCCAGGCTGCAGTACAGGCGCAATCTTAGCTCACTGAAACCTCTGCCTCCCAGGTTCAAGTGATTCTCATGATTCTCATACCTCAGCCTCCAGAGTAACTTAGACTACAGGTGCGCACCACCATGCCCAGCTAATTTTTGTATTTTTAGTAGAGACGGTTTCACCATGTTGGCCAGGCTGGTCTTGAACTCCTGGCTTCAAGTGATCTGCCTGCCTCGGCCTCCCAAAGCTCTGGGATTACAGGTGTGAGCCACCACACCCAGCCTATTCAGGTCCTTTTGACTGTTCAAACTGCTCATCTAAGTCATCCGTGATAATTTCCAGAAGGGGGTGTCCCAGCCATCCGGCTCCCCTCCCATCTTACTGCGTAGCCCTCAGTCTGCTCACACTGAGTTCTACCCCAGCTCTCTCCTGTCTCCCACTTCCTCAGCTGTGTGCCCCCACCACTGACCCCTAGCTTTCTACACTGGAATCAAATGATCAGAGACAGTAATTTTCAAAGGTGCCAGGTCACAAGAAGTGAACCAGTCTTGGGTTCTATTCCCAGCTTGAGTACTACCTTGATTTCAATTTCCTCCTCTGCTAAATGATGAGGTTCCAGCCAGATGCTCCAAGGGGTCCCTTTCAACTCTAACACTCCCTAATTTAGCTCTGCTAGAACCTGCCCTCTCTCACCTGTGGGGAAACATGGGCTATTCTTCATGCCAAAAGGCCCTGGAGGCCAGGATTATTCAGTACAATGCCCCAGCCAGAGGCAGGAGAGAGAGGACACGTCTAGCCATTTGCTTGAAACAATTTCCCAGCATTCATTTTCCCCTTGCAATTTTCCCAACTTAATGCCAGTTAGTGACTTGTTGTGGCTACATGCTGTATGCCAGCTATCCTTACAGTACACATTTTTCCATCTGGCTCTGCCAGCCCGTCATCCCTCACATCCCCCACTTCAGCCTGTGAGTGTCAATGTCATGGCAGAAGTGAAAAGTCAGTCACTGAGGTGCAATTCCCTCAGAGGAAAGAAGCAAAGGCCCCCACTCCAGCTAGCACGCCTGTGTCCCCTTCCTGAGGAAGAGCTGAGCAGAGGCAGCTGAACTGCTTCCCCAGGTGAACTCAAGGTACACTATTTCCATGAGCTGTTCCTTTAAAAAGGTAGCAGTGTTCAGGTATAACCTTAAGAAGAATAAAAAAAAGGTAACAGTGGCAAAGCCTTCATGTAATATAGCCCCTCCTACAAGTTCCCTGGATTAGTGCATGAAGGCTCTGAGAAGTTCCTGCTTTAAAGAGATCTCGTTAGTTTTGTTTAACACACTGCCCTATCAGTGAGCTGCAGAAATACCTCTTCACGTTCCACAGGTGGGTGTTCCAAGTAACTAACGTACCTCTAGGCTTCCACTTGAAGCCTAGTGAGAGTGCTATAAGCATAAAGACGACTCTAATTGTCCCTTCCCAGCCCCAGTCCCTTTCCAGTCCTTCCACGGTTCTGTGCACCCTACAAGGCAATGCTAGAGCACGCCAGGCAGCGACTGGGAAGCAATCTAGGCCATAAGGCAGAGGCTGTGGGCTCAGAAGGGGGACTTGGGTATCTGTGCTGCTGCTGGTCAGAGTGATGAGGGTGTGCTGGTTTGTGTCCTGTAGGTGAAAGCTGGCCTGGGAGTCAACGTCATTGGACTGGTGATAGTAATGGTGGCCATCAACACCTGGGGAGTTAGCCTCTTCCACCTGGACAGTTACCCAGCATGGGCGAGGGTCAGTAACATCACTGATCAAGCCTAACGCAAGTGCACAAACTGGCCCAACCATAGAAGCCGCCAGTACCCAGCAGAATCTGGACCACAGGCAAAGAAAACCACCAGAACCACCAGAAGCACACAACCCCAGACCCACGCGGGAGGGCATCCCTCCACCAGACGATTCCATCACCTCAAGTGAACTGCAGGAATCCTCCATCAACCACAATACAGGCTTAGCTGTTAGTGTCTTCCCGCCCTCAGCACCACAGCTCAAGAAAACCTAAAGTTTCAATATAAGCCATAGGCTCACAGAAAAAAAATAAAAATTAAGTTAAAAAAAAAGAAGACAAAGAAAACCTAAAGTTGTATCTAGTCTTTGTAATCAATTCGTTATAAGACAGGAAAAGAAAGCCTGTCGTAGTTGCCCTTCAGAGGTTAAGCCTTGCAAACCTACTAGGTTTTATGTTATTCTTAATGCCTTCTTAGGAGTGGAAAGATACCCAAGTCATCCTACCAAGGCAGAGTGAAACCAGTGGCATCTCTTTAGGGGGAAAACCTCACCCAGAACTTGAAACCTAATGTCAGCTCCTTTCTCTTTTTTTTGAGACAGATTCTCGCTCTGTTGACCAGGCTGGAGTTCAGTGGCACCATCTCGGCTCACTGCAACCTCCACCTCCCAGGTTCAAGCAATTCTCCTGTCTCAGCCTCCTGAGTAGCTGGGATTACAGGCACCTGCCACCATGCCTGGCTAGCTTTTTGTATTTTTAGTAGAGACGAGGTTTCACCATGTTGGCCAGGCTGGTCGCAAACTCCTGACCTCAAGTGATCCACCCACCTCGGCCTCCCTAAGTACTGGGATTACAGGTGTGCGCTACTGCGCCCAGCTGTCAGCTCCTTTGTCTTAAATGCTTCTAAGTTCTCTCCATTCTCTCCGTTCTCTCCACAAGAAGGCATTCTTAGTAGGTCTTCTTCATGGCAATCAGTACTGTTTCATCACCACTTTGATTCCCTTTTAAGCATCTGTCTTCAATGGCTCCCCTTTACCTTGGCACCATATTCCCATAAAGATATATATAGTGTTCCCTTTCAGAAAGAGGCCGGTGTTGTTCTATTTGTCAAAGGAAAGGGAAGTCAAGAAAGAAGATACATTGAGATTAGCATCTCTCTCTCCACCTGTCACTAACTGCAAATACCACTGCCTTGGTTAAGTTTTGGGATGGAGGGAAAATTCCTGTCTCATAAAAGAGACCAAAACTATAATTAAGACCACAGCACTATTATTATATTAGACTGGCTTACTTCTGGATTTATGTTTTTGTTTTTTTGACACGAAGTCTTGCCCTGTCACCCAGGCTGGAGTGCAATGGCATGATCTCGGCTCACTGCAACCTCCGCCTCCTGGGTTTGAGTGATTCCCTTGCCTCAGCCACCTGAGTAGCTGGAATTACAGGCACACGCCACCATGCCCAGCTAATTTTTTGTATCTTTAGTAGAGACGGGGTTTCATCATGTTGGCCAGGCCGGTCTCAGACTCCTGATCTCGTGATCTGCCTGCCTCGGCCTCCCAAGTGTGTAAGGCACCGAGCCCAGCTGCTTCTGGATTTAATAAGTAGTTTGCTCCTGAGAAAACAAAGTACCACGTAGTAGCCAAAGGTCCAAACACATCTGTCACTTCCTACAAGTCCCTACATGAGCTCCTTGAGGGAAAAGAGATGTCTATGTCTCTTGAAATCCCCCAGCAACTTCTACAATATAGTAAGCTGTAAGTGCTCAATAAATGTGTCCCATGAGAAAAATCTGTCTGGAAATCAAGGCTTCTTTCTCTTCCTGAAGACCATGCCATTTCTCCATGATAGATACCTTGCTACATGTCTGGCTATACCTCTTAATCCCTCTAGTTTGTTGGCATTATGTATTTTTTATTTCTACCATCAGTTGCTTATTAAATACGTTTTATGGGAAAGGGAGTCCTCTACAATTACTGCACTGTTTTAAGTGATTTTAAGTTACTATTGACAGCACAGGCAGTTTTCCCACAATAATTTATCTATAAAATCACTCCCTTAGTTGATCAAGCATCCGTGAGTTGTAAAGTTTCTTTTGGAGCAAAAGAGTCAGGGTGTTACTCCTGTTATCACAGCAGCCAAACATCACATTTAGTTCCCATTACAGAACTCAGATCCTTTGCCCCCAAGGCAGACATTAGGACAAAGGTGTAGATAATCAGTAAGATTCTGGGAGTCTAAGAGAGAAAGAAAAGTTGATTTAGAATTAAGTGGACTTGGAATTACTGGCCAGTATTCAACTATGTGAGAACCTGACTCACTCCTGAAGGGAAAGCTGTGCCAACTTCCCAGCAGCAACTGCTGCCAGGTGCTCTGAGTAGTGAATGCATTCAACTAGCCAATTTAGAAAGAGCGTTTATCTCAGTCTGGTCTACTAACTGCTCTCAAGCACAGCACTGTTCTTTCCCAGACCTAGAGATTCAAGCCAGGCAAGGCTGCCCACTCCAGTGACAGGAAATGGCAGATATGATTAATAACTCCTTGTCATCTAAATCACTCCATTGTTGGATAATGTCTAGCCCTCCTTAATAGTCATTTGTCTCTTGCAAATATGTTATAATTTGATTTTATCTTCTAATATTTTATGTATATGAAAGTGTGAGCAAAAGTCACTAAGTACAGTTGCATCTTATTCTTGTCAATTCTCTATCAAATTTGCTTAGTCAGTTGCCTTTGAAATTCCATTAAATCGACATAAAGTACATGGTCTGTAATCTTCACATTAACATTTACACATTCCGAAGACTCATGTACCAACTTTCAATAAATAAAAAACAGCTAGTTTTCCTTCCATCATCAGAACAAATCTGTCTGTTCAGCTATACAACAAATGAGGTAGCTGGCTTCATATTTGGGGACTGCAGTGTTTGAAAAAAGTCTCCAAACACTAGAATCACTCTCAGTTCACCAAGAAACTCAAAAAAGGAAACCGAGACCGTCTGAGTACACAGGTAGCTCAGTAGGGCTGTCCTCACTGAATGAACACTGAACACATTGCATGTACTGTTTATGTGGCGGCACCTTTTTTGGTCCCAGTCCTGTACAACTGTGTAAGATGATGTAGCTGCACTGTACCTTTCATAAGATCCTCCCACCGAGGCTGTGATTCAGGCAGGCCCAGGACTCATGGTTTGCAACATTCCACCCTGGGAATTTCCACAAGGTCTCACTGTTCTTAGTTCATTTTTCTTTCGCTGTGCCTTGCAAAACATGCCATACGTTAGGTCTTCAATACTTGACTGAATACACTGCAATCAGATTTGGGAAAGGTATAAACTGAACACTTGAAAATCTAAGTGTCACAAGCTCCCTATTAAGACCAGGCAAGATCTCTAAATATTTTCCCTTCACCACCCTATTCCTTTCAGCAAGGCAAGGCCCTCATAGTCAACAGAGGAAAAAGAACTCATTCATCTACAAGGAGTAGAAATGCTACATGCAAAACCCAAGACTGAAAGTTTAAGAAAAGACTCATTTGCTCCAGTACGGTATATAATGTTCCTTCAGGAGGAATAACTCAGAAAAGGCAGTAAAAACATGGGAGACCTCAGCAGAAAAACAAACACTAGCATAGTATCTAGGGAGCAAACAGCTTAGTGGAAATGAAAACATTACACATGTGTACATATGCTCTATGAGCCAACATGTATAGACAACCAGAAAAACCACACAGCCTACTTTTCTCTATAGTCACACAAACTCATTGAGTAAATGAGTAGAAAAGAGAAATAATAAAATTACTCCTTTAAATCAGAACCAGGTAACTGCTTAATAACATAAAATACCAAATCAGAAGAAAGGTCTAAAGATGTAATTTTGGTAACTTCAATTTATAAAATTCAGCCTGTTTCACAATTTTTAAAATGTTTTTTCCTCTTGCTTTGTTTTTGTTTTGTTTGGGAGGATTACAGTTTAGGGATAAACTTTTCAAGTTCAATGTATTTATTAAGTTTCCTGAAGTCTTCAGCACTGATCCTGAAGTCTTGTATTTCACACATCAGAGTAATCTGCACTAGTATTTTGAGCAACTCTCATTTTATGGTCAAATGTCGCGGAAGTTTTCCTAACCATATTAGTAGGAGCTTTCAAACATTTTTCAAAGAAAAAAAAAGGCATGTCTTGTGGTGCTTCTTCCCACCACTCCACTGATCTGTGTGGCAAGGGTTCCTACAAAAATCACAGGGAAGGGGTAACTTTCAGTACCACAAACCCCATTCACAGTAGGGATTTTCAACTACACCCTCAAATCTATGATGGTTCTGGGTTCGTCCAACATATATCTCAGGGAAGATCATCTTGCCTGAGAGCTTGAGGTCCTTTTCGCTGCTGCCAAGAACATAAAACTAGGAGAGGGGATCTGAATGGTGAATGTTAAGTCAGCCTGTGTGTACCGTGTAGCCATTTACATGGTGAAGCTGAACTTAAGAACTGACCTGCTAGATGGCTCCCACTGGTAGAAATGATCCCCTCCGCAAGGTTAAGTGTTACCCCTAAGGGAAGCTCTAAGTACAAATAAGCCTTGTTTACAAGATATAATATAAAGGGACCTAACCTTCTAACAGCTAAGTGACCTCCAACCCCAAAGCAGTCACTCTGGGAAACCACACACGCCATAGTAATGCTATCATAGTTGGTAACAAGGAATCCCTCTTGGGAAACAGCTTTCTAAGCTCCTTTTTAATACCCACAAGGTAATCTTCATCCTTTGAGGCTCTAGTTCATTCGGCTAACAATTCAAGATCACACCTTGTGAGCCAGATGGTATTATCCAGGTGGATACTGTAAATTTTCATCAGTATCAAAAACAGTGATCACAGAATAATGACAAATGTTTTGTGTGGTTCATAAGCTGATTCAAACGTGACTGCAGAACTAGCCAAAAAGCAACACGTTTGTACTAATAGCTACTATTTATTAGTCTGCAAAGCACTGTGCAACATTACATACATTATCTCAATTATTTCTCATGAAAACTCCATGAGGTATTTACATCCACATCTACAAATAATGCAAATGTTTCTGAAAGAATAAGCTACAAACCCCTGTGACGCGCAATTTACCTATTAAATGAATCTAAAATAAAAGTTTAAAAAAGCCAGGCACAGTGGCTCATGCCTATAATCCCAGCACTTTAGGAGGCTGAAGTGAGCAGATCACTTGAGGCCAGGAGTTCAAGACCAGCTTGGCCAACATAGTGAAACCTCAGTTCTACTAAAAATACAAAAATTAGCCAGGCGTGGTGGTGAACACCTGTAATCCAAGCTACCTGGGGGGCTGTGGCACAAGAATCACTTGAACCCAGGAGGCAGTGGTTGCAGTGAACTGAGACTGTGCCACTGCACTCCAGCCTGGGCAACAGAGTGAGACTCTGTATCAAAAAAAAAAAGTTCAAAAAAAAAAAAAAAGAACAGTCACTTGCCTGTGATCACACTGCTAGGGAAAAGTCAAACAATAATTTAATCCTAATCTGTCTCACATATAAGGACAATCTTGACAGGAATAAAGCTTACTTCCATGTAGGAGAGATTCAAGTTTTCAAGGAAGCAGAATCACCTTAACACATACAGAATCGGGGTCATCGCTGTCTGAAAAAAAGATGCTTTAAATAATTCTTCCAGTTTACTGATGCTGAACCTGCCATGTCTTCAAAAATGGCATTATTAGTGAAGCTGCTCAAGAAGCCCTCTGAAAAAAAACACCTAGTGAAATGGGTACTTATCTATATTTGGTGTAAATTATACTTTCAGGACTTTATCTTATAGCTATACCCAGAATCAGTATGTCTAATAACATTAGGATTGAGGTTATCACTGTAATAGCAAAAGAACCACCCAAGAAAATCAATTGTTATGTCTATTCAAAAGAATCGTATGCAGCCAAAAAAAGAATGAGGTTCCTTGCTACTTACATGCTAATATAGAATTCACTCCATTTAAAAAAAAAGGCAAGGAGCAGACCTATATGTATAGTTACTATTTGTGTTACACGTGTTTGTTTAGGTACAGACTCTTTCTCAATAAGGCAAAGTGGTAACAGTAGCTTGCCAAAGAGGAGCCAGGAGCCAGAGAACAGGGGTGGGAGAGGCCCTTCATATGAAATTACTTTTGTGTCTTGTCCCATGGGAAAAATTGATTATTTAAAAGTTTTTTAATTTAAAAAATATAAGAGCTGATTATACATTTGACAAATACAGGGAAATTCTGATTGCAGGAAAAAACAAAGCATCAATTACAATGAGAAGCAGAAATTCTTGAGCCACTGATTTTACTATACATTTGGGCTACATTTTTTCTTAAGAGAATCACTACAAAGTAATAATATAAATACCTTTTTTAATGTGAAAAGGTATAAAATCTCCTTTAATAACTTTTCACTTATCCATCATATAATATCAAATATACCTGTAATCCCAAGTATGATCCTTTTGAGAAGGAAAAAAGTCAGATCAAATACATCATTAAGGAAAAACATGCACACTAAACAGGCTGAACGCTACTGGGACAAAGACCATTATTTTGCATATTTTTTCATTCCCCAATTTCTGACAGGATTCTCAGAATTGTTTCTTAGTTACTGAATAGCAAATTGATTTATTGGTTAAATTAGCAACTATGGAGCTGCCTAACAGTACAAAATAAATGAATAATTCACCAGAAACTAGCTCTAAGATATTAATTTTAATTACTTTGTAGCAACATAATTTTGTATCAAACGTTTAACAAGTACCCATTATAACTGCTAAACTGTGAAGTCACTATTATTTGTATCTGACCAGCTACACAAAACTCATCAGTTTTTCTCTTGACAAAAGGTAATAAAAATAGCAAACAATAAAGAAGACACTACTCATTAAATGTCATGTTTACTAATCTAGCACCATAATTCCAGTCTTAGGACCTCCCGTGCAGTTGGAAAGGGAACACCGGAAGAGGTGGGTATGTTGGAAATCTAGGGTAGTTCTCAAATTGGGGCCCCATTTTGCTTGCAAAAAACACAGGGTCTAGCAAAGAAGAGGAACACTGAGGCTGAAGATGAAAACAAAGGCTTTTGGTTCAGATGGTAAAGGAGGCCCTCAAGAGCAGTAGCATCAGTGTATCCCGAAGGCAGTGCTGGAGGCAGCCTCATGAACTAGGGGGTTTCTTCTTGGCATCCAAGTCCTTTTTAATTTCTTCAAGTTTTTTAGCCAGGTTTGGTATCTTTAAAGAGAAAAAAGATTATTACAATTTTGCATCTACCTAATCAATATTCTTTTACTTCTCTTCCTCCAAAGATAAATGATTTTACAAGCTTTTATCTTCCTCTGAAAGAGATCTGCTAAATAGTGGTCATTTCTTTTTGCGTTTTTTTTGTTTTTTTTGTTTTTTTTTTCAGATAGGGTCTCACGCTGTCACTCAGGCTGGAGTGCAATGGTGCAAACACAGCTCACTGTAGCCTTGACCTCCAGAGCTCAAGCAATCCTTCCTGCCTCAGTCCCACAAGCAACTGGGACCACAGACATGCCACAACACCTGGCTAATTTTTGTATTTTTTGTAAAGACGGGCTTTCGCCATGTTGCCCAGGCTGGTCTGAAACTCCTGAGCTCAGGCAATCCGCCCCCCTCAGCCTCCCAAAGTGCTAGGATTACTGGCATGAGCCACTGCACCCCACCAACAGTGGTATTTTTTGGCTTCATAATTGCATATGAGAGATATCAGAAGTTGTCAGATAAGTATGCTTCTTCTCTGAAAGCCACTTCTACTTTTGTATACCCACTTAACTGCTCGATCTGGTGCCAAGTAAAGGTTGTACATATAAACAATAAATGTGACATAATAAAGCCCCTGCCTAGAAAACCAGGTGACTCAAAAGAAGGTTGACAAAAGGAATTCCCTTTGTCATACTAAAAGCTTTACTACAAAATAAATCAAGTTAATATCACGTTTCCCTTGCTTGTCTTTTTCAAACACCTGTCCAGGATCTCCATTCATAGGCAGCTGCACCACCTGGTTTTCAACATCACCCTCTATAAAGTAAGGTTAACACAACTTCACAAAACTCTGTCCTCAAATGTACTACACTTAGAATTTTTGAGATGGAACATAGATCTACATTTTTTAGTCCTCCTACCCATATGTATCTCCAAAATTCTAAGTCATCTCTACTACTGGGTAGTGGGGCTGAAAAGATTATCCAATTAATCTTTAAATTCTCACTTATCACATGATTCCAAAAAAAATTTTAAGAGCCCAACTTAATATTACTCTGGGCTACTAAGCCACAGCTGAGGATCACCATGAGGCCAGCCACACCGAAGGGATTTTGCCCTCTTGTGGTGACACAGAAGACAGATGGTTCATGAGTTGGATTACTTTTTCAAACAATGGCAAACCACTCTACAACATTCAGGAATTTTCCTCAGCCCTATGGACTTCATTAATGCTAGAAGGCACACCTTACCTCAAACAAAGAAAAGTCACTCTAAAACAGTTACATGGAATCAGGGAGGTCATAGACACGGCCACTTACGTCATAGTTCTGAGCCAGATACATTCCAACCACGTTGCCCAAAGTAAATCCAAGCTGAAAAATAGAACAGGAAGAGTTACAGTGCATATCGAGTCCTGTGCCAGTCTGATTCCAAACTAAAACACATAGACAGTATCTTCCTAAGAAGCTTAGGACAGTTAGAAGACCTTGGTGTCCAGTATAGCACTGTGTACAACATGAGATTCACATTTTTCTTCTATAAACACAGAGATGCCCTCTGAAGTGGCTAACGAGCATACAAAAAAATAAATGGTGACACCAATCAAACATAAGAAGGAAAATAAAACAACAAAAAAGAATAAAAGGTAACACTGTATAAATCTACCCTGAATTCTCTTATCCCCACACAACCCACATAAATACTTGACTACAAGTTCTGGAAACTCAAGCTGAAATTCAGATTTTTCTTGTTGAATGCTGCAATTCTTTTGTCCTTTTTTGGTTATGGCTATTGTTATTTCTTTTCACATCAAATAAAAATTACTTGGTTTTTAAAGTATTCAGTGGGGGCCGCGCACGGAGGCTCACACCTATAATCCCAGCACTTTGGGCGGCCAAAGTGGTCGATCAGTTGAGGTCAGGAGTTTGAGATCAGCCTGGCCAACATGGTGAAACAAAAATTAGCTGGGAGTGGTGGCTCACACCTGTAACCCCAGCTACTCGGGAGGCTGAGGCAGGAGAATCGCTTGAAACCAGGAGGCGGACGTTGCAGTGAGCTGAGATCGTGCCACTGAACTCCAGCCTGGGAGACAGAGCGAGACTCCGTCTCTAAATAAATAAATAAATAAATATTCAGTCAATTCACAGGATCTTAGAAAATGAAGGGACTCTCACAGTTTACAAGCTCTTCATAGTTCAAAAGAGGGACTTGCCCAGGATGGAAAGGGACTTGTCCAAGGTCATTCCCAACAAGGAGCACAGGACAATCTACATTAGCTTCAAACTCAAAAACTAAAATATGTGATGACAGAGATGAAGAGAAAATGCTGACACACCACTGAGAGCACATATGGCTTAGCACTCTGCCACGGGTACAGTCTGACAGGCAGGACATTTAAGATCGGTGGGAAACACAGCCCTAACTCAGTGACAAGAGAGAGGCACCATTTTTAGAAAACTTTAAATATTTATCCCAATTGGTGACTGTTTTCCTAAACAAAAATTGGTTCATGAAAATTTAGATATACTCAAAAGGGCCAAGGCTCCTCAGCTTTGAGTTTTAATGATGATAATTCCCTGTTTTCCCCTGGTAATTAAGAGCCTCCATCTGGAGCTTAATTTCTCATTTTATAAATTCAGACTAGCATCTATTTTTTTCATCATTTTCTTTAATCAGCGTTGCTTTTATTCAATCAATAAGCAACAGAGAGGTTTAAAAAAAAAAAATAAAGTGCGGCACTTAACACCATCAATCACACATGGCATGGTTAACCTTATCTTCAAGTTGGAGAGGCACATAGGGGAACAGAATGCAGCAGCTGGGTCCTTAGTATGCTTTAAACTTACTAAGCTTGAAACACTAATAGCATAATTTAAATTGGTTTGTTGTTAGCAATAAGAAACACAAAACAGCTGGGCATGGTGGCTCACGTCTGTAATCCCAGCACTTTGGGAGGCCAAGGCTGGTGGATCACAAGGTCAGGAGTTTGAGACCAGCCTGGCCAAAATGGGGAAACCCTGTCTCTACTAAAAATACAAAAATTAGCCAGGTATGGTTGGGGGGAGCGCCTGTAATCCCAGCTACTAGGGAGGCTGAGGCAGGAGAATTGCTTGAACTTAGGAGGCAGAAGTTGCAGTAAGCCAAGATTGCACCACTGCACTCCAGCCTGGGTCACAGAGCAAGACTCTGTCCCAGGGGAAAATAAAATAAAAGCTACTGATAGACTATTCTGATCATTTGATTAATCAGATATGGCCTATAAAATCCTACTTTTACTAATGTGGCACCTTGAAGCAGAATAATTTTTTTCTCCTATGGGTTGAAACTAGGTAGGAAGAGGTTTTCCGAATTCATGAGCATTATTTACTTAAGAGGAAAAAAAATCAAATGAAAGTATTAGCTCTAACACCAAAAAGAAAAACCATGGGATTTTAAAACTTTCAAGAAAAATAATTGAGTTCTGGTTCCACCACTATTAAGTGGTGTGTCTAAAGCAAGACACTTTACCTCTCTGGAACTTTGCTGATTTGAGCTTCTTGATTTATAAAACACTATACTAACACAGTAATGTCCAGCTCCAACATTCTAAGATCCCTAGTTCTTACCATACATGTCTCTAAATAAATGTGGCATATCTAATGTGGCTTCATTTTGGCAACTTTGCCAGGCATCAGGGCACGAAAAACTCGTGATTATTTTAAAACACACCACAAAACAAAAACCATGAGCCTGTAAACAAGTCATATCCAATTCCAGTTTCAGAATACTACCAAATCTTCCAATGGGGTATTGTAAGATTAAATATACAAGAAAAATATCACTAAAAGAAATGTTGGGAAAAATGTATGAAGCCAGAAAAGTGCATAGAGTATGTTGCTCATGGGATGGTCAATAGGCAAGTTTAAACAAAAAAATAAAACCTAAATCTAAGGAACAGTGACTCAGTCTGAGGGGTTAGACTGGAGTCAGATTATAGGAGGTCTTGGATGAGTCTGAAACCTCTTTGCAGGCCAAGAATGCCTAACTTCTTCCAGGCCAAGACCTGGAAACCTCATCAGTAACTCTGTAAGCTGAATGCCATCACAATGTCCTGCTTCCCCCACATCACATGGTCACCCCTTAGTATTCCCTGCAGAGAAGACTATGGTTTAAGGAGTGCAATGCTTTCTTCCCAAGATCAACTCTAAGTACACTGCTATCACACCTTCTCTGCAATAACTTTGGGACTTTAACGGTATGAAAAAGTAGCTTCTTTTCTCAGGCACATTGGGGACAGTTAATGGTAAAACACTGCAACTTTGGGAATAAAGGACTGACATGAGGAAAGTAGCGTACAGGAAAAATAAATGGGAAGAAGATGCTGGAGCTAAGAGCCCCAAAAGAGAACTCTAGACTGGCACAGAGCAGTACACAACAGAAGAATCACATTTTCAGCTCTATAAACAGAGTACGCTAAGAATCAGTGAAGCTTCACAATCCATTATCCACAATTCCGAAACCCAACTCAACCCAAACTACATTTCATCATAACTCATTTGGTAGCAAGAGCATACCTGACCTGAACTAACAGGAGACTATAGCCTTTATCACACTTTAGTGAGAATAATCATTTTTTGCTATAGAAATAGAAATATTTAAATACAAGATCCTGCCTTAGACCCCCACTGGAAAATATGTCTCACAGCAAAAAATTAGTACATTTGATTACAAAGTGCTATTCCAGATGTTGCTGGGGGTGTTAAGTACCAAGGTACATGATGCAGCTTATTGCTTTTCCAAAATCTAAAAGAAATCTGATTTCCCAAACACATCTGACCCCCAAAGATTCTGATTAAGGGACTGCAGACCTTTAGACACTAAAAATCAGCTTCATATTTAGCCCCATGAGAGGATTAAAATGATCTCTGCCCTTAGAGAACTTAAATGATAAATAGGAAGAAATGGTAGGTAAAATAGTTATATAACAGAAGGCAGGACCCTGCACAGGATTTTCAATGTTAGACGCAGACGCTCCAAAAATCAGAATTAGGCCATCCATTAAGTGGCAAAATGGACGATGCAGAAGTGATTCTTTTAAGAAATCATACTTGAAAGATAATGTACCTCAGGTTGATATTAAAGCCTCTAAAATGCTAAGTGTTTACATTTAAACTGGTGATATGGTTTGGCTGTGTCCCCACCCAAATCTCATCTTGAATTCACACGTGTTATCGGAGGGACCCAGTGGGATATAATTGATTCGGAGGGACAGGTCTTCCCCATGCTGTTCTTGTGATAGTGAATAAGTTTCATGAGATTTGATGGTTTTATAAAGAGGAGTTCCCTAGCACAAGCTCTCTCTCTGCCTCCCACCATCCATTTAAGATGTGACTTGCTCCTCCTTGCCATGATTGTGAAGCCTCCTCATCCATGTGGAACTATAAGTCTATTAAACCCTTTTTTCCTGTATAAATTACCCAGTCTTGAGTATGTCTTTATCAGCAGTGTGAAAATGGACTAATACAACTGGCAAAAAAAAAAAAAAAAAAAGCAAAGAAATCTGAATGTGGAAATCAAGGCACAAGATGGGAATGAAGATGCGATAACTGGAATAAAAGAAACGGGCCTGACTGGAAAAGAGAATGTGAGTTAAAGAATGGAGAGAATTAAGTATGGAGAGCCAGGCAGGACTAGCTGATGTGCTTCAAAAAGCAGGCAAGGCAGCCAGGCACAATGGCTACATTTGTAATCCCAGCACTTTGTGGTGGCATACACCTATAGTACCAGCTACTCAGGAGGCTAAGGTGGGAGGATCACTTGAGCCCAGGAGGTAGACTTTACAGTAAGCTGAGATCATGCCACTGCACTCCAGCCTGGGTGAGAGAGGCAGGGGAGTTTCCTTCATATGCAATTATGGTAGGGAGCCACTGACTACTGTTTGCCCACAGCAACATGATGAAAGCACTGCCTTACAAGCATTCTCCTGGCAGCTATACTCAGAAAAGGCTAAGGAAGCAAGGATCTATTAGATGATGAAAAGATGTAGGAATAAAAAAAAGTAATTTTTTTCTTTTTAAGAAAACCCAGTACCTATTAAAGAAGAGTCGATTACTGTGGTGGCATAGGAGAGAGCAAGCAAACATGAGTGAATTGTTTCTACTGATCAATGAACATCAATGGAATAGAGTGGAGAGTCCAGGAATAAACTGTAAAGGCTTATGGTCAAGTGATTTTCAACAAGAGCAAGAGTGCCAAGATGTTCAATATAGTTAGAATAGTTTTTTCAAGAAATGGTGCTGGGAATAATCTTTTCAAGAAATGGTGCTGGGACAATGGGATATCCACATGCAAAGAATAAAGTTGAACCCCTACCTCACACTATATACAAAAATTAACTCAAAATGGATTAAAGATCTACATGTAAGAGCTAAAGCTATAAAACTCTTAAAAGAAATCACAGGTGTAAACCTTCATGAGTGGGGCTGGGCAATTAGTTTTCTTAGATATGACACCAAAAGTACAAGTAACCAAAAAATAATAATAATAATTGGACTTCATCAAAATTAAAAATGTCTATGTTTCAGAGAATACCATGAAGGAAGTGAAAAGAAAACACACAGAATTGGATAAAATATTTTCAAATATATATCTGATAAGAGACCTGTATCCAGAATATACAAATAATTCTTACAACTGAATGACAAAAAATAAATAACTCAATTTAAAAATGGGCAAATTGGCCAGGCACAGTGGTTCACACCTACGATCCCAGCATTTTGGGAGGCTAAGGTGGGTGGATCACCTGCAGTCAGGAGTTCAAGACCAGCCTGGCCAACTTGGTGAAACCCCATCTCTACTAAAAATACAAAAATTAGCCAGGCATGGTGGTGGGCACCTGCTTAAACTCAGGAAGTGGAGGTTGCAGTGAGCCGACACTGCACCACTGCACTCCAGCCTGGGCAACAGACCGAGACTCCATCTCAAAAAGAAATAAATAATTAAAAAAAAATGGGCAAATGATGTGAAAGGATTTCTCCAAAGATACAAATAGTCAACAAGCACATGAAAAGATGCTCAACATCATTAGTAACTGAGGAAATGCAAATCGAAACCACAATGAGGAACTATGTCACGCCCACTAGAATTGCTTAAACAAAAACAATAACAGCAACAACAAATGTTGATGAGGATATGGGGAAATTGAAACTGTCATACATTACTGGTGAAAATGTAAAATGGTACAGCCACTCTGGAAAATAGTCCAACAGTTCCTCAAAATGTTGAGCATAAAGTTACCATACGATGCAGCAATCCTACTTTAGGGTATATACCCAAGAGAACTGAAATGCATATCCATGGGCCGGGCGCAGTGGTTCATGCCTGTAATCCTAGCAGTTTGGGAGGCCGAGGTGGGTGGATCACCTGAGGTCAGGAGTTCAAGACCAGCCTGGTCATCATGGTAAAACCCCATCCTTAAAAAAAAAAAGAAAAGAAAAAACAAATACATACCCACACAAAAACCTGTACACAAATATTCCTAGCCAGATTACTCATCATAGCCAAAAGTAGAAACATCTTGAATGTCCACCAACTGGTGAAATAATTAACAAAATGTGTTATATCCATACAATGTAATATTTACTCAGTCATAAAATGAAGTACTGATTCATACTACAACATGGATGAACCTTGAAAATGTTATAAAAGGCAGTTAGAAAAGACCACATATGATTCCATTTAAATCAATACACTGACCAAAAAAAACAAAAATTGATCATTTTATTTCTTAATTTGAGACTCAGGTAGAGAAGCAGTCAAAAGCCCTCTCCATTCCAAGGAGACGGAAAAAAAAAAATCTCTATTTTTGTGTCTTAGTGTTTAAACTTGGTGTGGAAACATTATCAAATGTGTTTAACAATTGCTTCAAATAATAAAACCTACATACTATACATTAAAATAAAATCTGCTGAAGATATAGCCTACATCTCTTCTACTACAACCACAGAGAAAGCACATTTTTAAGAGGTAAGCTAGGTTTTACATTCAATAAGATTCCTTGGAAAATAAAGAAAGGGGGAGAAAAAGCTGTTACTACTTTGAGCCAGTCTAAATAGGGACATTCGTGAAAAGTCAGCCCGTAAACACTCTGGAACAGATGCACAGGTGGAGCTGGTTTGCCTGTTCTCAGAGTAACTGATTCAAATATTCAATTTTATGACTGAGAGTAGTAATGAGGCAAAAAAGGAAGACCTAAAATTAAATGAATGAAATCAATCACCAAGTATTGACTAAGTGACCCCAAAACTAACCCATGTACTTGGTATGCAAGTACAGGGTATAGTACTTCTTCCCATGGAATTTATGACCTAGTCTAGAAAGCCAAAACTAAAATACATGAAGGTACAGTGACTACACCACAGCACATGACCATGTTGATGGTCTCAAACGGACCACAGAGTTTAAGTACTTGTATTAGAAATCTACTAACAAAATTTATACTAACATATTAAAGGAGAAAAATCACATCATCAACCGATGGAGAAACACCATGATAAAATTCAACAGCTGGCCAGGCATGGTGGCTCATGCCTGTAATTTCAGCACTTTGGGAGGCCAAGGCAGGAGGATTGCTTGAACCCAGCGTTTGAGACCAGCCTATGTAACTTAGTGAGACTCCCCCTACAAAATATTTTTTTAAATTAGTCAGTCCTGGTGGCGTGCACCTGTACTCAGGAGGCTGAGGTGGGAAGATAGCTTGAGTCCAGGAGGTTAATGCTGCAGTGAGCCATGATTGCATGAACTCCAGCCTGGGTGAGAGTGAGACCTTGTCTCAAAAAAAAAAAAAAAAAAAAAGAAAGAAAAATTCAATAGACAATCACAATGAAAACTCTTAAACTAGAAATTAGAAGGAATTTTCCTAGTTAAAAAAAATCACAAACATCATACTAAAACTTTAAATTTCTACTAAAAGTAGAAACAAAACTAGGTGTCCACTCTTGTCACTTCTGCTGGAAGTCCTAGCTTACACAATGAAAGGAAGAAAGGACAGACAAGTAAGAGTAATAAAAATTGGAAAGGGATACAAAACTGTCGTTGTTACCTTCACTGGTTCACTTCCAAGTTAATCTACAGACAAACGACTAGAGCTAAGAGGTAGACAAGGTTGCTGGATACAAATCAATATACCAAAATTATTTGCATTTCCATACATCAGCAAGAACTAATTTGAAAATTAAAAAGACCACCACTCACAACAACACAAAACTAAAACATACCTAGAAATAAACATAACAAACAAGGTGCAAGGTAATTATTCAGAAGCTAATGAAAAGACATGTGAGACCTAAATAAATGAGGAAATGGAACATAATAGTGTAACAGTGTAAGGCCAGGCATGGCGGTTCACACCTGTAATCCCGGAACTTTAGGAGGCAGTGGTGGGCGGATCACATGAGGCCAGGAGTTTGAAACCAGCCTGGCCAACGTGGCAAAACCTGTCTCCACTAAAAATACAAAAATTAGCTGGGCATGGGGGCACACATCTATAATCCCAGCTACTTGGGAGGCTAAGGCACAAGAATTACTTGAACCTGGGAGGCAGAAGTCACAGTGAGCCAAGATTACACCACAGCATTCCAGCTTTGGTGACAGAGCGAGACTCTGTCTCAAAAACAAAACAAAACAAAGATAACAGTGTAAAGGTTTCAGGAGCATATCTTCAGGAGGGCCTCATGGGAAAAGATAAGAGTGGGACCATGAAGAGTAATTAGAAAGGCAAAAAGGACAAAGGGAAAACCAGTCGGGTGCAGTGGCTCATGCCTGTAATCCCAGCACTTTGGAAGGCCGAGGAGGGTGGATCACTTGAGGTCAGGAGTTCAAGTCCAGCCTGACCAAAATGGTGAAACCCCATCTCTACTAAAAAAAAAAAAAAAAAAAAAAAATACAAAATTAGCCAGGCGTGGTGGCACACGCCTGTAACCCTAGCTACTTGGGAGGCCGAGGCAGGAGAATCGCTTGAATCCAGGAGGCGGAGGTTGTAGTGAGCCGAGATCGTGACATTGTACTCCAGCCTGGGCAACAAGAGCGAAACTCTGTCTCAGAAGAAAAGGGGAAAAGAGAAAAAAAGAAAACCATGTGGGATGGTATTAACACAAGATGGTTCACAGGTTGGTTACAGATCAGTAAGATTCGCTGAGCCAATCTAAAACAGAGGACTAGATTACCAAACCTTGAAAGTACAAGTGGTTATTTATTATTTGATGTGGCAGGAGGCAGAGGCCATCGGCAGTTTCTGAGCATGTGGATAAGGTAATTAATATGGGATGATTACTCTGGCAGCTACAAGAGAGGACAGAGCCAAGGTTGGCAAGAGAAACGTGTAGAGGCAACAGCCCTGATTCTCTACGGCTTATCAGACTATATGGTGCCATGTTTTAGAGAGGATTCAAAAGCTAGAATATTTAGAGAACTGTAACCAGCACAAACTTGAAATCGTGAAGAATGGGTGGAAGAAGCAGAAAAGTTTAGCCTAAAGACCAGACAGGAGGGGGAGTGAGAGAAGTGCCAAGATAGAATGCTCTGCGAATGCATAAAAGGTTCTCATTTAAATTAGAATTGCTCTTTAACACTGAGAAGAACCAGGTGAGGAAGCACTGACCAAAATGAAACAGGTTAACAGAGGAAATAATGAGCCTGTTGTAATGAGGTGACCAGATACAAACAGGATGCCCTTAAGAAGTGGAGACTGAAGCACAGGCACGTTAGCTGGACTACAGAACCCAAAATATAACCCTTCCAACTCAAAACCTACAATTCTACACCAGCCAGCTAGTGCAGACAGTCCAAGAGTGGAATGAAAAGGACCTGCTCGACAAAGCTGGCAGTGGGAACATATGGAGCGAACTCTTCATCAGGTGAGCAGTAAAGACTGAATGGCTTAAAACGATAGCTAACATTTACTGAGAGTTTATTATGTGCATTCTCTCTCCTTTTTTTTTTTTTTTTTTTTGAGATACAGGCTGTCATATAGGCTGGAGTGCAATAGCGCAATCTTGACTCACTGCAACCTCCGTCTCCCATGTTCATGCGATTCTCCTGCCTCAACCCCCCCAGGAGCTGGGATTACAGGCACCCGCTACCTGCCAGGCTAATTTTTGTATTTTTAGTAGAGACGGGGTTTCGCCATGTTGGCCAAGCTGGTCTCAAACTCCTGGCCTCAAGTGATCTGCCCACCTCGTCCTAGCAAAGTGCATTCTCTTTTCATGAGTAAACTCATGTTCTTCCCAATGTTGTAAGACAGGTACTATTATTGCCCAATTTATGTTCAGGAAACTGAGGCACAGCGCAGTTAACTAATTTGTTCAAGATTACATAGTAGGTAAAATATGTGCCTGGCACATGACAGGTAAATAATACGGAAAGTAAAGGAGAGAAAAAAATTAAAGATTATGTCAACATTTCAAATTTGAGAGACTTAGGGGAGGGGAACAAAGAAGGTAGGTAAGGTCGGGAACGGGGGAAGAGGGGAAGAGAGGGAAGAGGTGATGAGTCCAGGATAAGACAAAAATATTCAGCTGGCAGCTGATACCATGAAACTAGAACTCAGAGAAAAGGACTCAGGTAGTGTTGGTAGCTGTCTGCAAAGAGGTAAAAGGGGATGGCATGACAAGGAACACACTCCTTAAGGGGATTTTGGAGAGAAGAGCAGAGGGTCAAGGACTGAGTCTTGAGCAATATACGGAAACCAAGAGCAGGGAGAAGCAGCCAGTAAAAACAGGAGAGATGAGATAGAGCAACTTCCCAACTGGTACACCCAGATATGATCCCCTCAGCCCTTGGAGCAGCTAGACCTCACTTTCCTCTATCTAAGTTCCTTTGTAAAAGTAATTATAAGCTGGGTGCAGTGGCTCACGCCTGTAATTCCACCACTTTGGGAGACCAAGACAGGGGAATCACTTGAGAGGCCCAGAGTACTAAGATATGGAGTCGTAAAGGCCATGGAGGAGAGATTAAAGACAAAGTGATTTAAGAGCACTGAGTGCTTTGGGCGTCAAGAGGTAAGGAAAGTAACAGATGGCTGGGCATGGTGGCTTACACCTATAATCCCAGCACTTTGGGAAGCCGAGGCAGGCAGATCACCTGAAGTCAGGAGTTCAAGACCAGCCTGGCCAACATGGTGAAACCCCATCTCTACTAAAAATATCAAAGTTAGCTAGGTGTGGTGACACACTCCTGTAATCCCAGCTACTCAGGAGGCTGAGGCAGGAGAATCGCTTGAACCCAGGAGGCAGAGGTTGCAGTGAGCCAAGATGGTGCAACTGCACTCCCAGCCTGGATGACAGAGTGAGATTCTGTCTCAAAAAAAAAAAGAAGCAACAGATTACAATAACAGCATCATAGGCAGTGTGCACAAAGCCCCCAGCAATGTCATCATGTTAGCTTCCCTCTGAAAGCATCCTTAAAATAACTCTAACTAAACCTTACAATTAAGGAAGTAGTAGCTTTCCTCAGGTACTGTTGGTAACTATCTGCAAAGAGCTGTCTTTTACTGCGGTAAAAGAAAGGGGGGTGCTCACTTTGACAGCACATACACTAAAACTGGAATGATACAGACATTAGCACGGCCCCTGCGCAAAGATGACATGAAAATCTCTGAAGCATTCCACTAAAAAAAAAAGAAGTTGGCTGGGTGCAGTGGCTCACGCCTGTAATCCCAGCACTTTGGGAGGCTGTGGCAGGTGGATCACTTGAAGCCGGGAGGTGGAGGTTGTGGTGAGCCGAGATAGTGCCATTGCACTCCAGCCTGGACAACAAGAGTGAAACTCCGTCTCAAAAAATAAAAAATGCTAGGAGTGGTGGGTGGCTCAAGCCTATATTCCCAATATTTTGGGAGGCTGAGGTGGGAGAATTGCTTCAGCCAAGAAGTTCAAGACCAGCCTGGGCAATATAGTGAGACACTATCTCTACTATTTAAAAAAAAAAATTTAATAAAGAAGGAAAACTGCAGTAAAAGGGGGAAATCACAGAAACGAGGTCTCTTCAAGATAGGGACAATGGGCCCCTATTTTAATCCGAGGAGGAATATGAACAATGGAAGAAAGATATCAGCAATGTAAGCAAGTGCAGTGGTTTCCAGACTGCTCCACAAATGCCAGCTGTAGGAGAAACACCTGAGAGGGTTCCAAAATGTGAGATGACTGCACATACTTCCCTTGTGGCTGTTTCATCTCTTCCAAACCTTTCCTATCACCCATCTTTCTGAGAGAAGCTAATCCCCACTTTGGAGAAGAAACTAAATCAGGGTTCGAAGAACACCTTGCAAAAGAAAAACTGAACATTATCTGAATCCTTGTTGACTGCCCTGTTTTTAAGCTCTTTAATGTGTTAACTCATATTTAATCCTCACAACAAAACCCTGAAGTGGGTTTGCATTTTCAGATGTGGAAATGGAAGCGCAGAAAATGTCAATAGCCCACCCACGCTGTGGTAACAGCTTGAAAATGATGGGTTCAAACTGAGAAGTCTGACTCTGAAGTCTAACCTCTTAAACACTAGAACATGATGGTCATTGTTTTATAGATGAAATGACTGAACGCAAAGAGAAATACCTGCTCAACTTCAGAGTCAGTGACTCATCTGACAGAGGCGAAATCAATGTGAAAAGTAATGCTAACCACTTCTCTCAAAAAAAGCAAAAAGGTGGGAGACCAGAGAGTGAGAGAAATCAGTGTTCCAGTCACTTCTGAGTTAGGAATGTAATGGATGCCTTTAGCATCTCTCCATAAATGCTGAGAATTCTGAATTCTCAGATCAGAATCTGACCAGGCACAGTGGCTCATGCCTGTAATCCCAACGCTTTGGGAGACCTAGACACCTGTCTCTACAAAAAAAATTTTTAAAATTAGCCGGGGGTGGTGGTGCGGGCCGGTAGTCCTAGCTACTCCTGAGGCTGAGGTGGGAAGATTGCCTGAGGCCAGGAATTAGAGGCTGCAGTGAGCCAAGACTGTGCCGCACTCCACAACAAAGAGAAATCTTGCCTCAAAAAAAAAAAAAAAAAAAAGAAAAGAAAAAAAATAACACACAGTAAAAGTTTGTAGCAAAACCAAATAAACTCATTCTGCAAAACCACTTAGAAAGTTAATTGTAATTGAATCATGTCCTCTCAGTTTATCAATGAGCAACAGATATAGTAGGCAGCTCAATTACACTCTGGAGCTAAGTGATACCGCTTTTAATCTAGTGTTTACTACAAGAAAATGACTGTCACTATTCTAAACTCCTAAACTAACACCTAGTTAGGACACTAGAGAAACTCCTAGAGGCAAAGGAGCAGCCCCATCTTAGCTGGGCAGATTAAGGATACTCTTTTGACTAATTGGATAACAATCCATTACCAACTTTCACGAAATGACAGAAGGGGTGTGTTTTGTGTTTTAATCTCTTTGATAAAGATACAGCATTTGAGCATGATGGCTCACGCCTGAAAGCCCACCACTTTGGGAGGCCAAGGCAGGTGAGTCATCTGAGGTTAGGAGTTTGACAACAGCCTGGCCAACACGGTGAAACCCCCTCTCTACTAAAAATACAAAAATTAGCCAGGTGTGGTGGCACGTGCCTGTAATCCCAGCTACTCAAGAGGCTGAGGCAGGAGAATCGCTTGAACTCAGGACGCAGAGGTTGTAGTCAGCGAGATCACCCCATCACTCCAGCCCGGGCAACAGAGCAAAGCTCCGTCTCAAAAATAAAAAAATAAATACAGCATTTGGAAAAGCATCTCATTTCCAGAGCACCAGATCGCTATTGAACATCTAAATATCTGCGTCTTATAAGAATTAGAGGTTGAAAGCATCAAGTTTTGAATGCACAATAGCTTGGCAAAAAAAAACTTGAACTTGAAAATTTGATGAGCAAGTTCTCCTGGAACCTTCACCAGGCAATCTTTGAAATATACTGAGTTTCGCCTGAAAACTAGTTTTTAACTCAAATAAGGAGCCAGAAGAAATAATCTGCTTACTCATGCTTACTCATTTGGGGAAAAATTACTTGTATACCAGTGTCCAACTCGCTCCTCCACGTCTGAAAGGTCTGATGAGGACTTAGCCTCTCGGACTTCGTGAGGTGGCTAATTTATGGTTTATTTCTGACCCTCCTACCTCCTCAGAGATGGCAACTAGCAGGGCTCTACATAAGAGACGGATCTGCGACTATATAATGGAATAGGAGCGCAGGAAGAAAGCGGGGTGGACTATGGAAAGTCATCAAGGACCACACAAGCTTTAATGCAAGGATTACACAACGAGCGCGGGGCGCGGCACACAACAAGTAGCTCTGGGAACGCACACTCTCTGACACCTGGAAGTTTTAGGGATTTGGACGGCTGCTGAAAAATACTGGCAAAGGGATTTTCTGGGGAGGCAGGAAGAGAACGGCCGCCCAAAGAGGCGACGACCACGCGCAGGGGCTGAAAGGACCGCGGGATCCACGCCAAGCCCGGCCCTGAGGCAGGCCGGGTCAGCGGGGTCGGCAGCCTTCGAGGGGGAAGAAGGGTCCGAGGCGCGTCCCAGGCGGCGCGCCACAGATAGCGTGCCCCGCTCTTCGGCAGCTCCACTCACCAGGAACTGGAGCATGATGTCGGTGGGGAGGGCGAAGAGGGTGCGAAGGGCGGCTGCAGCTCCCCGGGCCGGTCCGAGCCTGCCTCCCCATGCGCGGGGGCGGAACCCCCCCGTCGACTTCCGGGTCACGCCCCGCCCCGTTCCCCCGCTCCAGCCGCGCCCGGAAGCGACTCGCAGCGTCGCAGCGCCCCGATGTGCCCTGGCGGAGCGCATCTGCCTAACGGCCTAAACCCGCTGGGCAGCGAGTGCGCGCCGGGACAGCAAAGAGCGAGTCCCGAGCCTGGCTGGGCAGCCTTGAGCATCGCCCTCTGTAAACCTGGGCTGGGGCCCAGGAATCTGTATTACTCCCAGCACGCGGACGATTTTAATAATACCGCCCAGCTTAGGACTCCCTGGCCTAGAAGGACCGCGTGGGCAGCAGGTCTCATCCGCAGCTCAATCGTGGGATCTCTTGCAACATCCTCCACCTATGCCCAGCGGGACTTTGCGGGGAGGAAACGAGGCTTGTAGCTCTCAAAGCTCCGCAGGTGTGCTGTGTAACCAGCGTTGAGGACCTAAGGTAGAGATTGGGTGTTTAAGAAGCTCGGATGGCGGCCCTCTGATGTCAGAAGGCCAAAAACATTGTCCATCAGGGTTTCACGCAGGCCCAGTTGAGGGGTTGGTGGTGCCAGCTGGTTTAAACTGGACAGGAGCTGACCCCAAATTCCTGAAAAACAACTTAGGAAACCTTTATCAAGCAACCTAGATGTCTGAGATGTTATCCAACGGCATGTACAACATACTTTTTATTTCTGTGGAATGGAATCAAACCCAGACAGCGACGACATACTTTTTATTTCTGTGGAATGGAATCAAACCCAGACAGCGACTACAGAATATACGCTAGAAATTAGCAAAATGCCAGGAACGGAGCAGGAAAAAGACAAATGAGGCCTAAACACACAAAACCCTTCACTGGGATCTGCTGACCACAGCCAGAACCAGGGCTGGATCACACAACCAAGGCAGGTACCAGGTACCAGGGCTGCAGGAAGGGAAATAGGTAGGGCAGGGAAAGGCCCACACTGGGATACGGGTTTAGTACCAGGTAAACCACTCTTGGTATTTACATACAAAATCAGTTAGCTATATTTCTTAGACATAAACACACAGAAAGGAAGATTTGATCATTACGAATCTGTCATTTTGCAATATTGGTATTATCAAGAAATAGGGACAGTTCACTCAGATTCAAATTTCAGTAGCAGGAAGTAAATATCAGAACATCATCATTGTACCTCGATACAAAATCTCTACACTACTCAATATTGCCCTCCCTGCCCAACTCCAAAGGACCACTCCCTGGTGGCTGCCACTTCGCTGCTGACATCTCCAGGACATACCACGAGTGTCATGTGGCCCTCCGTAATGCTGGCGCCGCAGGCTTAAACAAGGCTGAGAAGCAGGAGTGAAACACGCCAAAGGCTCCGTGCTGCAAATACATCCACTTTCTTTTTACACAACAAACTTCTTTAAGGATCTGGTCACTCAACTGGAACGATAAATAGCTTTTTAGAAAAAGATTTAGAAGTCCTTAAAAAGGAGAAAGTGTACATCTTGATTACTCCAAACCAGTCATCTTCTTAAAGTAGAGCAGTTCACAGATTCTCGAAATCTATTCAACAGAGGCGAGCGTGTGTGGACCAGGAGGCAGCCTGCGTGGGGGTGGTGTCCTCCAGGTATGTGCCTGGCAGGGCTAGAGGAGCTGGTCAGGTGAGCAGGATACTGTACTCAGAGGTCCAGCTGGCCATCTGTCCTCCACAGAAAAAGCTGCCAACAAGTTAGGGTGTTTTGGTCCAAAAAATCCTGGTGGGGACAGGGAATTCCTGAAGGGAATACGTTTTTTAAAAAAAAAAAAAAAAAAAAGTCTAGGGGAAATGGGGGAAGGAGGACAAGAGCTTTCTTGGGGGGTGGGGGGAGGGGGACAGAGTCTTGCTCTGTCACGCAGGCTGGAGTGCAGTGGTGCTATCTTGGCTTACCGCAACTTCCACATCCTGGGCTCAAGCAATTATCCTGCCTCAGCCTTCCGAGTAGCCGGGATTACAGAGGTGCACCACCAGGCCAGCTGATTTTTTTTTTCATTCTACTTTAAGTTCTGGGGTACATGTGTAGATCTTGCAGGACTGTTGCATAGATACACAGGTGCCATCATGGTTTGCTGCCTCTATACCCCCATCACCTACATCAGGCATTTCTCCCAATGTAATCCCTCCCCAACCTCCCCACCCCTCACTGTCCCTCCCCTAGCCCCCTACCCCCCAACAGACACCAGCAGTGTGTGATGTTCACCTCCCTGTGCCTGTGTTCTCATTATTCAACACCGACCTATGAGTGAGAACATGCGGTGTTTGGTTTTCTGTTCTTGTGTCAGTTTGCTGAGAATGATGGTTTCCAGATTCATCCATGTCCCAACAAAGAATATGAACTCACCCTTTTTTATGGCTGCATAGTATTCCATGGCATATATGTGCCATATTTTCTTTGCCCAGTCTATCATCAGTGGGCGTTTGGGTTGGTTCCAGGTCTTTGCTATTGTAAACTGTGCCACAGTGAACATATGTGTGCATGTGTGTTTATAATAGAATGATTTATAATACTTTGGGTATATACCCAGTAATGGAATTGCTGGGTCAAATGGAATTTCTATTTCTAGATCCTTGAGGAATTGCCACACTGTCTTCCACAATGGTTGAACTAATTTACACTCCCACTAACAAGTGTAAAAGTGTTCCTATTTCTCCACATCCTCTCCAGCATCTGTTGTCTCCAGATTTTTTAATAATTGCCATTCTAACTGGCATGAAATAGTATCTCAATGTGGTTTTGATTTGCATTTCTCTAATGACCAGTGATGAGGAGCATTTTTTCATGTCTGTCGGCCTCATAAATGTCTTCTTTTGAAAAGTGTCTGTTCATATCCTTCTCCCACTTTTGAATGGGTTTATTTCTTGTAAATCTCCTTTAGTTCTTTGTAGATTATGGATATTAGCCCTTTGTCAAATGGGTAGATTTGCAAAAATTTTTTCCCATTCTGCTGGTTGCTGGTTCACTCTAATGATTGTTTCTTTTGCTGTGCAGAAGCGCTTAAGTTTAATTAGATCCCATTGATCTATTTTGGCTTTTGTTGCCAATGCTTTTGGTGTTTTAGTCATGAAGTCCTTGCCTATGCCTATGTCCTGAATGGTATTGAGGCCAGGCTAATTTTTGTAATTTTAGTAGAGACAGGGTTTCATTATGTTGGCCGGGCTGGGCTCGAACTCTTGACTTCAAGTGATCTGCCCGCCTCAGCCTCCCAAAGTGCTGGGATTAGGTGTGAGCCACTGCACCAGGCCCCAAGAGTTTTTACATAAAATAAATTTTTTTTAATTTTTAAGGGAGAAAGAGAAAAATCGTCTCTGAAATGGTTCTGAGGAAACAGAAAGGAGGATGATGGAGATGGTGTTTATTGTTGGCCTGCCCCGAGTAACTCAGCTGGCTTCCATCTGGAGTTTCTTCCTACTTCAGGGCTCTTCAGGCTCCAACTCTGAGCTGGAGTCGGAGCCCCCATCAAAGGCAGAGGCCGTGCTGCCCTTGGCATTGCTGCAGAGGATGCTGTCTGAGGAGGAACAGTTGACTTGCAGCTGGGCACTTGACCTCCCCTTTGGTGCATGGACTTGCTTCTTCAGAAGAGCATTCTGACGCTGAGGTCATCAATATCTTACTGGCGTGTGGTTTTCCCGTTGCAGATGCTGGATGTACTCTGTGGCTTTGTCTAGGATTTGGGCCCAGGATGCCTTCTTTCCTTAGAGTGATGGGGCTGAGTCCCACAAACTGAAAGCTGTCTTTGATGTGGTCCCTATGATTTCATTCCAGTGTATTATGATAGGCTCATTTGACAGCCGCAGATCGAAATCTCAGTTGTTTCTTGTCACTCTCCACCTCGATGTCATCATGATCACTCATTTCCTACAGCCCAGGGAGCAGCCACTGCAGCAGCAGCAGCCAGGGGAGGAGGCAGGGCAGAGGGGTCTGAGGAAGTCACTGACAAGAATCAGTCCCCTGCCTACACACACACACTCACTCGCTCTTACTCACACAAAACACGAGCAAGAACCACCTCCTCACTCCCAAACTCTCAGTTCCAAATTTAGCTGTATGTCTTGCCTCTTAAGAAGGCTTCATACTTCAGAGGTTTATAAAATGCTTTGATTTCATGCCCAGGCTCTTTGCTAATTATTTCTAAGTTCATGCCTGTGCTCCAGAAGATAGAGATAATCACATACCTGACCAGCGGAGCAATATGCACTATGACTACATTTTAGATCCATTTATTTATTCTTTCACATCCAGGACTTCTATTTACTAACAGAATGTTTTCCAGCTAAAGATAGTGTTTATAACTGGTGGGCAGGAAATTAATTACAAAATATAACACTGACAAGAGCCTTTAAATTTCTTTTTCTTTTTTTAAACCTGACAGCATAACTTTCTCTAAGCCAAAGCTGTTTTAAAATGATGCTTGAAGGCCAGGTGCAATGGCTTACACCTGTAATCCCAGCACTTTGGGAGGCTGAGGCAGCCAGATAACTTGAGATCAGGAATTCAAGATCAGCCTGGCTAACATAGTAAAACCCCGTCTCTACTAAAAATACATTAGCTGGGCATGGTAGTACATGCCTGTAATCCCAGCTATTGGGAGGCTGAGGCAGGAGAGTCACTTGAGCCCGGGAGGCGGAGGTTGCAGTGAGCCAAGATCATGCTACTGCACTCCAGCCTGGGCAACACAGTGAGACCCTGTCTCCAAAAAAAAAAAAACTATAATACTACAGAATAACTATCAATTTTATTCTATAGTATTATAGTATTTATTCTGTTACTACATGAAAGTGAATACTTTCTCCTCTCAGCAGTCTCGCCTATGTATTAGGCAGAAATAATTGCTGGCTGGCAATGGAAGTTTGCAGTTTCAGATGATGTAGTTACTTAAACATGAAAACAACAGGGTAAGAAATAGAGTGGTGATTATGTAAATGTTTTGTCCTAGGGATAACCATCATATTAATTACATGAGAAATACTGGCAGATAATTAAAGAAATTTCACATTCATTTCTAAGGAATAAATGCAAATTATTGTTGAGTCAGTTCTCCATATCCCCAGGTTCAACATCTGCAGATTTAACCAACCACAGATCACAAATATTCGGGGGGAGAAAAACCCAATATAACAGTAAAAAATAATACAAATTTTAAAACATAGTATAACAACTATTTATGTAGAATTTACATTGTATGAGGTATTATAAATAATCTGGAAATGACTTAAAGTAGGATGTATCTATATTATATGCAAACACTACGCCATTTTATATGAGGAACATGCATATAAAACATAGGTTTTGGTATCTGTGGGAGCCCTGGAACCAGTCCCCCCTAGATACCAAGGGACAACTGTATTGTCAACTTACATGCAGAAAAGAAAAGAAAAAGCTTAATAATTTTAGGAAAGAACTTGACTTTTTCAGACGTTTCTATAATACATTTTCATAATACTGAGTACACTATAAGAGCATGGCTGTAGGTTAGTAACCCTGAATATTACAATAGTGTAATGTAGGTACAAAGAGTGAAAAAAATAGAATTTTCAGGCTATGCCTTTAATTTGGCATTCAGAATAATATCTCTAGGTGAAAACCACCACTGTTGGTTTATTTGTTAGAATCTTGATAATGCTGATTATTTTCTAGATAAAAGATCAAAAGATTAGCCATACATTTGTTTTGTTTGTTAAAAAGTATTTATTTTTCACTAGTGAGGATGGAACCAGGCAAAGAAGTTTACAGAAAAGATGTCCATATACAAAGAAAGAAATAGCAAAATATTTTTGGCCATAATTTAGAAAGAAACTAACCTATAAAAAGGAGACAGTTCTCCCCAATTCATCTCTTTCATAGAAGAGCATAAGCACGGGCTCTCAGTTCCTTGATGTCCTCAATAGGCCACGGATACGTCTAACAAGAGCCTGTATGAAACTATATCGAGATCGAACTTTTGAATATAATCCTTCAATGTCCAGAAGTTTCTTTTGTAGTGATTCTCCAAAAGCGTTGATTGCATCAGCCTGAAGCTAGAGGTGACATTAAAGAATTAAAGGCATTTCATTGTTAAAATTGTCTCAAATATTTATTTTATTCTATGTCTTCCAATTTAAAACCTTAGAATTTTCGTAATGTGGTTTTTTTAATATAAAATACTTTTGAATTTTTGTAATGTGTTACTAAATTAACTAAACATTCATATTTTCTACCTTAGAATATTCTGGTATAATTATCATGTTTTTCCTGCTTTCTTTTCTTGTATAAATTTAAAAACCTGCTTTAAAAAGCAACAAATGTTGATGCTGATGCTGATATACTAACATACACACAAAAACATTTCCTAAAGGGCCATACAAGAAGTCAGTAAGAGTGGAAGAGAGGGAAGGAAGGAGGGATTAAGGATGGGGGGAAGGAAGGGGGGTGAGGTGGGAAAGAAGCTTTACTTTTGATTTCATTTTGCAATTTAAAAAACTCACTTGCATGCTTTTGTTTTCAAAAAATATTAATGTGGGGATAAACCTGGTATATGCTTTAGAATTCATATATATTCTAGAATGCGTATGTAATTTCAGGTGGATCTTTCTGATGTTATACTGAAAGACTGAAATTAAGTACAAAATTAGATGGGTCTGCCTGTTTTCAGTTTTGCATTAAAATCACAGCACAAGGATAAATTATTAATCCTGCATTTTTTTTTCTAGCTTTTTCACAGGCCAATCTAAATGAAATAGCAACAGTTATTACTTCAACATATATTTATTTTTGTTGTCCTAGCTATTCAGGAGGCAGGAGAATGAGGCTGCAGTGAACAGCGGTCACACCATTGCATGCCAGCCTGGGCAACAGAGTGAGACCTTGTCTCTTAGACAAAACAAACAAACAAAGACTTCTGGATAGTCGTCTTTGGCTAATTTTGTACATGGCCTCGATTAACACTAGTTCCCCTAAACAAGCCTAGCCACAAAACAAATTCCTTTCATAAAGTCACTAAAGGGCAAATGTAGTCTGGACTAGGATGGGAGCGTGGTATCCATGACATCTAACTAGGTGTGCTTTGGAGGTTGCGGGTAACTGCACCTTTCATTCCCAATCTTGTTTCAAGAAAAATAGCAAAAAAGAGGGATTAGGGAGGAGCAGAGGCTTTATCAAATCATGGCTAAGGACATTCGGATGGCTAGGAGAAGATCTAGCTGTAATTCATTTTCCCTAACATCACACACCCTGATACCTGCTTTGTTCGGAGAATGACTTTGCTATTAGTTTCATATGAGGTTTTCATTTTAATTGTTTTTAGAATGCTTCTCATTCATTCCAACACTACTGAGCAACAGGTTAGTAAGAGCACAGTGCTGTGCATTATGGTCTACTACTGCAGGATTTGTATTGGCTGCTCTCAATCTCACTATTAAATTATTTTCTGAAAAATAAGTGCTGAGTGATACTTTGTACCGTACCCACAAAGCTAATCAAAAGACAGAAGGAGTTTTCAGATGATAATACCTACCAATTACAAAACACTTGCCGTGTTCTAGGTACAATATAAGCAGCTTCACATACATGAAACCTCACTTAATTCTGACAAAACCCTTTGAGATTGAATCATCCCTCGTATTTCTTAGATGAAATAATGGAGGCTCAGAAGTTAAGTTGTTCAAAGTCAAATAGCTGTTAAAATGGTCAAGCTAGAGTTCAAACCAGGTCTCTATAAGCAACCCTGAAAATTATAATCTTATTAACATACCAGGCTTTCCCTTTTACTTACTCACATTCATTCATTCATTCATTTATTAATTGGAGATAAGGTCTTGCTTCATTCTTTCATTCATTTATTGGAGATAAGGTCTTGCTCTGTTGCCCAGGCTGTAGTGCAGTGGTGCAATCATATAGATCACTGCAGTCTCAATCTCCCAGGCTCAGGTGATTCTCCCACCTAAGCCTCCCAGGTAGTGGTAGCTAGGACTACAGGTGCATGCCACCACACTATGCAATTTTTTTTTTTTTTTTTTTTTAAAGAAATGAGGTCTCTCTCTGTTGCCCAGGCTGGTCTCAAACCCCTGGGCTCAAAATCCTCCATCTCAGCCTCCCAAAATGCTGGGATTATCAGGAGTCAACACGCCCAGCCCTTTTACCTTAATAAAGAAAAATAAAAGAATATGAGAATAGAACCTTACCTGGTCTAAATCATGTTGGCTCACTATAGCCAGCCCACTTCTAAAATCTAAATTGGTTTCTGAGCCGAAGGAATCTAGAGATAAAAAACAGAGTCATACCAGCTGTGCAAGTACACATCTCCCACACAGTAGAGGAACCTGATGACAATGAACAATAACAAAAGCACCATGAAAAACATGGCTCAAGATTAGGAACTCAATTTTCAACTTTTAGCAAATGAAAGCCCCTAGGAAACATTTCACTAGTCCAGACCAGGGTTCTCAGCTTTTCTGTATTTCTTTCCACCTAAGGGAACCAAAACACGCCCATCAGCCACAAAGGCCCACTCCAGCAATTAGAATCAGCATCATGGCAGACCTACTCCATTTTTCTAGAGCTGGGTCAGCCCCTAACTGCAGCAAGAAGCCGAGGAACAGCTAATGAGCAGGTTCTAGAATACTCTTATGCTCAGCTCACAATGTCCTGTGAACAGAAATTAAAATGCAAAGAAATAACTTCATCTAGTGACTAGCTCTTGATTCACCCAATTCACTCTAAAGTAATCTGGAAACAAATATAAATAAAAATGTTACTAGCTTTTCAAAGCACTAATAGATATTTATGGTTCATTAATTTTTAGCAGAAAGTTTACCTTGAAGTCTTCTGCTTTTAAACAAGGTTCTCGAGGCAAATAAGGAATCTTGAGAATCCGTGGGCATGCAATGTAACAAGTAGTACTCCAGATGGCGCCAAAGAATGAATAGGCAGGTCTCTATGATAACTACACCAGAGCTCAGATTAAAGGAACATAATCTCATCAAATATTTTTTACAAACCAGTTTCTGAGGAGGAGAAAAAAGGAGACTGCACTCATTTAATGAGGTACCCACAGCCTCAGTCTAACAGACAGGATCCCACTGAAGGCTTCTCAAAAGGAAGCAGCAAGGTGTGCTGGGAGGAAGGAGGTGGGGACCATGGATGCTGTGCCAGCAGTCTCACGTCCTTACCTTCTCCCCTGACAGAAAGTGCCTGTTTATATTATCAGTATTACCAGCTATTCTAAAATATAAGCAAAAACTATGATTTAGAAATACATTAGGCATTTACTGGGAAAAATTAAGTGTGTATCTCCTGCCACCTGGTTTTAATGCCCAAATAATGTGAGAATAAGTGAACAGTTCCTACATTTCAAGGTCACCATTCAAGTGCATGATTTCATAAAGGATACAAGAACAAAGGGAAAGCAGTTTAGCTCGATTGTTGATCACCTTCACCAGGCGCCGTCTTGCTAGAACATATTTCTGGGCAGTGGAGATTTTATCAACACCAGCAGGCATCACAGACTGACATAACTAGAAGAAACAAATGTGGTATTAGAATGACATCAACTGGAACAAAAATTTTAATGAAAAACTATCAGCAGGTCACCGTGGTAAATGCAATGAAAAACACTCAAATTTAAACATCCTTGCAGATAAGTTTATATCTAAGAAGCTAGCAATTTTTAAAAATGAGAGCCAAGAAGCAGATTCACAAATGAACATTTATGTGCTGCCTTTTGAAAAAGTCTCCCTGAAATACATTTGCAATCTGCTGATGCAACCCTGAATTTCCTATCACATTAAAATAAAGCAAGACAAAATGACAGGCTTTTCAAGCAGTAGCTATCACAATCCCATGGAGCCAGTTGTTAGGTATCTTCTGCAAAAAATACAAGGTAGACTCCTAGAGCGTAACTAAAATATGATCATCAACCAAAGCTCCCATCACCACTTCTCAACGTGGCACACACAGAGCACAGTGGTTCCAGCTAACGTTCCGACACTGGGTTCCACGGAAGGCATACTGAAGTGAGGCTGATGGAATGCCACACACTTCATGATGACGATGCAATTCCTCTTGCAAGTACAAGCATCACTGATAAGCTGCACATTAGAGAAAGGACTGCCAGGAGTCCTAAACCCACAAAATTTCAGGAGTTACCTAAACCCAGCCATTGACTCTTGCCTCACCCTGTTCCTGCCAGCTACATGCCTTTGGGGAAGTTATGCAAGTCTTCTGTGCCTCAGTTTCCTCACATGAGAAATAAGAATAGAAACAGTATCTGCCCATGTGTTCAGGTAGAACATGTAGTTCAGGGCCTGGCATGTCGTAAACACTCAATAAATGTCCCCTGAGATTACCAGAAAAATGGCAGAGGAAGTAGGAATGGACTAAAATTTTTAGAAAGCTTGGTGCAAACCAGGAAAGACAAAATGGCTCAATATCCAGGCTGCCACAGGACAGCAGGAAGCTTCGGCACTGCCTCGCCTCAGGAACTGGCGAAGAGATGCCTTACATTCAGCTGTGCCAAATGGAAAAGGCAGCAAGCTACTTAGTAGCAATCCAGGTAATTCAGCATCTTTAGCTATTAATACAGTAAGTACAGGGAACAATTCTGGGTCACTGACGGAAGACAGTCAAGTCTCATATGCTATCCCATGTGTTTGAAAAATTCGCTAAACAGATATTGAAGGTGCTGAAGGCACAGAAACATTTACCTAAGTTCTATTTTTTAAAAAAAGTCTGCAACAGCTGGGCGCGGTGGCTCAAGCCTGTAATCCCAGCACTTTGGGAGGCCGAGGCGGGTGGATCACGAGGTCAAGAGATCGAGACCATCCTGGTCAACACGGTGAAACCCCATCTCTACTAAAAATACAAAAACATTAGCTGGGCATGGTGGCGCGTGCCTGTAATCCCAGCTACTGAGGAGGTTGAGGCAGGAGAATTGCCCGAACCCAGGAGGCGGAGGTTGCGGTGAGCCGAGATTGCGCCATTGCACTCCAGCCTGGGTAACAAGAGTGAAACTCCGTCTCAAAAAAAAAAAAAAAAAAAAGTCTGCTACAGAAGCCTTTCTCAGCACACAGATTTTAGAATATAAATGACCCAAAACTCTTCATTCAAAGCCCAGCTGCCTTTCTATTTTCTTTAACAGGTGCTACACTTCCCTGTTTTTCAGTCAAGAATTTCTATGCTTATAAGGCTGCTGCTATGACAAAAGAGTTTTCTTCAAATCACACAGAAGAATCATTCCAATTCCTTTAGTCATACTGTATACTGTCTTTACTCAGTCTGAGACCAGTACCCTGGCCCTAGTAACAGCAATGATTTCTCAAGTCCCCACAGCTCATGATAAGATTCATACCTCTTGGCTGGGCGCGGTGGCTCAAGCCTGTAATCCCAGCACTTTGGGAGGCCGAGGCGGGCGGATCATGAGGTCAAGAGATCGAGACCATCCTGGCCAACATGGTGAAACCCCGTCTCTACTAAATATACAAAAAATTAGCTGGGCATGGTGGCGTGCGCCTGTAGTCCCAGCTACTCGGGAGGCTGAGGCAGGAGAATTGCTTGAACCCGGGAGGCGGAGGTTGCAATGAGCCAAGATTGTGCCACTGCACTCCAGCCTAGCACCTGGCGACAGAGTGAGACTCTGTCTCAAGAAAAAAAAAAAAAGATTCATACCTCTTTTATCTCGTCTGGGGGAAGCTGCTCTACATTTTGTAGCTTGCTGACACTCTGTCGATGACTGTCGTAATAGCTGAAGAAATCATTAGCACTCTGTTTCAGCAGGTAGACAATAATGCCTAAACCGGGCAGGCGCCAGTATGGAACCACTGGAGCTTGGGTATCTAATAGAGGTGATGACATAAAACAATGTTCCTTTATAAGCATTTCATATGAATTTCAAATGACCTATTTTAAAACAAGGGATGCCCCAGAATTTAAGGACATGTAAACTATCATTAAAACCAATCCAAGATTACTTTTAAATACCATTGATAGTTTAAAGAACAAATGGTTAGAAGCCACTGTAATCAGGTACATACATAAAGCTAGAGATCCCGTGAGAATAAAGAAATCTGACTGATGCACACTAACAGAGCCTACCATTTATTAGGCAAAGATTTCTTTGAGAATTCAAAGTGTCAACCTTACACACACACACACACACACACACACACACACACCCGCTCCAAATAAACAAACAATATACACAATTTTGGGGTTTCTTAACACTGAGTGAGTACTTCCTGCCTTGCCCGATGGCTCTAGCTATATAGATTCATTTCTAGTCTGCATCTTTCTGGTTACTGAATTGCCAGCTCAAAGTCATTCTTTCAAAGAGACAAAAATACTAACTGAAATATTCAAAAAATATAAATGGATTTCAACTTTAACAAGTTACCACAACTACATTGGAGTAGTAAAAACAAAATGACCTGCCTTTTACCTGGCTACTGGCTAATGAAGGCGCAAAGGAACAGTGGGATGTCATAAAAGCTGTTTGTAGAGGAAAACTAGAAAGCAATAACAATATTATCCTAGGCCAGGCACGGGGGCTCACGCCTGTAATCACAACACTTTGGAAGGCTGCGAATGGCTTGAGGCCAGGAGTTCAAGACCAGCCTGGGGCAACAGAGACACCATCTCTACAGAAAAGAAAAAAATCATCCCAGAGAAGATAGTTTGTGTAGGGCAATTCGAGCAATTTCCTCTAGTGACTAGGGGATTTCTTGGAAACACTGTGGCAATATCTTTTTTTTTTTTTTTGAAAAGGAGTCTCATTCTGTCATCCAGGCTGGAGTGCAGTGGCACAATCTTGGCTCACTGTAACCTCCGCCTCTTGGATTCAAGAGATTCTTCTGTCTCAGCCTCCCAAGTAGCTGGAATTACAGGCACGCGCCACCATACCTGGCTAATTTTTGTGTTTTTAGTAGAGACAGGGTTTCACCATGTTGGCCAGGCTGGTCTTGAACTCCTGACCTCAGGTGATCCGCCCGCCTCAGCCTCCCAAAGTGTTGGGATTACACATGTAAGCCACCGCACCTGGCCCAACACTGTGGCAATTTCAAGTTCAACTTGGAAATAATCTTTGTTTAATGACCCAAAGTGCCATGCTTTTTCTTTACTATCAACTCCCTTAACTTTGCTCCAAAGTCAGACTCATAGATATTTTCCTTCCTTCCTTCCCTTCCTCTCTTCCCCTTCCTTCCCTCCTTCCTTCCTTCTTTCTTTCTTCTTTGCCTTCCTTTCCTTCCTTCCCTTTCTCCCTCCCTCCCTCCCTCCTTCTCTTTTTCTTTTTCTTTTGAGACAGGATCTCACTTTGTCACCCAGGCTGGAGTGCAGTGGCACAAACAGGGATCACTACAGCCCTAATCTCCAGGGCTCCGGTGATCCTCCCAACTCAGCCTCCCAAGTGGCTAGGATTACAGACGAACACCAAAACACCCAGATAACTTTTTGCATTTTCTGTAGAAATGGGGGTTCGCCATGTTGCCCAGACTGGTCTCTACCTTCTGGGCTCAAGCAATGCACCTGCCTTGGCTTCCCAAAGTGCTGGGATTACAGGTGTGAGCCACTGCACCCGGCCAATTCCATAGATCTTTATATAGAGGGAAAGAGACAGAAGAGTCCCTTGTGTGTGGATGCTGCCACCAACTAGGACATCCTAGACAAATTCAGTTTGCCAGGTATTCTCTCCTAGTCTACAGCAACAACATGACAGTTGTCACAATACATTGATATAGAGAGCCTTCTCCTAGTGAAATTAGGTATCCTGGTCCCCAGATAACATTTGTGTGATCTCTACCGTGGTAGGAACATATCCACAAAATAAGATATCCACAAGAAGGATGGGTGAATGCTTGGAAGATTCCAAAGCATTTCAGGAGTTCTCACCATACTAACTTGCCCAAGTCTAGAAAATATTTGCACATTCAGAGGCTATCAGGTTTGCATAAAATGGCCAGGCGCAGTGGTTCTCGCCTGTAATCCCAACACTTTGGGAGGCCAAGGCAGGTGAATCACTTGAGGTCAGGCATTTGAGACCAGTCTGACCAACAAGGCCAAACTCTATCTGTACTAAAAACACAAAAGTTAGCCGGGCATGGTGGTACATGCCTGCGGTCTCAGCTTCTCAGGAGGCTGAGGCATAAGAATCACTTGAGCCCAGGAGGTGGAGGTTGCAATGAGCCAAGATCGTGCCACTGCACTCAGCCTGGGGGACAAGAGTGAGACTCTGACTCAAAAATAAAAATAAAATAAAATAGTTGCATAAAACAAGGATGACCTGTGAAAAATTACACTACAGGAACAGATTCTACAGAACAGACTATGAGGTCTAGGAAGTATAAGCGCTATAAAACAGTCCCTGCATCATAAGTAATAATAAATATACTACATGATGGTAACAATAATGAAAATAATTGCTCACATTATGCAGTATTAAGTGCCAGGTGCTATTCTAAAGCAGTTTATATATATTAACACATTTAATCCTTACAGTAATTCTTCGGAGGAGAGCTTATCTTGCTTCCATTTTACAAATAAGAAAACTAAGGCACACAGAGAGTGTTTAACGTTTCCAAAATCGCCAGTAAGTTATTTGGAGAACTGGGATTCAAATCCAGGTAGTTTGTCATTAGTCTATGTTCTTAACACTGGGTTAAACTGCTTCTCTATAATTAATTATCCTCAAACCTACCACAAATCTACCTACTCAAATGTCTAGAATTGGAAGAGAAAAATACGGTTGTTGACCCTAAGAAGAGTCTAAGAAGAAAATGGAAAAATAACAATTTATAAGACTCAATGAGTTTGCCTTCAAGTATTAAAGATCAAAGAATGGTGGGATATGTAAAAGATGAGCTCAAAATGAGAAGCAACTAAATAAAATTTTAATAATTACCAATGATACATTATTAGCACATGATTAATATTAAAGAATACAAAATTATATTTTTGTTCGAAAATCTTATGTTCAGGTTAAATTCATGTTACAAGGTTGGTTTCAAGGGGGAATAAAGGAGCCCTTGTGAGACAGAGTTAAAGAGACTGATGTTCATTTTCAAACTGCCAGATGGAAAGGGGATAAATCAGGTTCTAAGTTACTGCTGGGTGACAGGTCTTTGGATAGGATTCCCAATCATTCCATGCCCTTGCAAAGTGAAGATGACCTCTCTTTTTTCACACTGGTTGAGCCACTTGGACTAGAAGGATAACTTTCCCCCCATCCCAGTGAGGACATGCAGATACTGGAATCCTCCCACAGTGGCCCCTTTTTACTCTATCTTGCTGGAAGCAAACATTTTTGTTGTTATTGTTAGAAACACGGTCTCGCTCTGTCACCCAGGCTGGAGTGCAAGTGGCATGATCTTGGCTCACTGCAGCCTTTGAACTTCTGGGCTCAAGTGATCCTGCTGCCACAGTCTCCTGGGTAGCTGGGATTACAGGCTCAGTCATCATGTCTGGCTCAAACTTTTGGAATACAGGAGAAAACAGGAACTATGTAGAATTAACTTGTTTAAGCCAAAGAAACTGTTTTACATGTCCAGTCTAATTTAACTATTTTATTCCATAAAATAGAACTACAAATCTTTGTAGCTACTTCCACAGTTTCTTTAGGACATCCTGTCACCTAAGACTACTCCCTTTGAATCACTAAAATATCTTTAAATAAAGGCATTTTATTAGCTATTAAGGACTTAGTTTGTCTTGACATGACAAACTAATATCCTACCAGTCAATACTCTTCTCTCCATTCCATGGCATAAAACTAAAAGGCCTAGACATAAAACAAACAGAAGCAGGTATTGGGTAGGAGAGGCAGAACTTGTGTGACAGAAATCAGAATAGTAGATGCCTGGGCCAGAGTCGAAGGAAACAATCAAATGCAAGAAGAAATCTTTAAGAAACAGGGACTTGTTCTGTACTTTGGTTGTGGTGATGGTTACCCAACTTTATATAATTACCAAAAGGTATTCAAACTGTACACCTAAAGTGGGTGAATTTTGTTGTATGTAAATTACAACAACAACAAATTTACTACTACTAGCTAGGACATTTTATAATAGAGTTTGTCTAACAGAGTTCTTAGCATAATTTATATAGGATAAGGTTGTATGTTGTTAAACTAATATATTTTTCTTTTACTTTAAGATCTGGGATACATGTGGAGAATGTGTAGGTTTGTTACATAGGTGTATGTGTGCCATGGTGGTTTGCTGCACCTATCAACCCATCATCTAGGTTTTAAGCCCCATGTGCATTAGGTATTTGTCCTAATGCTCTCTCCTTTGCGCCCAACCCCTGACAGGCTCTGGTGTGTGACGTTCCCCTCCTTGTGTCCATGTGTTCTCATTGTTCAACATCCACTTATGAGTGAGAACATGCAGTATTTGATTTTCTGTTCTTGCATTAGTTTCCTGAAAATGGTGGCTTCCAGATACATCCATGTCCCTGCAAAGGACATGAACTCATTCTTTTTTATGGCTGCATAGTTCCATGGTGTATATGTGCCACCAGTTTACCACTGATGAGCATTTGGGTTGGTTCCAAGTCTTTGCTATTGTAAACAGTGCTGCAATAAACATATGTGTGCATGGGTCTTTATAATAGAATGATTTATAATCCTTTGGGTTAAACTATAATCCTTTTTTTTTTTTTTTTTTTTTTTGAGACGAAGTCTCGCTCTGTAGCCCGGGCTGGAGTGCAATGGCGTGATCTCAGCTCAGCACAACCTCCACCTCCTGGGTTCAAGCAAATTTCTCCTGCTTCAGCCTCCAGAGTAGCTGGGATTACAGGCATGCACCACTACACCTAGCTATTTTTTGGATCTTTAGTAGAGAGGGGGTTTTACCATGTTGGCCAGGCTGGTCTTGAACTCCTGACCTCAGGTAATCCGCCTGCCTTGGCCTCCCAAAGTGCTAGGATTCCAGGCATGAGCCACCATGCCTGGCCACTAATATATTTTTCATAATGTCATTTATACCATTATTCTACTAAACACATTTTTTTGTGATTAGGTAATTTTCAGAGAAAATTACATCTTGAAGAAGATGAAAATTTGACATTTTTCTCACAGATCTCAAACAAAGACTTCTTGAAATCACCAACAGTCAATTCCATCATCCCAACCAAGGTACTAATGGGCTTTGTCTTCTGAGTGTTCCATAGGCTAACATCTTTACCCATTATCCTGCCCCATATTCAAACATTCCCTACTTAGTCATCAGAGAATCATAGGGTAAGTCGGCCTAATTAGTATTTAAATTGTATTTTGTTATGTTATAGAAATTTGGAGCTATAATAAAAAACCCAGTTTAGACACTGAATTCAGCTTAACATGATTTAACATACAAAATTGTCTGTTTTATTTTCATCTTTTTCTCCCAGCCACCTTACTCCCCAGTTTAGATCCTTTGGGACCCCAAGTGCTATTCAAAGCTATCTGCTCCCCATATGGCTCCTCCTCTAGATTTACTCTCAGTAAATCTTGAATTTTTCTGTTCTCTCCAGGTCTCCAGTCTTATACATAGGTCTAATAATAATATCTCCCACTCAACTTTAAAAACTTGTTTAAAATGTTTCCCATTAATGACACTTAAAGAAAATACTGCATCTTACTGGGGTCAAGCTGGAGAGCTATGTTATAACCATAGCAACTTAGTTCCTTCAATACAGAATGAAAGAACTAATCTCACCTTGCCTCGGTCCATCTCTATTAACTGTTTCTGAAAGGCTAGGAGTGAAGAGACACACAGCATGCTGGAAGGTAGGGGAACTCTGTAACATGAGCGACTGGCAATACTCCATTACATTGGCACAAATCTATAATCAAAAAACAGCAGTAACAAAAATATTAGCCCCCAAAATGCTCTAATAACATGAAAATCGAGATTTGAAGAACAAGGTTATAAATCAATTTGTAAAATTACTCACATCTGTTATTTTTATCAATATTTTCCAAAAACATAAAAATCTTACAAAAATCACACGATTCTTGCCCCTCTTACCTGCTGCATAGCCAGTTCGATCTCATCTTTCTTGCTTACTTTATCTCCCTCCACATTATCATCTTGAAATTTAAACTGACGCAGTCTGTCAGAGCCACCGAAGCGACTTAGTAGTCCTAAGCACTGGCGCTAAGAAAGAGAAAGATATCTTGTTGATATATGTTAAATGTATTTAAAATTCGTAACCCCTATTTCTTGAGGGATAGAAAAATGAAAAACTCAGTGGAGAATGGAATCATTCTTTAAAGCCTCTAATATCTTACTTAAAACTGAGCCAACTAAAAGAAGCATTATTAAAATTCAACTTTTTGCAAAGGTATTTGATTGATAGCTAACAGATGAAAAGGGTATCTTTTTTTTAGCAGTAAATCCCAATATTATCTGTTTGCCAAATAACTTCCTGCATCATATCAAAGTATGTATTAATTCTTTGGAAGATACTCATTAAATGAAACACAAGTTTATAAACAAAGAGAAGCAAAATGAGAGGTTACAAAAATTACAAGATGGTTTATAACAAACATGTCTCTGATAATTCTGTGTACCAAGGTACAAATTTAAAAGCTGTTACTCCTGTGGTTATCCCAGGGACTTTGTAAAGGGGTTACAAACACACAGACTGCCTTGGAAGATAAATGCAAACGTCCCCAGCTTCAAATGTTAATTCTTCTCACCTGAGAATACAATATTTCCCATAGTTCTCAAAGAGAAAGGACATGCTTTTGAATATTGGGAGCATATCTAGAGGTTAGCTAATGGCTTTGAAATTAGAGACATGGGTTCCATTAACAGGCACAACTTTTTGCTCAGTGACCTGGAATAAGTTACTTAATTTCTCAAGCCTATATGTTCACATTTCTAAAGTGATAATAACAATTCCTATCTTAAATGATGACAGGATTCCCTGAGACCTGGTATTATATTTAAAGTGCTTAGCACAATGATCTGCATATAAAATATGTATTTTAAATGAAACATGTATTTTAAAAGTTGGTAATACTATATACAGATTTAGATATATATAGAGAGAGTGATACACATATATAATATAAAAATGTCTTATTATTTTATTTATTTATTTTTGAGACAGTCTCTCACTCTGGTGCCCAGGCTTAAGTGCAATGGTATGATCTCAGCTCACTGCAACGTCTGTCTTCTGGGTTCAAGCAATTCTCGTGCCTCAGGCCCCCTAAGTACCTGGGACTACAGGCACACACCACCATGCCTGGCTAATTTTTGTATTTTTAGTAGAGATGACGTTTAGCTATCTTGCCCAGGCTGGTCTCAAACTCCTGGCCTCAAGCAATCCACCCACCTCAGCCTCCCAAAATGCTGGGATTACAGGGGTGAGCCATACCACCCGGCCTCAGTAAGTCGGGATAAGGCAAAACATATTGATGAAACTATAATATAAACTTATTTTGCCAAAATAGTTGTATCTATTTTTAACATTTATACATGTGTGTTTGCTGCTTCTTAACAGATAAAATAGACGCATTCAATCTTATTTCCGAAGATCACCTTATGAAGGATCCATCAGAAATGTGTCTTCCTCCATTCCAGTGAAAGATGACTTAGAAAACCCAAAGTATCTGGGTTTTGTTGGTGAGAATACAATCTTTTCTGGAGAGCTGTTTGACAATTATGATGTCAAAATGTGTGTACTATGTGTATACCCTCGGCCCCAGTCATACCATGTGTTCCTTAATCTAGAGTAAAATATGTACACAAAAATGCTAACAGTAGCATTTTCCTTTTGAAATCTTGAAAAATCGTTCATGAAAAAAGGACTAGTTAAGAAAACTGTTGTATCAAAAACAATGGGATATAAATGTTAGTACATCCTCTGCAGCCAATAGAAAGTAAAGATGTGGCCAGCTGCGATGGCTCATGCCTGTAATACCAACACTTTGGGAGGCCAAGGGAGGCAGATTACGAGGTCAGGAAATCAAGACCAAAAGGGTGAAAACCTGTCTCTACCAAAAATACAAAAAAGCAGCTGGGCATGGTGGTGTGTGCCTGTAGTCACAGCTCCTCGGAGGCTGAAGCCGGAGAATCGCTTGAACGTGGGAGGCAGAGGTTGCAGTAAGCCCAGATCGTGCCACTGCACTCCACTCTGGTGACAGAGCAAGACTCTGTCTCAAAAGAAAAAAAAAAAAAGTAAAGATGCCAGATCAAAGCAGGCCAAGAGGCTCCCAGAAAGGCTGATAAAATATCTAATTGACAAACTAATATGTTAGAACATAATGAGAGGAGATTACGGAGCTTGTGAAGAGTTTGGGGATAAATTAGTAATAAGTACATAAAAACCGAGCAAATAAAAAAGAAAACTGTAGGGAAAACAGTTTGCTCCTGGCTTATTCACAAATGACATTTACACAGTCATAATAATGTAACACTAAATATTAATGTAACCAAAATTATGATATCATTACATTGAGTTTCAGGGGGTGTTATGGGAAATGTATACATTGTATGACGGAAGAAAAGTTGTAAAAACATCTAAATTCTCATCTCTGCCCACCACCCAACAATGGAAAGTCAATACATGATTACTAAAATTAGAAAATCAAGAAGCAGCAATATAAGCATATTATTTAGAAATACCAAAGAATCAAGCAAAACAGTTGAAAGGGGTTTCTCAAATCTACGGAGGACAATGGGGAGGATGTTATATTTTGTCACGTCTTATAACTCCTATTTAAAGAAATAAGAATCAGTTACCTGGAATCTTCCAATATGTCCCTGTAGCTCCATTAGAGACCCTTCATTTACATCAACATCAAGTTCACTTAATATCCCTATAAAATAAATGTAGAATGCTTTAAAATATAGTATTATAATAAACAAAAACATTAAAAACTAGGAAGAAAGGTTCTAGTATTTTATATTCTTCATGTACATGAACAGATATTCTTGCCATAGAAGTGTTGAGAACTATGATTTTACAAAGACTGTAAGTACCTTTTTTTTTTTTTTTTGAGACGGAGTTTTGCTCTTGTTACCCAGGCTGGAGTGCAATGGCGCGATCTCGGCTCACCGCAACCTCCGCCTCCCGGGTTCAGGCAATTCTCCTGCCTCAGCCTCCTGAGTATCTGGGATTACAGGCACGCACCACCATGCCCAGCTAATTTTTTGTATTTTTAGTAGAGACGGGGTTTCACCATGTTGACCAGGATGGTCTTGATCTCTTGACCTCGTGATCCACCGGCCTCGACCTCCCAAAGTGCTGGGATTACAGGCGTGAGCCACCGCGCCCGGTCAGAGTACCTTTTATATATTAATAATGGCATCAGCATATGTGCATTCATATGCAATCTAAAATGTAGAGTGAATTGATTTTAAAAGGCATTTTTAGTTTTCCAGAAAAATCTCGTATTTTTAAAACAATAAAAGTAATTTTCTAAATTACTTTCCCATAAAGGAGTTTTTAGAATATAAAATACTAAGAATAAAATGCATTTCTTTTTAACACCTCTAAATATATATCATTTGATTTTTCTTTTCCCCTAGGCAGGGTACAATTTACAAAGAAAACAAAAACATTTCTATTCAACTTCTCAGTTTGGACCCATTACAAAATTCCTAAATAGAAATGACTCACCTATAATAGTGCCATAGCCTCTCTTGATTTTTCTTTCTTTCTTTTTTTGAGACAGAGTCCCGCTCTGTTGCCCAGAGAGAAGTGCAATGACATGATCTTAGCTCAGTGCAACCTCCATCTCCTGGGCTCAAGCAATTCTCCTGCCTCAGCCTCCCGAGTAGCTGGGATTATAGGCATGTGCCACCACGCCTTGCTAATTTTTGTATTTTTAGTAGAGATGGGGTTTCACTATGGTGGCCAGGCTGGTCTTGAACTCCTGACCGTGTGATCCACCCTCCTAGGCCTCCCAAAGCACTGGCATTACAGGCGTGAGCCACTGCGCTCAGCCCACCTGTCTCAATTTCTAATGAGCCTGCAAGTGACCCTAACACGTCATTCTCCCCATCAGTTTGTTTCCTTGTTCCTTCACTAGCCATGTTAAGGAACACCCATCTAAACCTATCCTAGCCACTCTAACTGTGTATGTGTTTTCAGATGCCTTTAATTCATTTTGTACTCACTTCCACGTAGATTCCATTGCACATAAAACCAAGAACCTGATCCTTCTCGCCTCAAAATGACAAGCCATCCCCTTTTTAGATTAGCTCAGTCCTCAATACAAACTGACAGAAAACCCTACGATCTGGTACCTGCAGGCTCATTAGACCTCGCCTGTGCCTCACGGCTTCACCAGAGCCTATGCCATCTTACCTTCAACTCCTCTGAGAGTCTGCTCCCAGAATCGCCTTCTCAGAATTCTACCATACTAAAATCTACCCTGCCACAGAAGAGTTTTCCTATTTGAAAATAGGCTCAAGTCTTTCTTGTACTTCAAAACAAAACAAAACAAAACCAAGCAAAAACTTGGTTAGTATCAATTTTTTGAAAGTTTTTCTTCAGGTGCTGCTTGTATTTATAATTCTTACACCCTCCTTGCCCATCTGAACTCCTTGACACCTGGATTTTGTACCTAACACTATCATGAAGCTAAGACTTGTTCCTCTTTGTCCTCAAACTTGCTGAACTCTGCACCAAGTATTGCTGTTCCAAAGTTCACTTTCCCCTATGTGTCAACTGCTGCCGCAATTTAAAAGGACCTCCAATTCTCAGGTTCTATAAGAGCTTTCTGTTAAATGCCATCTGACTACTCTATGTACGTCACTCTTGACTCCAAAATACTTTTCAGAATATCTGTGAGCCAGTTGGGCATTGTGGCTCACATCTATATTCCCAGCACGTTGGGAGGCTGAGGTGGGAGGACTACTTGATTCCAGGAGTTTGAGACCCGCATGGTCTCAACATAACAAGACCTCATCTTTACTTGAAAAAATACAATTTAAAAATATATATATATACATATCACACACACATGTATGTTATGTATGTATCTGTGAGTCACAGAAACTAAACTGACCTGCTAATAAGATTTGTGGAGGTACAACATACATGGTGGTGGGCTAGGTAGCATGGGAGATACAAAGTTACAAACAGAACTGCAATCTCATGGGAGCATTTAAGACAAATGTGCATAGTAAATTATAGGATAAGCCAAGGGCTGTGCTGTGTACAACAGGGTTGACAGGAGTATAACTTGTTTAAAAGTGTTTTTAAAAAATTGGGAGGGTATTTGGCATTATTTTTAACAAAAATTTAAAGCACTTATATTTCTGATCAAGTTCTGCCAGGAATTTATCAAGTCTATCAGTTCAAATGAACAAAAATGGGGCCAGAGGCAGTGGCTCACGCCTGTAATCCCAACACTTTGGAAAGCTGAGGCAGGAGGATTGCTTGAGGCCAGGAGATTGAGACCAGCCTGGGTAACACAGGGAGACCTTGTCTCAACAACAAAAAATTTAAAAAGTAATCAAAAACAAATGTACAAAAATATATATGAATACATATGTACATACATAGCTAGAGATAGATAAGTACACGCATACAAATTCACAAAGTTATTAAATGCCACACTGTTTAAAATTTTAAGAAGCTTGGAAACAGTCAAGTTGTCACAGAATCTGATTACAAAACTAAGGACTAGTTGGGCGTGGTGGTACATGCTGTATTCTCAGCTATTTGGGAGGCTGAGGCAGGAGGATCATTTGAGCTCAGGAGTTTCAGCTATGATTGTGCCACTGCACTCCAGCCTGGGTGACAGAGTAAGACCCAGTCTCTAAAACAAATAGACCAGGTGTGGTGGCTCATGCCTGTAATTCCAACACTTTGGGAAACTGAGGTGGGAGGAATGCTTGAGGCCAGGACTTCAAGAACACCTGGGCAACATAGCAAGACCCTGTCTCTACAAAAAATAAAAATTAGCTTGGTGTGACAGCATGTGCCTATAGTCCTGCTTAATCGAGAGGCTGAGGTGGGAGGATCACTTGACCCAGGTAGAATGAGGCTGCAGTGAACCATGATTGCAGCTTTGCACTCCAGCCTGGGTGACAAGAGTGAGACCCTGTCTCAATAAAAATAAAAACAAACAAATAAAACAAGGATCTGGTTAACTATCTTACAACTGGAAAATCAGGGAGTCAATTAAAAAGAATGGGCAGGAGCTATAGGTGCTGATGAGAAAAAAAATCTCATGAAAATCCTGCAATTTACAGAAGTTCATTGAGAGTAATTAGCTAAGTCCTGGAAAAAAAATTAAAAAAAAAAAAAAAAAAAATTAGACATTCCACCCCACAACACTACAGGACCTTAGTAGAAGCAAGAAGGGTGGCCTGACTTGGTATCATCTCAGGACACTGGAATGAATACAGGCTGGGTGGAATGGACTCTGGGATCTCCTTGGAAGAAGCACAAGCTCCAAATAATTCAGCAGCGACTATACTCAGTTCTGGCCAACTCTCAGCTTCTCTCAACCAAGAGGGCTCAGCCACCGACACAGCCCAGACAAAAAAAAATATTGGGGGTTATAGGGTGGATTCAGAGGTTGCCTCAGACTTCTCCAAAGCAACATAAAAATGGAGGTAGTGTAGCCTAGTAGTTACGTATGCAGGTTCAAAAGCCATCCTGCCTGGGAAACTCTATACTACCCAGTGTTATCTGTGTGACTTTGGAAAATTAACGTCTCTGTGCCTCTGCCTCCTCATCTGTAAAATGTGGATAATGACAGTTCTACCTCATAAGACTGCTGTGTCTTCCAATCAATTAACATGTCAAGAATTTAAAACAGTACCTGGCACATAAATGCTTAATAAATGCCAGCTACTATCATTTATATTACACATTCTAAGCAAAAGAAAATCATATTGGCCGTACTCTCATTCAAGAACAAAGGCAACCTTTAGACATTCTTAAACATTAGAGAATTTCAGAAACATGAGACAGCATGCTTTTTATTGAGAGAAGGAACCTCAATACAAATTTAAAATACCAAGAGATAAATCAAAAGAAAGAACTCATGAATGGTGACACCATGGTGGGGAACATAACTGGGGTTCTGCCATGAATTCATGTAAATGTACAACTAAAACTAAGTAGCTGAGGATATTATGGTTGTATAATAGATGTAAATATTACCAAACCTGACAAGGTTAAAATGATATAAGCAAACATCATCTGAGGGTGGCAGAGGAAGTGTAAAAGAACTCACCAATTCATCTTTCCCATCAGGAAGTAACTGATTCTAAAATTTACATGCAGTAAAGAAATTATAAGAAGGGGGAGTAACCAAAATATCTTAATAATGTTTCATAATGGTTTTTCCTTGCTCACAGTGATCTTTTAAAAGGTGATGTACACTAGTAGTAAAGAAATATTTGTCTGGAATTTGGCAATTCTTTCCGTTTCTCTTCAATTAGATTTTTGTCTGTTAAATTCATGTAAAATTAAATATTTGTTTTTTAAAACAGCATGTAAAAGGTCATCCTATTCTCATTAATTGCCTCTCTATGTCTCTGTTCCTTTGTCTGTCTCCCTCTCTCTCTCAAATGTACATACACATAGAGCAATGTTTGAAAATTTGTTTATCAAATGTCAACATTTGGTAATTTCTAGGTGGTAAGATTTTGAGTGTTAGTTAACTTTTTGAATATTTTTATAATGAACATATATCTTAAAAAAAAAAAATAGAGACAAAGTTTTGCTTTGTTGCCCAGACTGGAGTACAGTGGCATAATCTTGGTTCACTGCAGACTTGACCTTCCCAGCTCAAGTAATCCTCTTACCTCAACCTCCCAAGTAGCCAGGACCACAGGTGAACCCCCACCAACACCCAGCTAAATTTTTTTTATTTTTTTGTAGAGACAGGATCTCTTCATGTTGCCAAGTTGGTCTTGAACCCTTGACCTCAAGCAGTCCTCCTGTCTCAGCCTTCCAAAGTGATGAGATCACAGGAATGAGCCACCACACCCAGCCAAGCACGTATCATTTTTATAAATATAAACTTATTACTTAAATAAAGGCTGTTAGCAATACCAATTTCAAATAAGTCATATATAGCTGCAAAGTAACAAAAAACCTCATTCTATTAATTTATGTCTGTCTGTAAAGAATTATTAAAAGTCCTTTCAACATAATCAACTCACCAGGAAGTGCTGCTTTACTTATAATTCCTGTCAGTAGAGCCAATTCCTGCAAAGACCCAGCACTAATATCCTGACAGCGCAGAATTGCTTGTATTGTATCAGAATGTGAAATAAGAAACTGCAATACCTAAGCCATTGAAAAGGAAGAGAAATAGGAAAAACAGAGGTAAAAGTAGAAAATTATATTATAAATGTATAGTTCATCTTATAAATAATGCTGAAGCAAGTAATTCAATTAATGAGGATGAATAACAGATAAGCAATTGTTTTCTGCACTTACATATTTATTTCTTCAGGAAGTAAACATTTAACTAAAAATTCACAAGACTAAGGGATTATTTTAAAGTTTATAAGTTAGCACATTTGGAGACTACTGTAAAAGAATATAATATAACTTAGAACTACTGTATGAAAACTATTATTTGACCCCTTATTTTCTTTCTTTTATTGTTTGGCCAAATTAAGAATTTAAAATGAGTGAGTATAAAAATGACGACTGAATTCAACAAGTTGCTCTATGAAAGTGTAACTATCATGACGTGGGGAAAATCACATAAAAGCTTTTGTCTAATTCTCCTTTTTAAAGAAATTTTAATTTGTATTATACTAGAGATGGGGGCCAGGCACGGTGGCTCAAGCCTGTAATCCCAGCACTCTGGGAGGTCCGGGTGGGTGGATCACTTGAGGTCAGGAGTTTGAGACCAGCCTGGCCAATATGGTGAAATGCCATCTCTATTAAAAATACAAAAATTAGCCAGGTGTGTTAGTGCACATCTGTAATTCCAGCTACTCAAGAGGCTGAGGCATGAAAATTGCCTCAACCTGGGAGGCAGAGGTTGCAGTGAGCTGGAATTGTGCCATAGCACTCCAGCCTGGGTGACAAAGTGAGACTCTGTCTCATAAAAAAGAAAGATATAAGCTCGCTATGTTGCCCAGGCTGGGCTCAAACTCCTGGGCTAAAGTGATCCTCCCACTTTGGCTTCCCAAAGTGCTGGGATTACAGGCATAAGCCACCGCACCTGGCCATAACTCTCTTTTTGATGTGTTTTTAAAAAAGGAGATATAAATCCTGACCTCCAAACTCTACCCTTCCACCATGGCATTTTACAGTGTACACTCATGGAGGCCTCTCTCAGTATTTTGGCTTAGGAATATCTCAACTACCATACAAACATTTTAAAGACTATATGCGAAAACAACCCAAGGATGTGAATCACTCAGAATTGTGATCATTTTTATTTTTTAATACAGATTCCCAGCCTAAGCTTAAAATGGGTGGTCACAGAACTCAGTTATCTGTGCTTTTCTAAGAGGCTCCTCAGGTGATTCTGCTTCAGTCAATACAAGATTGGTGTTAGGGAACCAATGTCTTGTATCATAATGTCCCATTTATACTAAAAAGTTTTAATCTCAATCTAGGAGAAGACAAGCAAAGTCTCTGAGTTTTAAAGTACTAACTTGAAGACCACACAGGCCTAAAAGAGGTAGACCGGGCACTGTGGCTCATGCCTGTAATCCCAGCATTTTGGGAGGCCGAGGTGGGCGGACCACTTGAGGTTGGGAGTTCGAGACCAGCTTGACCAACATGATGAAACCCCGTCTCTACTAAAAATACAAATTTAGCCAGGCATGGTGATGCGCTTGTAATTCCAGCAACTCAGGAGGCTGAGGCAAAAGAATCACTTGCACCCGGGAGGTGGAGGCTGCGGTGAGCTGAGATTGTGCCATTGCACTCCAGTCTGGGCAACAAGAGCAAAACTCCGTCTCAAAAAACAAGAACAAAACTGAAGTAAAACATCAACCTGGACTGCTACAGTATAAAATAAAGTGCAGTATCTACCTGGTGAGATGGCCTAAGGCCTAATGGTAGAGAAAGCAGAAAAAATGACCAGAAATCAAAGTGTTTTAGGACACAGTTCCAAAATATAATGAAGCAATACAATAAAAGGTTGTAGATTCATAATGATAAGCCTAATTAATCAGTAAAAGGCTAAATTACATATAGTATTATTAACCTGAAAAAATGTGTCTGTTGGAATGTTGGAGTGTTTCACTGAAAAGCAACTAAAGTAAAATTAATTTCTAGTGTTTAAAAATTTTTGATAGCAAAATCACTCATTTAAATTATTTCATTCTCTAACATATATAAATGTGGCATTACCATCTGTCTTTTGCGTTCGCTGCAAGGCCTAGCATAGCCCCCTTTCAATAAATATCTGGTTAAGTAACTTTAGAAACCAGCTTATTCCTATCACAATAACTGCTTTCTATTATAGGAGAACAAATTTCGGTCTCTTGTTTTCTGTCTCATGATTCTATTAGCTACAATGTTTCATTCAAACAAAAGTACAAAAAGGGGTCAATGAAGTTAAGAACAAAGTACAGGGACCTATTTTCTCTACCCAGCTCTGCCATAAACATTAGGACTCACGTAAATTCACTTAAGCTTTCTATGTGTAAGGTTTCTGTGCTTGTAAAATGAGGATTTTGGTCTAGACAATATCTAAACAAAGGGTTCACCTTACCTGCCCTGCTGCCTGCAAGTGCTGGGCCATACTAGATGTAAGGATGACCTGGCACAGCTGGAGAGCTGGGAGGAGAATCTGGCGGTAGCGATCCACTGGGGTAGGGATGAACATTGGAGGGTCTCTCATGCCAAACATGCTTGATTCATTTCACCCAAACAAGGAGAAAACATTCCAAGAATTAAGATATACTTTAGGCAACTCCTTAACATTGACATGGCAAATAAATCACTGCCAGCTGATTAAGATGTAAAGCTACTAGTGAGTACTCTGCATCCCATATATATATCCGCGGGCCAAAAACAGATCCGTCTTCCTAAATTCATAGCTTAGTTAGTAAAAACAGTTATTTGAATTCCAAAAAATCTTATGAAGGAAAACCTACGTAATTTGACAAGACAATGCTTGAAACTTCCCAAACATTTTTATTCTTCTCTAAATGCTCCCTTGGGCCATAGAGGCTCTAAGTAAGAAACAGATTTAAAAAGCTACTTTCCCTAAAATTCCCTCTCCTCTATCCAAGCCAAAAATGCACCATACTATCCTTTGTATAGGGGGAGTACCGCTTATCCAAAATGCTTGATACCAGCAGTGTTGCAGACTTTTTTGGATTTTGAAATATTTGCATTATACATACTTACTGGTTGAGCATCCCTAATCTGAAAATCCAAAATCCAAATTGCTTCAATGACCACTTCCTTTGAGCACCATATTGGCGCTCAGAAAGTTCGGGATTTAGAAGCATTGCAGATTTCACATTTTCAGATTAGAGAAGCTCAATCTGTATAAAAATAAAACAAGATTTAAGAGTTAAAATGAGGCAGTAAAATCACTTAACCTTTAAGAGTAGGTCTCAGAGCACTGTATTAATAAACTAATATTTATTGTAAATGTTTATATTTAAATTTTTAGACCAAAAAAATGACTGGCTATTGAGAGGGAAGCAGAATATGAAAATAAGAGAGAGGCTTTGCACAGACAAGTGATAATAACATGCCATGAACTAAAGATATTTAACAACCCACTTTACCTAAGGTGAAAGTAATAACTCGCAGGTTTGAAACTTTAGACAGCAACACTAAAATAAATGTTTTTCTCTTGGAGGTAAAACAAGCCTAAAAAATTCTAACATTCAAGTTTGAAATAGATCCCTTTAAAACAATTACTAAACTCAAACTAAGTATCATTTACTTCTAGGAAGGTATGCTATGCTGTTTGCATAACAATGCTGCAGTCATGTAAACAAAAAAGAAAAAAAAAATTTTCCACATTCGAATTGAACTAAGAAATCGGCTGAAAAGCTCGAAACTTGAAAACAATTCCATTTGAAGCTTTTGAATTAGCAAGCAGTAAGCAAAATATTGAAATAAGAAAAAAAATATGTAAAATCTGAAATCCTACAACAGGAAATCCATAATAAATTATATAATTTTAGTACAACTCTTTAAAAGACAGTATAACTGAAAACAAGTATTTCTAATGAACAAAACAATAACATTGGGTAAGTACACATTTACTAAATTCTCTCCCACCCCACCTACTTTTTCCCTTATTAGCAATTTCCATTTATTAGTAAATGACAAGGGCACGGCATGACCAAAAAAACCCACATCAAGATGAAACGAGAATTGCTAAGTGACAAAATTGTGTTTGGAATTTGTTTTCCCTCTTAATAATCCTTTAGTGGGAGTTTAACCAAACGAATCTATATAGACACTTACCTCTGCGGGTCCGTTTCTGGGCGCATGTCATAGACTTGGCATTGAGCTAGTCTCACAATCACCCCTGATCTGAGCAGCTCTAAAGCACCCTGCTGTATCTTTGCCACTCTTGTGAGAAATGCCTGAGGAGTTACACAAGAAAAACCATCAGTGCGGAAATCATGTCCAACGGCCTCATTGAAAAGTGAAACACTCTCACAGCACATTTCTCATCTTTAGTTTTCACTGAATAGAAATCTGGGCTAGTGACCAGGTTACATTATACCACTTTCTTCCTAGGATTTTCATGAGGACTCAGTGGTACAACATATCTGAAGTGCCCAAGGACAGGAGCTTGCACGATTCAAGTACTCATTTACAGTGTGGGTTCTGTTATTACCATGTGGACCCATGGAGGGCAAGGAATTTTGTCTGTTTTGCTAACAGCTGTGTCTCCAGTACCTAGTGCCATGCCTGCCATTTTGCAGGTATTTAATAAATACCTGTTAAATAAATGAAGGAGGAAAAAGAAGCAAATGAAAAATCTAAGACTTCAGTGCTTCTATTATTGTAACATATGTGATCCTTTTAAGCAGGAGGAAATAGAAACTAAAACAGATTTGCAGGCAAAGAAACAATGAATTATATACTATATTGAAAATGCTGTGTTTAGAATAGAAACAGCATATCTACATGGAAATTTTCAATAGGCAACTACTATAGTCTGAATCATATTGTGAGAGGACAATTTTGTTCTGTCCTCATGGAGCGCTGTCTGTCATATTACCATCATGAGCAACCCGAGTGAGTGAGGGAAGCAGGAGTCCCGTTATCCAGCTAGCCCTCTGAGGATCATTTCACCCATCTATTGCACACTAGGAAGATTCCTAAGTTTAAAACTCCTTTAAAAAAGGATAGAAAATGACAGAAATATTAAAAATGTATAGAAATATTCAAAATGTATGCCACATTAATTTTCTTTAATCCTTCTATAGCCAAGAGAAAATGACTTCTTGATCTAACATCAAATGTCTAGAAAGCCTTACCATTTTAGATTCATAAGTATAAAGTGCTTTTAAAAGGGGAGGCTGTGGTGTGAGTAAACTCTGCAAAGTACGGTCATCTTCTACCAAGCTGTCTACAAGGACCTTCAAGTAGCCACTGTTAGAAAGATACAAAAGCCACTGCTGCTGTTTATCCACAGAGACAATCCGATCAAGTAGAGCCAGGGCCAGCATCTAAAGGAGGAATAAATTAAAGTCCAAAACATGCAGATGCTACCAAAATCAATCAACAACAGTAACTGCCTTTATCTGGAAATATGAAGAATTTTTTTCACAAAGAGAATGTTGCTTGCAATGAAATTTCCTTTTTTTTTATTTTAAGAAGTTAAAAACTATGGATCCGAATCTCTATTTGTCATTTAAGGAAAGCTCTCAGGTAAAGATTTATTTCCAAAACAAAACCTAACACATTAAAATAATGGCATTAGATATATATTTTAGTAGATTCTAACATTGCTTATTAGAAAAAAGAAATTTGGCTGGGCGCAGTGGCTCACGCCTGTAATCCCAGCACTTTGGGAGGCCGAGGCGGGTGGATCACGAGGTCAAGAGATCGAGACCATCCTGGTCAACACGGTGAAACCCCGTCTCTACTAAAAATACAAAAAATGAGCTGGGCATGGTGGTGTGTGCCTGTAATCCCAGCTACTCAGGAGGCTGAGGCAGGAGAATTGCCCAAACCCAGGAGGCGGAGGTTGCGGTGAGCCGAGATTGCGCCATTGCACTCCAGCCTGGGTAACAAGAGCGAAACTCCGTCTCACAAAAAAAAAAAAAAAAAAAAAGAAATTTTTTTAAAAGCAGTTTTTTTCTCGTTGTAAAGTTTTATAATGCTCATTACAGAAAATATAGAAAACAAATAACTAGGCTGGGTGCAGCGGCTCACCCCTGTAATCCCAACACTTTGGGAGGCAAAGGCAGGCGGATCACTTGAGGTCAGGGGTTTGAGACCAACCTGGCCAACATGGTGAAACTGCATCTCCACTAAAAATATATATTAAAAAAATTAACCCGGCATGGTGGTACGTGCCTGTAATCTCAGCTACTTGGGAGGCTAAGGCAGGAGAATTGCTTCTGGGAGGCGCAGGTTGCAATGAGCTGAGAGCGCCCCACTGCACTCCAGCCTGGGCAACAGAGTGAGACTCTATCTCAAAAGAAAAAAAAAAAAAAAAAAAAAAAGAAAAGAAAGAACTATATATAATCTGATAATCACAGTTCATCCATTTTGGTCTGTTTCCTACCAGTATTTTTTCTATGCATACAAATACTTTTAAATTTTTAAAACATAACGAAAAGGTTATGACAGTTTATATTTTACCCTATTTTTAAAAATCCTATTTCTTATGGTCTTCAAAAACACGATTTAATTGCTACATAACTTTGCTACATAATTTTGCGTTAAGAAGTTATCTGCTCAAAAAAAAAAAAAGTTATCTTCTCATTGCATCATTACCAGTGTGCCACAACACAGTAAAGAAATATAAATGCAAATTCTCCAAAAAGCATTTAGGCAGAGAAAGATATATTAAGTACAAGGCAATTTATTCCACATTCTCTTAACCAAAGATCTTTATTAAGCAGCATTTCAACTCTTTCTACCAGCCAGCCTCAAAATTAGCAAGAAGATAATCCCAAAAGGCAATTCTGAATTAAGATTCTAACAAAATTAAACAAAACATATGAATAAATAAAAGAGAAGTCCCAAATTATGGCAAATTAAAAAATACACTATATTATTTTTAAAAATTCTTAATATGTACCATATTAAAAATTTTATCAATTTATTTTATTATATTTTTTACAGTAGGGTCTCACTCTATAGCCCAGGCTGGAGTGCAGTGGCTCAATCACAACTCACTGCAAGCAACATCTGCCTCCTGGGCTCAAGTAATTCTCCCACCTCAGCCTCCCAAGAAACTGGGACTACAGGTGCATGCCACCACGGCTGGCTAATTTTTTGCATTTTTTGTAGAGATGGGGTTTCACCATGTTGCCCAAGTTAGTCTCAAACTCCTAGACTCAAGCAATCCACCCACCTCGGCCTTCCAAAGCACTGAGAATACAGGCAAAAGCCACCACACTCAGCCATCAATCGGTTTATATCTTAATAAGTCAAAATACTTATTCCAATACTAAATGAGAACTGCTTTACCCTTCCAATCTCATGACCATCACAAGCATCTCGACAGACCACTTCCATGAGGGCAGCGCCATAACTTTCAATAATGGCTATGTTTTCTCGCTGTAATTTGCTAAATACATCTTCAGGGGCAGTCAGCCTTTCCCACATGGTTTTCTTGGCTAAAAGGATTAAAACAGAAAAAAAAAAATCCAGTAAAAATTAGTTTAATAACTGAGTGATTATACCTTATACAGTAGGTGCGAGCTGAGAGAAGAAAAAAAATGAAACCAAAAAAATCCTTCCATTAATGCTTGTACACAAAGGCCCACTGACCAGTGGGTCCAAGCAGGTTAACTCTAATAACACAGTGCACTTATTTCATGCATAGTTCGTAACACTAAGATAACAACTGCAGCAGGACAAGCATAAGCCATTCTTAAAGAGATCAAAATGACTTACAAGACTCCATCACAACCAACATCCTGTATTTATCCTGCTAATCAATCTTTTATCTTTTGTTGAGATCTCTGAAAATTGCCAGGCACAGTGGGGCTCACACCTGTAATCCCAGCACTTTGGGAGGCCAAGGCGGGCAGATCACTTCAGGTCAGGAGTTCAAAACCTGCCTAGCCAACATGGTGAAACCCCGTCTCTACTAAAAATACAAAAAATTAGTGGGGCATGGTGGTGCATGCCTGTAATCCCAGCTACTGGGGTGGCTGAGGCAGCAGAATCGGTAGAACCCAGGAGGCGGAGGTTGCAGTGAACTGAGATCACGCCACTGTACTCCAGCTTGGGCTACAGAGTGAGACTCTTGTCAGAAAAAAAAGAAAAAAAAAAAATTTTTTTAGCTAGAGAGGATCAGGTACAATGTAAACAAAAATATGCCCCCAAAACATCATATATTTTTATTCCTTTTTTTCAGTTGAAATACTTATTAAAAATAAAAGTGCACCCATTATTAAGGTAATTTAAATATACAATGATTATGAACAATACCATCATACATTTTATGTAGACCCATAAACATACTCTTACATAAGATTCTTTAAAAAGTTCCAAATACATTAAATAAAGCAATAAGTTGTATTTGAAATTAATCTCAATTTTTCCAACTTACATAGCAGCAGCTTTTAAATTGGCATCTTGATGACTTCTTATTAAAAAAAAAAAAAAAACCTATTGTAGAGCCCCACCTGGTGGCTACGTGGTGACTTGGCTAATTCAACCAAAAGGAATTTAAAAAAAAAAAAAAAAAAGCACACACAAAGAAAAATGTGGGAGATGCTGAGAGTGGAGAAATCCTGTCTCTTTTCTTAAAAGAAGCTTGTATTTGCTTAAAAAAATTTCTCTGAACTACTCTGTTATTTTTCCTCACCTTACAAATATTCTCATGCATTATTTATGTGGGTGCTACATGCTTATAAATCTACCATTTGGCTATTATTACCTTCTTCCTATGTATAGCATAAAAAACCACCACCATAAGGATGAGAGCAATTCAAACTTACACACACAGTGGTTTCTAACAGTCTACACAAAATAACACTCACAAAGGTGAAGAGTGCAAAGAAAGTCCATTATCAGAAGGTGTTCTGACAACTTCTTAACAAATAGCAGAATAAGTCTGAATGGCTTGTTGATCGAACATCAAATGTCTATAAAGTATATAAAGTATTATATACTGATCTGTTGAACAGTTAATAACATTTTCATGACAAGTTTAGTCTCAATTAAAAATGCTAATTATATTTTAGAAAGCAGCATTTATCATTTTTTAAATATGCCTAACTTTTGACCAAGAAATTCCACTTCTTGGAATTTATCCAAAGAAAGCCTCACTAGTACAAAAAGATACATGTATACTATTGATAAGTCATACTGGAGAAGTCTCTGACTTGACTTTGACTCTATCAAAATAAAAATACATACTTTTTCACATGGAAATTCCACCATTAAGCATGTTTTGTGAGAAATACAGGCATATAAAAAAAATTTGAAAGCTGGGTGTGGTGGCTCACGCCTGTAATCCCAGCACTCTGGGAGGCCCAGGGGGACGGATCGCAACCTCAGGAGTTCAAGACCAGCCTGACCAACATGGTGAAACGCCATCTCTACTAAAAATACAAAATTTAGCTGGGCATGGTGGTGTGCATCTGTAATTCCAGATACTCAGGAGGCTGAGGGAGAAGAATCACTTGAACCCAGGAGGCAGAGGTTGCAGTGAGCTGAGATAGCGCCACTGCACTCCAGCCTGGGCAACAAAGCGAGACTCTGTCTCAAACAAAAAAAAAAAAAAAAAGGGCTGTTAAGGGGCTGGACGCAGTGGCTCATACCTGTAATCCCAGCACTTTGGGGGCTGTGGATCACCCGAAGTCAGGGGTTCAAGACCGGCCTGACCAACATGGTGAAACCCTTGTCTCTACTAAAAATACAAAAAATTAGCCAGGCATGGTGATGCGCCTGTAATCCCAGCTGCTTGGGAGGCTGCGGCAGGAGATTGGATTGAACGCAGGATTGGAGCCTGCAGTAAGCCGAGATTGCACCATTGCACCCCAACCTGGGTGACAAGAGCAAAACTCTGTCTCAAAAAAAAAAAAAAAAAAAAATTAGAAACAATTTAAATGCCTATGAATAAGGAAAATGGCTAAACAAGTGTTTCAACCATATCATAAAATAACAGAGACTCTTTTTTTGAGTTTCACTCTTGCTGCCCAGGCTGGAGTGCAGTGGCGTGATCTCCGCAACCTCTGCCTCCTGGGTTCAAGTGATTCTCCTGCCTCAGCCTCCCGGGCAGCTGGGATTACAGATGCCTGCCACCACGCCTGGCTAATTTTCTGTATTTTTAGTAGAGATGGGGTTTCATCATGTTAGCCACACTGGTCTTCAACTCCTGACCTCAGGTGATCCACCTGCCTTGGCCTCCCAAAGTGCTAGGACTACAGGCATGAGCCACAGCATCTGGCCGAGACATTTTAAAAGAATCAACTAGATATATACTCTGATGTAGGACAAAGGACAGAAAGATGTTGGACCATTCTATGTAGAGCATACTGTTCAGTGGGACTTGAGGCAAGTGAGGGAGTTATAGAAGTATGTAAAGCTAAATTATTATTTGAGGGTTTTTTTAAAAAAAACAGTACTCATGTACTACTTCATAATTCTTAAAAACTAAACATTCTTCCTCAACTTTTGAGTATGTGCTTTAAAAACGACACCAACAGTCATTTACTACCGTTGTGATTAGCCAAAAGACGGAGAAGTGATTAGTCAAAAGATAGAGATTGGGAGAAGTAACCATCTCCCAATCCAGAAAAAGATTAGGAACGGATCTCATTCTACCTGCTTCTAAGGTGTCTGGTTCATCTGGTCTCTGAGCAATCTGTAAGTAATAATGCAGAGAGCCATACAAGTGAGTCCTCACTCGTTGGAATCCGCCACCTAGAGAGATTAGGAAGATGTCAAATGAAAATCTTTTCTCAATTAAAACAAATACAAAACATAGAATTTATAGAAAATTTAGATGTAAAAAACCTGTCTTCAAAATGAAGTCTAACAGTTTCTTCAATATGATGTGAAGTGAAGAATCTCCAATAGAAGCAAAACCCACTAATGGGTTTTCTGCTGGAAATGGTGAGGTGAAAGAACTCTCAAGCATAAAAGCGTAATGGGCGTCCCCTGGTCCAGAGACTAATGTCTGCTTCTGTTCGGTGCGGACGGCCTGGCTTAGGTGAGCAGTCAGTGTGAACACTGCTCCGGCAACCACAGGCATTAACTCTTGCGCTGCTTCATCATCTAGTATCTTAAAGGACAAGGGCAAATTAGAGTGAGAATCTTACTTTCAGCTATAATCATTAACAAGTTTCATAGCTTCTCTTTTTTGGGACACAAGGTCTTGCTCTATCACCCACAATCTCAGCTCACTTCAGCCTTAAACTCCTGGGCTCAGGCGGTCTTCACACCTCAGCCTCCGTAGCTGTGACTGCAGGTGCATACCATTATGCTCGACTAATTTTTTACTTTTTGTAGAGACGGAGTCTCACTATGTTGCCCAGGTTGGTCTCAAACTCCTGGGCTCAAGCGATCCTCTCAACTTGGCTTCTCTCGAACTTCTGAGATTACAGGCATGAACCACTGCACACAGCCCATTAACATGTTTCATATACATTTAGCTTGTCAACTACGATAATAATAAATAAGAATGGAATATAGGAATTACTCAAAAAAAAAAAAAAAAAGGAAAGGAATCTAATATATACAAAGGAATTTAAATATGATACTAGGTTATGGGTGTTCTTAACCAGGAGGAATTCCTAAGAGAATTTCCTAGGGAGGTCTTCTTTTCAAAATTCACAAAAATGGTCTCACCATTACATTCAGTAGGTCTGGGGTGGATTCTGTCTATGTCCATTTTTACAAAGCTCCCCAGATAATATGGACACACACTGTGGTTGAGAGCCACTACTGTATAGAATTAATCCCTTTCTCAAGGAAAGTCTTAACACTGGTATTGCGCAATTCTATCTTGCTACCAATCAAAAATGAAAAACAATTAGGGTAGTAAAATATATTTATTTAAATAATACATATTTGTTCAGCAGTATAAAGTAATTTAGGAAGTATATTACCTTATCATGAACGTCTTGTAAAATATCACGAATAATCAGTTGTCGATCCTCTGCCTGAATGAGGTCCTGGGGACAAGCTGTCAGTATAATTTCTACCAGTTGCCTCCATGACTCCAGAGCATGACGTTTTGCATGGAGACACTGCAGCAATTTATTTCTTCCTACCACATACTGAAGTACAGTGCTGATTTCCTAAAGCCACAAGAATTGAATCACAAGGTTAAACAGGCAAATCAGATCAGTTATGTCAGTTACTCAGAAAATATTTATTTGGAAGCCTACTACATGCATGCCAGAAAGCAGATCTTTTCATATTATTTCAGTAGCCAGGGCTATAAAAAGTATTAATATCTAAGGCTGTATGTGTGTGTGTATGCGTATGTGCATGAAAGGTAGGGGACAGAGGTGGCATAGATAAATGTGCATTTTTTGGCACCATCTTCTTTCTCCTTGTACCTATCTACTTGTACTTACTCTAGAGCACTAGAATTACCCAAACTCCAAGTTCAACGGCATGTTCCCTGACATCTCTCTTATTTCTTTGCCTCTTGCTTTGGCCTGGCCAGCTATATGTCTCCATGCATGTGGTTCTTCCCACCTGACCTCTTACCTATAACTTTCCACTTGTGGTGACAAATGACCCTCCTCTCTCACTGATGGACACCAAGTGAGGTCTAATATGAAATACGGTCGGCTTGCAAATCCTTAACTAGCCTAGCAGAAAAGGTGTTATTTATTTAGGCATACCAGATAGTTCAGCTTATAAAAGTTGTAAAATCTAAAGTGAAAGACTCCCTAAATGTTTCGTTTTTAGGTAGCTTACTAATTAGCAAACTACAGGTCAATATACTATTTTAGTTTTTTGACCAGCAACCTAAGTAGTTAAAAGGTTGAAATGAACACATACTCAATACAGCTTACCTCCATGAGTAGAGGTCTCTGTCCTATAGCTGCCATGCCCTGAAGGGCATTTACTTCAGCTACGAGAACCCTATGAAGAAGCTGGATAATTAGGAAAAGAAAGAAAAATAAGACATTTCAGACAATGGTAGAACATAACACCCAGCAATTACCATAAACTACCCTAAAGGGAAAAGTGTCAGATACCTTTACGTATAATCTAATAATAGCACTGTCCAATTTCCAGACAATATCCCTTTTCAAAAAGTTAGTGTGATATATTAAGTTTTATTTCAGGGATATTTTACAAAAACCACAGTCCTTCCTATAAACTAGTAAACCAATGTCTATATCAGAAAGAAAACCTGTATGGTTCTATTTGTTTCTGATGCCTTAAGGTCTGAGCCACTTGATACTGCAGAAATGTACTTTAAAGCAACCCTCACCTTGACATTGCAGACTGTCTGTCCCCGTAAATTCTTGTGTTCACAGTTAGCAATAACTTGTTCAATCTGGGCCCGATCAAAAAAATCCAACTGCAAAGGCTCAGGGATCTCCTGACTGAAGTCAATTGAGTCCAGAATACTTAGAATTTTTCGACGTACTAGAAATAATAAAAAGTAATTTGTACACCTGGGATATTGAAGAGAAGAGCAAACCATCATATTCAGTTGATTTTCAAAGAGAGTGCTATTTTCAGAAAGAGCGTTAGTCAAGAAACTGAAAACCGTATTGGAATCTAAATTTGATTTTATTTCTGATACATCCACTTACAAAAATACTTCCTTTTGCAAGCGCAGGCATAATAATCCCTTAAAGTTTTAAGCAATTTAATATATGTCTATAAAATACATTTATTACAAATTCAAACGGCGTTACCTTTTGTAGCAGTGTCAAAGTGAAGGAACCCAGAAACAGACCTGTTTTCATCTTCCATTCCTCCTTCACCATCTACTGAAATATCAATAATATTGAATCAGAAAAAGAACATATTCTTAAAACCACATTTATTTGGAAATAAGCATCATAAAGTATTTTATTTCCAGGTCATTGTTTCTACATCAAAGAGCCCTCTGCAAATTGATAATCAGAATGCGAAGAATGATGAGGACTTACTACCAACATTCATCTAATTCTTTCCATCTCTATGGAATCCACTTCACAATTGTAAAGAGAATAATCAGATTCTCAAAAATGGCAAGATCCAATCATACCAATGAGATGATTTTAAAGTTTATCCTTAATTTGCATGAATAACACACATTGAAATAGCTTAGGTCATGCTGGCTCAGCAAGACAAACTCCACTGACAATTTTGAATATAATACCAGTATGACTATAGTGTAATGTGGATGCTTAAAATAATAATAAATGACAATCAAAACATGAGTTAATATTTTTGTGTTTTAGAAAAAAAAATTCTAAAAGTGAGAAGTTGGTTTTGGTCTATAATCACATACTAAGCACAAGCTTCAGATCTGTGCTTGTCTTCAGAACAACTAGTCACCAGCACAATAAAACAATACTACTACTCACCTGAGTATGGTTTCACTGGCATGTCATCCAACAAGAGGTGTAGGAGCCTCTGGGTATGTGACCGCTGACGATTCAGAGAGGTTACCCTTAGTTCTATTGAGGCAGTTTTCATAAGCCATGACATCTGGTTCAGCATAGAAATTTCATATTCTAGAATTCAAAAAGTAAATTTTGTTTCCTAGAATAATAGCACAGTATCAAAACAGACTTAAATTCCATAACTCAACAGGTATTTTCCCATATAACAAAGTCAGTAATTTATGAAACTCAGCAACGTGATAATTTCTCATTCTGTAGAATTACTAGAGAAAAAAAAGATACCAAGGAAGAAAAAATAAGCTAGTATAATCTATGAAAGATGAGCTAAAGTAAATGAAGAGTAAAAGGGAATCCAGTTTTCATTACTGATTTTAATTTCACAAAGATCCTGAGTCTATCATATTTTGACATTAATATATAAAACAATATTTCAAAGTAATTTTCAAATACATAACTCAAAAATCTATCACACTTTGGTTTTGATTTCACAAAATAAATACTTAAGAAAAATTAAACTTAAATTGCTTGATTTTATAATATCTCAAGGATGTGGTTTAACATTTAATTAAGACTGGGAATCACTTATACAATAGTTTTCATTTTTATTTATTTTTTTATTGTAGAGACAGGGTCTCGCTCTACTGCCCAGGCTGTTCTTGAACTCCTGGCCTCGGTGATCCTCCTGTCTCAGCCTACCTAAGCACTGGGATTATAGGTGTGAGCCACTGTGCCTGGTCCTACAATAACAGTTTTTAAATTTGATACTATTTTAATATGCTTGACATTGAACCCTATACTGTGACAGTATAAACATAAAATTAACCAAATAACAATAATACAAATAATAATTTCAGGAAAAGCTAAATGAAGTTTTATAAAACCTATACCATAATAAGTAAAATGTTAAATTTTCTTTTTAATTAGGTATAAAAAGAGGGTTACTAAAAGCTTCTTACATAAAGAAAATCACAGAACTAAAAATAAGACACTTAGGAAAACAAAGTGAAAATCCTTTTGCCATTAGATAATTCTCAGAGGTCTAACACCATTTACTCTAAAAGGTAAATGAGATGCTGACAATTACTAGTAACAGAAATTTGTTTATGAAATGTGTGAGCCTCAATTTCCTAAAACATAAAGATGATACAAACTAAACTTTAAAAAAACTCAATAGACCAAGACTATTGGAATATAATCTGAATTCAGAAAACTGTTAAAAGTTGGTCAAAAAGAAAATACAGTAAAATCCCAATAAAACTTCATTAGCCTGGAATAATTGTTAGTCATATCAATAAACTAAGTTAAAACTGTTTTCTACCATATTAGTTTTCAAGTTTTCATTTCAAGACCTGAATTGGTTTCAATATATATACAAGAAACAAAAGTAAATCAAGATTTTTTTTCTTATAAACAGTCTGGAAAGAGAAAATAAGAAATCTTTGTAAAACAATTTTCATTCAAAACCTTAAAATTCCCATTAATTTTCGTATCCCTTCAACACAATCTAAATTTTATTTGTTGTAAAAGAATCAAATTCTATCTCTGACAGGCTATATTTAAATAAGTTTTTGCTAGCAGATAAAAATATCAGGCTTTTTGAAGCAGAAATTACAAAGGAACCCAAAATAACAAAGAAGCCAAAATACGAGAATGAGAACAGAATTCCCCCAAATACTGCATAAATAGTATCACTTAACATGGAATTATAAATTTGTTCTTATAATAAGGGAAAATAATATCCTACCTTTGTTAGAAAATGGTAGATATTGCAACTGGGAAAATAAGAAATCCTGGCTGGTTCTCAGGTACCTCATAGTAGGGCCAGATGTATCAGAGCATGCACATAACTGATATATGACCTAAAGCATTAAAATAAGAAAAACCCCTAAATCAGTCTTTCTGTATTGTACATATTAAGGTAACAAAATATGGACTTAGACCTAAAACTAAGACCCATCAGTAACTCAAGTGAAATGGAGAGATGCACAAAACAAGCAGAGAGTTATGAACAGTCCTTGGTAACCTAGCTCAAGAAAATACACTGAAATACAAGTGAGTGTTGATAACATTATTACAGAACTATTACTCATATACTTATTAATACATACACAGAGTTAATTAGCAAATTTTAGTATTTTAGCTTAATTATTAGTAGCAGGCCGGGCACAGTAGCTTACACCTGAGGCAGGCAGATTACTTGAGGTCAGGAGTGTGACACCAGCCTGGCCAACATGGTGACAACAACATGGTGACATGTAGAGATGGCCAAGTGTGTCTCTACAAAATACAAAAATTAGCCGGGCATGTTGGCGTGCACCTGTAATCCCAACTACTCAGGAGGCTGAGGAAGAAGAATCACTTGAACCTGGGAGGTGGAGGTTGCAATGAGCCAAGATCGCACCACTGCACTCCAGCCTGGTGACAGAGCAAGACTCTTGTCACAAAAATATGTGTATATATATTAGTAGCAAATTACTTGGAAATAACTTCTGAGAACCATACCAAGTTACATCTCAACCTCAGGAAGATTAAAATTACTGAAACTAAAGCAAATGGAAAAATTACAAAGAAGATCCATAAATTCAACTAAATAACAATAAGCTGAATAAAACTTTAACAAAAAAGGATAAGAGAAAAAAGTTCTTACATTAAATATAAGAAAAAGTGACTAGCTCTAATACATATGAAGATCTCCATTCATTACAGATATGAATAAAAAAATATCTAAGTAGGCCAAATGGCAAAAGACTTTTATTTTATTTAGTTTTCCCTCGAGACGAAGTCTCGCTCTGTCACCCAGGCTGGAGTGCAATGGCACGATCTCAGCTCACTGCAACCTCTGCCACCCAGGTTCAAGCGAGTCTCCTGCCTCAGCCTCACAAGTAGCTGGGATTATACAAACAGGCCACCACGCCTGGCTTATATTTTGTATTTTTAGTAGAAATAGGGTTTCACCATGTTGGCCAGATTGGTCTTGAAATCCTGACCTCGTGAACTGCCCACTTCGGCCTCCCAAAGTGCTGGGATTACAGGTGTGAGCCACTGCGCCCTGCCACATTTTATATGAGAATAATAAAAATAGCCCATAATCAACAATGTCCATCTGCTTTCAGGAATTTAAAAAAAATATCAGGACGATAATAGGTTAGGTACTATATTATAAATTAGCAAAAACAATTTTTTTTTTTTTGAGCCAGGGTCTCACTCTCTCACCCAGGTTGGAATAGAGTGGTGCAATCACAGCCCACTATAGCCCTGACTTCCTGGCCTCAAGCAGTCCTCCCAGCTCAGCCTCCCAAGTAGCTGGGACTACAGTAATTGCATGCCACCATGCTTGGCTAATATGAACATTTATTAGATGCTTTCCATGTACCAGGCACTTATGACATGTCTATTCTGAACACCATTAATACCTAGTATAATTGTTATGATTACTTGCGAATTAAAATCTAAAATCAAGGGCCGGGCATGGTGGCTCATGCCTGTAATCCCAACACTCTGGGAGGCCAAGACAGGTGGATCACGAGGTCAAGAGTTCAAGACCAGCCTGACCTACATAGTGAAAGCCCATCTCTACTAAAAATACAAAAATTAGCTGGGCATGGTGGCGGGCGCCTGTAGTACCAGCAAGTCGGGAGGCTAAGGCAGGAGAATTGCTTGAACCTGGGAGGCAGAGGTTGCAGTGAGCTGAGATCGTGCCATTGCACTCCAGCCTAGGCAATAAGAGAGAAGCTCCATCTTAAAAAAATAAAAATAAAATCTAAAATCAAAACTCTTCATAGCCTTTGACCCAACAGAGTCAATCCTCATTATTTATAGATTCCATATTTGCAAATTGACCAAACATCCTAAAATTTATTTATAATCCCCAAATCATAGTTGTTGGCTATGAGTTTAATGTTAATGAATCAATTACATTAAGTAAAGAGTCTTTAAACAGAAACACATATATAACATGATTATGAATTCATCAGTTGACAAGAATGTTGGAACCAGAAGCTTGCAGAAATCCTAGCCTGTTTTTCCATAGGGGCAATGAATTCACCAATTCAATGTTCACAATGACTTTATAAAACATAACTACTGTGAGTAACAAGAACTGACTATAAGTAGCTGGGATTACAGGCACGCGCCACCATGCCCAGCTAATTTTTGTATTTTTAGCAGAGACAAGGTTTCAACCATATTTCACAGGCTGAGCCACTGTGCCCAGCCCTCATTATAGTTTAAATCTTAATCTGACATTCTACCACCTAACATAGTTGTATATAGGACTTCTTAATTTACTTGGTTATTAAAAAGTGCTTTTTGGCCAGGCACAGTGGCTCATGCATGTAATCCCAGCACTTTGGGAGGCTGAGGTGGGTGGATCACAACGTTAAGAGATCGAGACCATCCTGGCCAAGATGGCGAAAACTGGTCTCTACTAAAAATACAAAAATTGGCTGCACGTGGAAGTGCACACCTGTAGTCCCAGCTACTTAGGAGGGTGACGCAGGAGACTCACTTGAACCCGGGAGGTGGGGGTTGCAGGGAGCCAAGACGATGCAACTGCACTCCAGGCTGGGGACAGAGCAAGACTCTGTCATAAAAAAAAAAAAAGGGGGGGGGGGGGAGGGGCAGACTTTCCCAGCCCGGACAACATGGCAAAATACCATCTCTACTAAAAATACAAAAATTTGCCAGGCATGGTGGCATACACATAGAGTCACAGCTACTTGAGAGTCTGAAGTAGGAGGATCATCTGATCCTGGTGAGGTTGAGGCTGCAGTGAGCCATGATAACACCACTGTGCACCAGCCTGGGTGATGATGAGACCCCACCGCCTCCAAAAAAAAAAGTGCTTTCACTTACATTCTCATTGAAGTCTCTCAACAGTCCATTTCACAAATTGAAAAACTCAGATTCAGAAAAGCTTCATGGCACGCCCAATGGCATACCCAAGGTGACTTCACCTGTCATGGGGCAGAGATGGGAACAAGAATTTTTCTGACCCATCAAAACACAGCACTGTTGGAGAGTTTCTATGCTACTGGTAAAAACCCATCACAAAAATCTAATTTCCTTCATTTTTCAAGAGATTAACATATAAGACTTAAATGTATAAGATCTTAGGGTTTGTGCTTTATGGATTTTATCAATTAATGAAAGACAGGTCAAACTGCTAAATGAGCTCATTTCAACTAAGTCTTACTGTTATACTCTCATATCTGTGGTGTATCCATGCATCTGGTCAAGTTTCTTCTATTCAGTACCAAAAAACACAGTTTTCCGTGTACCTGGTAACACAGCTCAGCCAGTTGAGGAGATTCTCGCACCGCCACTGGGCCTGTTCTCCCTTCCGTTCCTTTCTCCAAGATGTTTAGGATGGCATGAAGGCATGTCCGAGGGCAACCTAACACTCCTACATGAAACCAAAAAGAAATTCAACTTTCTTTTAGAATTTCTGCATTAAAACTTTAGATTGCCTTTTCAAAAGTTAAATTCTATAAATGCATGCTATACTGTAAACACTCTTTCAAATATTGATACAGAAAATTGATAAAGGCTGATTCTCTATAGCTCAGTTTGTCCAGTCTTGTTCTAAGCCCTAAAGACTGAACCATCCATCACATTACCTTCCACACACTTTTTCTTTCAGTGAATTATCCCATGAGCCCAGAATGTAATAAATGACCCCTGCGATACACAAATATGGAAGGAAATAAATGCCTTTATGTCTTAGGCTATACCTGGGTCTTGTAGGTTTGTTGTACTGACAGGTTTCTTCAATTCAAAGCCCAATAGGTAGAGAGCAAGATTGGGTGGATTGCATTCCAGAGAGGTAATGAGAAGATTCAAGATGTGGATTCTTGTTTCATGACGAATTGCAATGAATTTCTTTTCAATCTTTTCAAGTTCTGATCCTTAATGTAGAAATCACAAAACAAAATAATGAAAAGTTAATATAATTCAATTAACAAATACAAAACTTGTATTCCAAATCTCATGTTTTCTTTAGATCATTTGCCTGATTATCACATTCATTTCAGATGTATTTAAAGAGGAATCCTAAAAACCTTATAAATTTACAGGTTGAATGCCCTTTATCTGTAGTGCTTCAGAGTTCAGATTTTTTGCATTTTAAAATATTTGCATCATACAGGTTGAGCATCCCTAATTCAAAAATCCAAAATCCAAAATGTGCCAATGAGCATTTCCTTTGAGAGTTATATTGGTGATGCTCAAAAGGTTTCAGATTTTATTTTGGATTTTGTATTCTCAAACTGTTTTCTAGCAAATTCTCAATTTCTCTTACATCATCACTAAACAGTTAACAATTTCAAGTGTTTTCTTTAAATTAAGCATATATAAAAAGTAAAAAAAAAAATGCATATGTGCATGTTAATCTAAGGCATACCCTCTTCCAGACGTACAGATTCTTCTGCATCTTCACTATCTAAACACTCCACAAATCCAGCCATTAGTTTCTGACTTATACTCTGAAGTAACATAAAGATAAAAAATAACAAATTATTACAGGTTTCTAAATATTAGAAAAACTATGATTAATATATATTTATAAACATCCATCCACAAAGAAAAAAAGGTAAATTTGCTTAAGTATTTATGTTTTAGTTACTTTTTTTTTTTTTTAGAGTTTCACTCTGTTGCCCAGGATGGAGTGCAATAGTGCGATCTTGGCTCACAGCAACCTCCACCTCCTAGGTTTAAGCGATTCTCCTGCCTCAGCCTCCTGAGTAGCTGGAATTTCAGGCATGTGCCACCACACCTAGCTAATTTTTTATATTTTTAGCAGAGATGGGGTTTCTCCATGTTGGTCAGGCTGGTCTCCATATCCCAACCTCAGGTGATCTGCCCACCTTGACCTCCCAAAAGTGATGGGATTATAGGCATGAGCCACAGTGCCCGGCCTTTAGTTACATTTTTAATAGAAAACTCAGTTCCTTAGGTTGCCACAAGTTAGCTCTCTATACAAATAAAGAAACAAAAATTTTACAAATTTATTGATTTCAAAAATTGCTTCCTAATTTTCCTTCCCAACAAATCAAGCTAGTTTAAAAAAAAAAAACAAAAACACATAAAATTGCTGTTTATTGACCTCTTCATTATATATTCAATGTTATGAGACCTTAACTAAAATGTAAAATAAAATTTTCATCTTCTCTCTTTTGAAATGTATTGCTTATCACCCATTTTCTATTTCTGAGCTGATTTTGCCTTTAATAATTTATGGTATTAATAATTCATACCAAAATCAACCCCAAACTCAGCACATCAAAAATCTTCAGCATCCCCTGATTATACATGGTTTCTTTCATAAACCTCATCCACAAGCCACAGATGAGACTTACACTTTTTTTTTTTTTTTTTTGAGACAGAGTCTCGATCTGTCACCCAGCCTGGAGTGCCGTGGTGCGATCTCTGCTCACTGCAACCTCTGCCTCCCAGGTTTAAGTAATTCTCTGCCTCAGCCTCCCGAGTAGCTCAGATTACAGGTGCCTGCCACCACGCCCAGCTCATTTTTTGTATTTTTAGTACAGAGAGGGTTTTGCCATGTTGGCCAGGCTGGTCGTGAACTCCTGACCTCGTGATCCACCTGCCTTGGCCTCCCGAAGTGCTGGGATTACAGGCTTGAGCCACCAGCACCCAGCTGAGACTTTACACTTCTTATGGTGATTCTCATGCTGGGCGGTACTACCATTCCAGAGGGAACTTAGAAATTTCATCTGAGTAATCACAACTAGAGGTTACTACTGACAGATAGTGACATCTGGGGATGCTAAAGGTACTAGATGTAAGGGACTATGACACACAAAATAAGATCTGTGCCATCCAACATGCCCGAGGAGTCCTTATTTCAAAATAGGGATTCTATGAAGGACTACACAATAAAATCCTTCAACAAGGCCAGGTACAGTGGCTCACACCTGTAATCCCAGCACTTTGGGAGGCCGAGGTTGATGCATTGCTCGAGCTCTAGAATTCAAGAGCAGCCTGGGCAACATGGCAAAACCCTGTCTCTACAAAAAATACAAAAAAACTAGCTGGGCGAGGTGGCATGCTCCTGTAGGATTGCTTGAGCCCAGGGGCAGAGGCTGCAGTGAGCTGAGATCCTGCCACTGCACTCCAGCCTGGGTGACAGAGCTAGTTCCTGTCTCAAAAGGAAGAAAAAATTCTTCAACTAGCTACAGCAGTGATTTCCAACATAAAGATATAATGAGATGAAATATTCATAAAGAAAAAAAAAAAAAGTAGACTCCACAATTGCAGCTATTCAGTGAACAGAACTATTATAAATTGAATAAAAAGAGGAACTCCTAAAAACCCTCTATAGTGTTATCAAATGAAGTGACACACACGTGAATCACAAGAAAACCAAAGAAGTAGACAACTTACAACAATGAGATACTCAGAACTGCAGAGGCTTACTTAGAACAGAGGCAACTGACAGGTCGGGAGCAGTAAACAAACAAGTTACAGCAAACCTAATCATTTTAAACATGGTAATGTTAGGCTACATAGCCACATATTACAGTATATGTAGTATCACTGTGAATAGCATTATCTTCAAAGATAAATCATAGCCAAGTTTGTGGGTAGGTTTCACCCATCCAATGCAAATAATACTTAATGAATTTTTCTACAACCGAGAATGATTCCTCATAAACACTGTAACTTCCATATATAGTCAAAATGCAAAATGTACCAAAAAATGACAACAGCAACAAAATCAGTTACCTGGTCATGTGTGAAATCTCCAACCAACTTTATTTGAATATTGGAGTTGCAAGAGATACAACAGAGGATCTTGGCACTTTCAAAAGCCAATTCTGGATTCGAATTGCCGTGATACAGGTATCTTTAAAAAAAGAAAACATTTGAGAAACAGAGATAAAACTTTTGGTGTCTCACTATTGTCAATAAAGAAAATTTAGAACCAGGGTTCCCCTATCCATACAGCACTTCGAGGTAAATTAGAAAAAGGTGTCTCCTTCTAGACAGATGCAGTCTGTTAGCGGCTGAATTGTGTCCCTGCCACCAAAATCCTTTGTTAAATGGAAATAGTAACATCTAACACACTTTTGAATAGACTGAATGCAATAATATATGCAATGTGCTTTTAAAAGAGCCAGATACATAGTATGGCTAACCCACTAACCTTATTTGAAAGTAGGGTCTTTGCATATGTAGTCAATCAAGTTCAGAGAGATCATTAAGAAGGGTCCTAATAAAATATGACTGGTGTTCTTATAAAAAGGGTAAATTCAGACACAAGCATACACACAGGGAAAATGTCATGTGAAGCTGAAAACAGGGATCAGGGTGATGCTTCTATAAGCCATGAAACATCAAACCACTAAAAAGCTAATATATAGTGAAAAGTTTGCTTCCTGTCCAGCTCTATCCTCCAAACACCTAGTTTCCCCATAGAAGACAGACAATACTGTCATTTTAGACTTAACAGATTTTGGCCAGGCCCGGTGCCTCACACCTGTAATCCCAGCACTTTGGGAGGCCGAGGTGGGCAGATCGCTTGAGGTCAGGAGTTTGAGAACAGCCTGGCTAAATGGTGAAAGCCCATCTCTACTAAAAATACAAAACTTAGCTGGGTGTGGTGGCGCACATCTGTAGTCCCAGCTACTCGGGAGGTTAAGGTGGGAGTATCGCTTGAGCCTGGGAGGCAGAGGTCACAGTGAGCCAAGATTGAGCCACTGCACTCCAGTCTCGGTGACAGAGTGAGATTGTGTCTCAAACAAACAACAAAAAAAAATAGAGATGTTTAGAACATGGAAGAGAAGAAATTGTAAAGTTCAGAGTAATTAAAATCAGGGTCTCTAGAGAAGGCAAGAGGAAAATGAGGCCGGGCACGGTGGCTCACACCTGTAATCTCAGCACTTTGGAAGTCTAAGGCGGGGGGGGAGCGCGAGGTGAGGAGCCCAAGTCCATCCTGACCAACATGGTGAAGCCTCATGCCCACTAAAAATACAAAAATTAGCCGGGCATGGTGGTGCCTGCCTGTAATCCCAGCTACTCAGGAGGCTGAGGCAGGAGAATCGCTTGAATCCAGGGGGCAGAGGTTGCAGTGAGCCAAGATCGCGCCACTACACTCTAGCCTGGGTGACAGAGCAAGGCTCTGTCTCAAAAAAGAAAAACAAAAGTAAAATGAGGCAAAAAGGGGAAAAAAAGGGTGATGCACTAGATATCCAACCAGATTTGAAAATCAAAGCTAGAATGTCTGTTTATTTCATTTCTTTACCTACAAAGGTAACTTACCTGGCAATGTTGACCACATTATCTGCCTTCTTAGTTCTGGGATTAATTCCCTGCAAAAGCTGTTCTAAAGGAGAGACTATTAGAGCCAGTTGACTCTCTCTTAGAAGGTCCATAAAATGATTTTCCTTTTGCAGAGTAAGATTGAGAAGTGCAAGGCAATGTTGTACTGCCTTCTCCAGGTGTTTTTTCCCTATCAACCAAAAATAAAGTCAGAAAGTTCTGAATTTATCTTAGAAACTCACAGTCAATTCTTAGGAAAACAAGACAAATGACAAGTTTTAGATTTTCAAATCTAAAGTTTAGGCTCTCGTTTCCAACTATCAACCAAAAATACAAAGTTCTAAATTTGGCCGGGCACAGTGGCTCATGCCTGAGTGGAGGCTGAGGTGGGTGGATCATCTGAGGTCGGGAGTTCAAAACCAGCCCAACCAAGATGGAGAAACCCCAACTCTACTAAAAACACCAATTAGCCGGGCGTGGTGGCACATGCCTATATTCCTAGCTACTCGCGAGTCTGAGGCAGGAGAATGGCTTGAACCCAGGAGGTGGAGGTTGCGGTGAGCCGAGATCGCCCCATTGCACTCCAGCCTAGGCAACAAGAACAAAACTCCACCTCAAAAAAAAAATAAAAAAGAAAGTTCTAAATTTATCTTTAAAACTCACAGTCAATTCTTAGGAAAATAAGACAAATGGCAAGTTTTAGATTTTCAAATCTAGAGATTTAGGCGCTCATTATTTCAAACTTTCTCCTGCAACTTCACAAAACGATTCATCTGTGCAAATCATGGTTATTTTTGCAATCCAAAATACTTTCATGGAATGGATTCTCAAGTCACATCTCCTTTATCTTTTCCCTTATTGTTTAGAGCAATGGTTCTCAGAATGGGGTAACGGCACCCCAGGGGACATCTGACAAATGGGGTAACTGAGCCCCAGGGGACATCTGACAAAGTCCGGAGACACTTCTAGTTATCGTAACTGGAAATGTGCTACTGGCATCCAGCTTATAACACAGGACATCATCCACAACAAAGAATTATTCAGCCCACACTGTCAATGGCGCCAAAATTGAGAAACTCTGATCTAAAGTAAAACAAAAGCATTGTGGAAAATAAAGCAGATAATAGAAACAAGGATCACGTATAATCTCACCAATCAAATTTAAAATTTTGGCCGAATTTCTTATCTATATATTCTGACTATACAGTTATTGTTCACATGTTTAGAATCTCTTTTCTTATTTTGATCATAGCCACATTAAGTAGAAATAATATAGCACTGTGGTAAAAAGCATGAGCTCTGGAGCCAAACTGACTAGGTTCGAATCCCAGCTCCCACCCTTGCTAGTGAAAGGCAGTGTAACTTCTTTGTACGTTAGCTTCCTTATTTGTTAAATGGAAATAATAAGATCTAACATGCTTTTGAATAGATTGAATGCATTAATATATGCAATGTGCTTTTAAAAGGGCCAAATACATAGTAAGCACTCAATAAATAATCATTAGTGGTAACAATAACAAGTAAAATTTATTGACCACTATGTATCAGACACTACAGTAAGTGCTTTTACAAATATTATGAGGTGGGGGGCATAGACAAAAACGTCCTTTTAACTTAGGGATTTTAAAGATGTTAAAATGATAGATCACTTTACCTACAAAAGCCCGTGTGGTGAAACCTAGTTACAGTGAGAATCTCTCTGTACTTCAGTCTGTTTTTACTTACAATATACTCTCATTTAAATGTTCACTGAAAACACCACTTTAGATATAGAGACTCTTACAGTGAAAAATGACTTCAGAGATCATCTATTTCAAATTCTCAGTTTACAATAGATGAAAACATCAAAACTGCAAGACATAAAGACTTTTAAGCATATACCAGGAAAGGGGGCATAGGTGTCAAGCTGCTTAACTCCTTCTTCCAGTAAACTGAGAGAAAGCTCCAACATTGGTGACTCATTTAGCATATGATACATCAGACTAAATCCAGGTGGCTTATAGGCTATGATTTCTTCTCCTAAATAGAACATAACATATTCCAAGAGATGATAGATTAGTATTTTTGTCACACCCTTGATTTATATGAAATGTATGAGACTTGTAAATTAGATGGCATCTAGACAGATAAAGGCGTTTCAATTTAGAGACACAGTAGTAATTCTCCTAAGGGCTAATCTGCACAAAGCAGTCAACTATTATGTTAACTCATTAAGGAAATTGTAATACAGTGTTCTTGATCTTCCATTCAACAATTTTAATTATTTCTGTTAAACAGAAAAATTAAAATGATTACAACAACAAAAGATTAAATTCTAATTCAATTTATAAGTATAATTTTTAAATTATGTATAACATAGCCATAATTTATAAATTATAAATAGCTGACACCTTGTTTGAAAGTGACAGAATTAAATTACCTTGTAGTTCCACAAATTGGTCTACAAAATCTTCAAGCTGAGGCTCATAATCTCTGAGCAATTTATAAAACACCTCCAAAACCACCTCAGCAACTTCCCACTATAAAAAGATACAAATATATCAATAACAAGGAAAAAAAAAATATATATATATATATATATCAATAACAATACAACAGACCAAGGAGGTGGCCTCCAAGGCTTTTTACTCTTCCCACTTCTTTTTCCAGAAAATGAGTGAAGTTTCTTGTCTACTTTATTCACTTATGCTAGGCAATATAGAAATCTCAATTCATTTTGCTTTATTTTTCTAAAAGATAATGAACTGAGTCATTTTCAAGGTAAAATATTTTTTAATGCATTATTCTTAAAGATACATGTTTATGGGAGATGTTTGGAATTTATAAATACATTGAAAACATTTAGTATCTAGTCATACTCAATTTACAATTAAACATCAAATTTGGACACTTCTCAAGTGCCAAATATTGCAGTTTTCTCTAAGAAGCTCAGCTGCAAAGAATCTGAGAGATCATCTCATCTAAACTCTTTATAAGTAAAGCAAGTGAAGCTCAGAGCAGTGAATGGATTCCCCAAGACCATAAAGCTTGGCAGCAAGCAGGCTCAAAGTCAAGCCCAGGCTTTCTCATTCTTAGACCAGGGTTCCATCCATAAATATAGTCAAAGAAGGTAAGAAGACACAATCACTGGTAGGCTTGCCTCAAATAATCCCGTTATCACCTTCTTGTTAAAAATGCATTTAAAAGCTATGTACCAGTAAAGAAAAATACTTATGCCAAAGAAAGTTACATACAACTGCATACTGAGTAAAATTAAAACTTTGTTTAAAAAATCCACTGCATAGAATTTTAATAAGACCGGGTTTGGTCATTGTAGACAGGGTGGTTTTTTTGAATTATTATTTTAAAATTATTATGTCCACTGCACATAATTTTATCAAGGCTGAGTTAGAAGATGGGACTATAAAGTGAGTTTTTAATTATTTTTAAATTATTCACTGTTTTGCATTTTCCAAAATTTTCAAAATATTTTATTTAAATAAAAAAGGCATATTACCACCTAATAATGGACTTAGGACCAGCAAGCATATCAATTGCCTCTAACACCCAGTTACTCATCTCAATCCAAAGCACTGCTTGTGTGAGCAGCTAGTGTCCTAAAATAGTCATATAAATTAAGTCTAAGAACACTTTCAAGTAAAATAAATTCACAAAATTGAGGGAAAATGTTTTAGACTAAGCTGAGGTCGAAGTAAAATCAACGGCAGCCAGGGAAAAGCAGCAACATTTGAAGTGCGGCTATGCAGGGGTGAAAGTGATAACATCTGGAGAGAATATGGCTGACTGATGCGCTAAACACTCAGATCATGACCTTTTTAGGAAAAAGCATATAAGACATTTAACAACTGTAAAAGAGTATCAGAACATTTTGATGAAAAGATTGTAATTCTCAGCACTCATTATTCATCTGAAATGACTTTATTAATGAGGCATCGTTGCTGCTATTGTTTTCATCCAATCAGGAAATACAAGTTAACAAGGTAGTTCTGAGCTGAAGTAAAATGTATACTCCATCTCAGTGTTTATTTTTACTACCTGGCAAGCAAAAATGCTAATGCAATTGACAAAAAAAAAAAAGAACTTCAATTATTTGTGACTAAGTATCAAAAACAAGCTATATTCAACGATAGGGCAGTGAATAAACTATGCTAGATATAAGTAGTAGATTTTATGCAGTCACTAATAAGACTATTTTTCAAAGACTCTCTTAGGACATGAAAAAAATCCCCATGATGCTAAGTGACAAAAAAGAAATACAAAGTAATACAACTAATTATCTCAAATGTTAATTAAGCGTACAGGCATAGGAAAAAGACTAAAAGTAGGTATCCTTCCTTTGGCAACAAGATTAAGGATGATATATATATATATATAAAATTTGTTCATATACACATATATGCGTGTATATATATAGTATGTATGTGTGTAGATATATATATGCATATTTTTTTTTCAGATGGAGTCTTGCTCTGCCATTCAGGCTAGGGTGCAATGGCATGATCTTGGCTCACTGCAACCTCCGCCTCCCAGGTTCAAGCAATTTTCCTGTCTCAGCCTCCTAAGTAGCTAGGATGACAGCTAAATGCCACCACACCCAGCTAATTTTTGTATTTTTAGTAGAGATGGGATTTCACCAGGTTGGCCAAGGCTAGTTTGGCACTCCTGACCTAAAGTGATCAGCCCATCTTGGTCTCCCAAAGTGCTGGGATTACAGGCATGAGCCACTGTACCTGGCCTTCTTACATTTTTTATATTTTCCTAATTTCTCCAAATTCACATGAACTCAATTATTTTTATCATCATTAATACAACTACAAAAAAAACCCAACAGGTACAAAAAACCCCAACAGGTTCAAAAACAGCAAACTACAAAAATAATGCAGAAATGTTCCTACAAGATACAACCAAGGGTATTCTGTAAGGTTAATAAACAGTACTATAGACTAAAGTGAATTACATCAGAACCTGGAAGAGTCTCTTACATAGCTTAGTGGTTATGAGCTTGAATCTGGAATCAGAGTCCTAGGTTCAAATCCTGGTCCTGGACCTTAGGCAAGTTCCTTAACTTTGCTAAGCCTCCATCTGTAAAATGGGAATATTAAATAGTACCTGCCTCATAGTAATATTGGAATTACATAAGATGATATATATAAGCTCAGTGGTGAATGTCTTGCAACCAGAGCAAATCCGTCATAAAGATCAGTGCTCTCTCAGCCTCTATCTATGGCAGACACACCTAACGGATTACAATACTCCTTCCCGCTAAGCCAATACTCCACAACCCAGTGCCACTAATCAATAGAAACTGGTGTGCAAGTTAAAACTTATTTCAGTCCCTAACCTAAATCATTCCAATAAGCAATAGTAGTGTGTTTCCAACAAATGTGATACCTTTTGTTCCATTTTAGTCAAAACTTGCTCAACTAAAAATCTGAATATGAACTCCTAGCAATTAGATTACCGATGACTAATGTCAGTGCTTTGGTTTTAATGACCAAACTTATTTTTTGGTGAACATAAAAACTAATCAGATCATAGATATTTCAAAATAAAGACTATGAATTTTACTGCCTTTCAAAAGCTAACCTGTATTTATACCACCATATACCTTTGATAATTGATAAAAGAAAAGCAGTAAATGCATAAGGAGAAAAAAGTTTTTCTCTGAACGTAACCTTTTCAGCTGCTCTCCGGTAAGCTCTCGTACGGAATCGTAGAAACACAGAGTCTCTAAGGAACTGCAAATAAGGGTCAAAGCCAGGGGGCCGCAGTCCAGCACCCAAATTAGAAGGAAATGAGCTCTCCACCAGGGTACTAATAAGTTGGCAAAAGGCCCGAGTCAACGGGTATTCTTCACACCGGGATTCTATTTCATTTAGTTCAACCTTCCAAAGAAAAAGAAAAAAACAAACTTGTTAACAAAAACTAGCTATGAAGTGCAGAGTATTATGCAGACATTAACTTATTAATAGTGCTAACTCACACCAAAAGACGTAACAGATATTTCTGTTTTTCATTTACAGGAAAAGATAAAAAATTATGAATCTAGATGAGTCAGATGGGAAGCACTTCAAATTCTCCTTTATTGTCCCCAAACTTGAATTAGAAACAGAACTCTTTAATGTTCCTTTTCAAAAAGAGGAAGAGTTAGAGAGAAAAGAAAAGAAAGGAAAACAATTCTCACTTCAGGTTGACTCAAGTAATTTAATTAAATTGAGTTAAAAATCAGGAAATTTCCATTTGGATGGCTGCCATGTAACATCCTTTTCCAACTCTGAAACACTTAATATTTTGGTTCCTTTTATTAAAAGTTTCATCTCTATTTCAATACTGATCAGAAAACCCTTCAAGTAAAAATACGTTAAGTTCGAAAATTATAGAAACTTAAAAGGGTAAGAATGATTCATAGTGTTCTTATCATTACATGTATGAATTAATTAGCATTTAAACCAAAAGGAAAACTTTACCTCGATACCAATAGCTTGCCTCTGGCTTGGAATCCTCACGGTTTGCAGTATCTTAAAATAATAAGAAGTAGATGTCAGGAGCATTCCTCATTCATCAATGAATAGTAGTGGCTTTGCAATATAATAGTCACAAACCTCACCCACTGGACCCACAGATCTCACAATGCCCATCAGAAATGATAATCAATTTGTCCCTCGATGGACTTTCATTAGCAATTCTGTCAGGTTGAGATAGCACTTTTGACTGTCTGGGGTTCTGAAAAATTGGTAGTTTCTAAGAGCACACAGGACATTTTTTCAGCAAATTTCCTCTCAGACAATCTAGGAAATGAATCTTTAAAAAGGATTTATGGGATGAAAGTTCACCAGTGTTCAAGATACTGGACTGTTTAAAACTAGCCCTAATGATGGCACAAGAAACCCAAAAAGTAAACTTCTTAAGAATAGGTTTGTTAAAGGAGGCTGAAGTTTTGAGTTAAGATGTTCTGCTGGGCACCGTGGCTCACGCCTATAATCCCAGCACTCTGGGAGGCCAAGGTGGGCAGAGCATGAGGTCAGGAGATCGAGACCATCTGGCTGACACGGTGAAATCCCGTCTCTACTAAAAATACAAAAAAAAAAAAAAAAAAAAAAATTAGCCCGGCATGGTAGCACACGTCTGTAGTCCCAGTGACTCGGAAGGCTGAGACACAAGAATTGCTTGAACCCGAGAGGGGGAGGTTACAGTGGGCCAAGATCACACCACTGCACTCTAGCCTGGATGACAAGGCAAGACTCTGTTTCAAAAAAAAAAAAAAAAAAAAAGATGTTCTAATGTTCTGTCTGGGCCTAAGTAGTCTATGGCATAATAATACTGTCATAATACTTTACTTTCTTGCAAATCAAAAGTATACTATTAGGTGGAATCCTTTAAGAACAATAGTGTTGCTCTAAGGATACAAATGTCTAAACCCAATCACATTTGATTTCAGGTGTAAAGAAGCACTAAACCAGTAAGATACTAGTAAGTACTGGTACGCTCAAGAATCAAAAGGTGAAGTATCAATAGTAAGCCTAAAATTACTCAGTCTCTTGGCAAACCCCAACCCCATTAATTATTATGTTAACAAAGTATCAATAACATCTTCAGGATACATAGGTTAGAAAATAATCTAGAGTATTTTACTGCCTCAAAATGGTGACTTCTATGAATAATGAGTTAGAATCCCAGACTCCCTTAAGTTGTATTACTTCTAAGACAGATATACATATTCCACCTAACCATTTTCCTAGAGATACATCTATAAAGCACATCCTTATTTTCCTTTTTTATTTTATCACATATAAAATAATTAACCTGATAGAAAATATTTAGTGGAACTCATCTCTATAGAAAAGAATGTTAATAATTTTGAAGTTATTGAGACTTCAAACATTCTATCATCCATTTATTTCCCCACGTCAGCACAGGGACGTTCCCTCAGGGTGCCGAAGTCAAAAAATCCAACTGTCACGTTCCCATTCTGCCCAAAGTGAAGTTTATGGACCTGACAATAAACCTACATAACCACCAAAAAAAAGTCTTCTAGATGCTGTTAATAATAACCTAGTCAAGTTATCAACCAATCTAAGAGAAAAACCCAAGTCTATTAGTTTCTATTGCTATGCTCAGTCCCCAAACTGTAACTCTAGTTAGGACGTTCATGATAAACTATGAGTTCCAATCAAATGCTCTTGCCTCTATGGTATTATCAAGTCTAACTTTCCACATTGAAATAATATAAATAAGGGACTTCATAGCCCTACCTGAGTGTATTCCAATGACTGCCAGAGGGAAGCAGCAATTTCAGGAGATTTTCCAAAAGCTGCGAGTGTCTTCAGTAGCTCAGCTTTTAGAACAGGGGGAATACTGCATTGCAGGAGTCCCAGAATCACCACAACAGGGGTCCACTGAGGCTGTTCACAGAGTGCCAAGCGAGCATTTTCACTCTGCAAATTGACAAAAAAAGAATGAGACTTTCCATTTTTAAAAGTTAAGAAAATGACCAGCCATCATCTAAACTGCTATCATTTATACTGAGTCTTCATAAGTTTAATACATATCAAAACAAAAATAAGCTTATCCTTTACGTTTGAAGCCTACCAACACATCAAATCAGATCACTCATTCATTCAAAGTAAAACACTGTAGGAGAAATAAACTGTAGAATTACTTTTCCGGTTCCAAGTATGAGAAATAACACAAACAGAGATAAATAGTCTGCCAGTGTTCGATAAATCTTACCTAGGCATCTTAAATCCTTTCTGGAACAGTATATTATACTGCAATAAAAAGTGTGAATGAAAAAAAGATCTTGTCCTTTTCTCCAAAAAAAATATGGAGATATAGAGTATCAAGTATCACGACTTTTTTTCATTTTTAGTTGACATATAATAACTACACATGATATTTTATAGGGTCTCATGTACAGTGATATTTTGATACATGTATACAATGTGTAATGATCCAATCAGGGTAATCAGGATATCCATTATCTAACATTTCTCATTTCTTTGTGCTGGGATCATTCAAAATCCTCTCTTCTGGCTTTTGAACATATACAATGAATTACTGCTAGTTATATTCACCCTGCGGTGCTATAGAATAACACTAGAACTTTCTTCTTCTCTATCTGTAACTTTGTATGTTAACAAACCTTTCCCTATCCTTCCCTCCCATTTCCATTTTAATTCAGTGAGAAATAGTTGATAACTGACATCTTGATGCCTAATCATGTTAAGTACTACTGGAAAAGCCAAAAACTTAGAAGATAGTATTCCTACCCTTCAGAGAGAATGTCAGACTATTCTAGTGAACAACAGACATAACTAAAATATATTTCTGAGTTGGGAAATTATATACAGTAATGAATATAATGTGTTTTATAAAGACCAATTTGGTAGTGGCAGGTAAAATGGTTTGGTCTAAGGAGAGAAAAAAAATAATTGAGTAAATAACTTTTAATTAAAATATTCTTTATATATACACACATATAAATGCACACATACACCTCTACACCTATGCTGGAAACCTAGAAGCATATGCATCCAACAACTGGTTCTTATTTGCCTTCTGACTATTTTCTTTCAGGCTCAGGCTATTATTTTTATACTAAGATTATGTCAATGAGCAAGGCTACCATAACTTACACCCTCTAGAGGCCAAAACACAAAGAACTTAAGGGCAGAATACTTTATAAATGTTTGTCTATATAGGATAAGTTTATTAATCTCAAATTAAAAGAAAATGTTTAGGGCTCTTAATATGCTACTCTGCTATAATACAAATCAAATTATGCTGGGGATGGGTTCCTACCCAAGTAATGATGGTAGATGTGAGCTGCAAAAAAGCAATCAATCCATCTTGCTCCTTCTGGGTGATGCCACGGGAAGGAAGGTGACGGTACTGGACGCTATCTGCACTTGGAAGATCCTTCCGAAGGTGTTCATGGTAAAGTGTCAAGGAGTGAAAGAAATGTTCCCAGGAAACCGGACTGCCACCTGCTCCCTGAATATTTTCAACTATAAAGAAAAACAGCACAGAATCTTCTTTCAAAAACACCTAAGCATTTGCTGGGAAATGGAGAAAAATTAAGTTAAAACAAAAAATGTTGTTTTTATTGTTTTTGTTTTTTTTGAGAGAGAGTCTCACTCTGCCACCCAGGCTGGAGTCCAGTGGGGTGATCTCAGCTCACTGCAACCTCCGCTCCCCAGGTTCAAGCAATTCTCCTGTCTCAGCCTCCCAAGTAGCTGAGATTACAGGCAGGCACGCACCACCATGCCTTACTAAATTTTGTATTTTTAGTAAAGACGGGGTTTTACCATGTTGGCCAGGGTGGTCTCAAACTCCTGACCTCAACTGATCCGCTGCCTCAGCCTCCCAAAGTGCTGGGATTACAGGCATAAGCCACTATGCCCAGCGTAAAACGATAAACTGTTTGCCTTTGTCTTAGCACAAAGGCAATCTCTGTCCTAGATAAGCAGTGTGCTGAAAATGGGTTAGAATCCCTCTGTGAGCTAGAACTCCAAATTAATTTTTCCTCTGGATTAACTTTTACTCAAGAAAGGGGGTACTGCCCATGTAAATGTAAAGGTGAGTTACTCTGGATGTCAGTTACCTACTTCACATCCAGGAGAGTTCTCTGTGCTCTCAAGTAACTGTACAGGGCTGATTTTTCCCACAGAATAATTCACAAATGTTGAGCTTGAATTCCCAAAGAAAGAGATAATTACAGTCTTAATTTATGAATTACACTACTCCATTGCATACCAAGCATCAGAAGCAAAAGCATAGCACACAAGACTGGCAGGCTTGACAGAGTAGTCAGAACACTGGCTTTAGAGCCAAGCAGTTTCAGCTCCCATCATGGCTCCCCAAATAGCTGTGATGTTGGGTAAATTACTTAACTCCTCTAAACCTCAGTTTCTTCAGATGTAAAAATAAAAATACCTACCTAACAAAGCAGATGCTTAATTTCTTTTCCCTTTTGCAGTGTTTTTGGTTTAACCAAACCAGTTTGTAAATTAAATAAGGAAATTGGGAGAGGGTCAAGAGAAAAATTCTAAGTACTGAAATTAAGAGAGAAAAAAAAATGCTTACAAAAGTAAATTAATCAAACTTATAAGGCAAGGGCATATGCTTTCTTTGTGGTCCAGGCGTGATCTGGAAAATTTTCATACATTAATTCTGATTTGTCAAAATGAACTGTATTTTATAAAGGAGAATGGCAAAATTCCTTAATCTGTGAGACCATAATCACAGCATCACTATGCATAAAGCCGTAAGTGTGCTTCTTTCACCCTATTGTTATAAAAATACTTTATACCTCTGGTAGAACCTAATTAAATACCAATGTTCTTAACAGGTGGTGGGCTACTGAACTTAAGAGTACAATCACAACTTTAACAACCTCCACATATTCCTTACCATGACTACTACCATTGACTTTGAGCAGGCTGAAACAATAGTGCGCACACTGGGGCCCATTGGCCAATCCCCGGAGCATTTTCAAATAAGGAATATAAATAGTTGGAGGCAACAGGTCACCCATTTGCCTAACGAACTTTGACAAGACAACCTGAAAAAGAGAAAAACAAATAGTTTATATAACGTATATCCTAATTTTAAGGCAACATGGACTAGCTAATAAAGACTGCATATAAACTAAAAGTAGTGCTCTGACTTAACCCTCACAAAAGACAAATTTAACTGATACTCTATTGATGAAAAATTGTGTTCTAAGCTTGTCATTAGCAATTTAATGCAATTATAAAATAACAACTTTGTGAACTAAAAGTACATTTTTTTCAAAATATCTCAAATGTCACAAAAGACCACGCACATTTTAAATATGTAAGACAGGTAACATTTACTTACCCAAAATCAATTCAAAGGTACACTTAAAATCCAGACTTCCTAGATCCCAGCCAAATTACTATGAAGACCTAAGAACTTAAAATTGTTTTTGATGGTAACTTAAATTTACTCTGTTCTGTGGTCTCACCAATGCCACATTCCCAGACTCCTGTTCTTTAAGTCCATTTTTTAACTTTCTCTTTTTTCTTACATATGTCTTAAACCTATTACCAACAACTAACAATATTACTCAAACTCACTAGCTGGAACTCAGAACTGACAATACTACAGATGTCTGGTAGGTTTAACAATGGTTTTATGATGATGTAGAAAAATAACCTTATTTTTAAAAGAGATATACTTACTTAAATATTGAGGGGTAGAATTCATATACTTGCCTATAATTTACTTTAAAATAAAATAAAAGTAAAAATAATATAGTAGATGGAAGCAAACATCATAAGATGTTAAGATGTGAAATTAAAATGTGGGGTATTCCTTATAATTCCTTCTTCCATATGTTTCAAATTTTTCATAATAGTGAACTTTCTCAAAAACTTTAAAAATTTTTTAATAAATCCTTCTCCAAAACATTTTTTTTTTGAGACAGGGTCTTACTCTGTCACGCAGGCTGGAATGTCGTGGCACAATCAGAGCCACTGCAGCCCAAATAATCCTCCCATCTCAGCCTCCTGTGCAGATGGGACCATAGGCATACACCACTATGCCTGGTTAATTTTTAAGATATTTTTTGTGGAGACAGGGTTTCACCATGTTACTCAGACTAGTCTCAAACTCCTGAGCTCAAGCAATCTGCCTATCTTGAACTCCCAAAGTGCTGGGATTACAGATGTGAACCACCATGCCCGGCTCAAAACCTATTTTTTAAATGAGAAAACACTGAAACAATACAGTTTAAAAAATGGCATCTGGTCTGGACTCCAGAAAAAATAAAAAACATATAGCATAAAAGCTTCTAGAACAGAAATCCCCCAAAATTAACACTTGTGTGGCAATCTGCCCCCAACCCATTTTTCTTTTGATTTTTTTTAAAGAGACAGGGTCTGTCTCTGCTGTCTAAGCTGGAGTGCTGTAGTGTAACCATGACTCAGTGTAACCTCAAACTAGAGGGCTTAAGGGGTCCTCTTGCCTCAGCCTGGGCAGCCAGGACTATAGGCTCATGATACCACACCGAGCTAATATTTTTTGTAGAGATGGGGGTCTCATGATGTTGCCCAGGCTGGTCTCAAATTCTGGCCTCAAGCGATCATCCCACCTCAGCTTCCCAAAGCACCAGGATTACAGGTGTGAGCTACTGCACAGCAATTCATTTTATTTGCCTCTACACATCATACTTTAGTTAACACAGAATGAACTTTTGCCTGTATTATCTACAGACTCATAGGCATTTTGTCATCAATTAAAACGTCTAAGACTTCTTCTTTAATACTTGTACCTCTCCTATCCCCCCCAAACTTGATAAGAATTATGTATATTGGTTATTGTCATGTCTATGGAGAACAAACTAAAATACTAATAAAATTCAAGCAGGGCACAGTGTCTCATGCCTGTAATCCCACGGCTTTACAAGGGCTGATTGAAGCCAGGAGTTACACATCAGCCTAGTCATCATAGCAAGACCCTGTCTTTTAAAAATAAATAAATAAGGCCGGGCGTGGTGGCTCAAGCCTGTAATCACAGCACTTTGGGAGTCCGAGGCGGGTGGATCACAAGGTCAAGAGATCGAGACCAGCCTGGTCAACATGGTGAAACCCCGTCTCTACTAAAAATACAAAAAATCAGCTGGGCATGGTGGCGCATGCCTGTAGTCCCAGCTACTCAGGAGGCTGAGGCAGGAGAATTGCCTGAACCCAGGAGGCGGAGGTTGCGGTGAGCCGAGATCGCGCCATTGCACTCCAGCCTGGGTAACATGAGTGAAACTCCGTCTCAAAAAAAATAAATAAATAAATAAATAAATAAATAAATAACAAAGAGACTAGATGCCTTTCTGCCTCTAATAATTCAACATATATCCAGTATCTAATAAAGGGTTGACTACATAAACTTCAAAATCAACAGTACTTGAATTTTAAGCGTTTCAAATTTTCTTTTATAAAAGAAAAAAGTAGGCTGGGTGCAGTGGCTCATGCCTGTAAATACAGCACTTTGGGAGGCTGTGGCAGATGGATCACTTGAGCTCTGGAATTACAGACCAGGCTGGGTAACATGGCAAAACCCCACCTCTACAGAAAACACAAAAATCAGCCAGGTGTGCTGGTGCACGCCTGTAGTCCCAACTACTCTGGGAGCTGAGACGGGAGTATCACTTGCACCCAGGAGGTCAAAGCTACAGTGAGCTGAGATCGCACCACTGCACTCCAGCCTGGGTGACAGAGTGAGACTCCATCTCAAAAAAAAAAAAAAAAAAGTATTAATCTTTAAAGGTTATACTAGTGATCATTTGTGTTAACAGCAATAAAATCAGGAAGTAACATCTTTCATGTTTTCAAGACTCCCAACCACAGTACCAGAGTATAAAAGAGGAAAACCCAAAGACTCACCTGGCGTTGAGGGGGCCGCTGATGAGCCACCCCTAGATAAGAACCCATGATAGTTGGAGTCTGAAGAGGCTCTGAGAGACACCAATATTCTAGAGCAAGCTCCAGATGAAAAGGATTCTTTTTATATAGCTCGCCAATCTACAAAGAGTAAACAAAGACTGTAGGGAAATGTCTATGACTCAAAAAGTACTTTCAATTAAAAAAAGACATTTAAAGTATTAGGCCTGAAATTTTCCAAAGCTAGGGGAAAAAATAATGAAAAGAGGGAAAGAGGACAAGCTTTCTAATATAAAGGCTTACCAATAGCATTAAGTGTTCCAGATCCCTTCTAAGTGAAATGGGGGGTTCATTACCCATCTGCATACTCATGTGAATCATTCGAGCATCTTCATCTGCCCGATTCCTCAGCTGCTTCACCTATTAATTTTATTAGATATAGTTTAATATGTAAATGTATTACTGTATATGCTAATAATAATGAAATCAGGCAACTGTCATAGAGTGATTACATATAAGAAAAACACTGTTTAACTATCTATTCCACTTTAGATGACATGAAGAAACATTCCAGAAATCTTAATTGCAATATTACCATCCATAATTTATAATATCTTAACTAAAACTTCAATGCATTTTCCACTACAGAGAAGTTGAACTTAACTGTAGTGTTTCTCAACGGGACATTACTGACATTTGGGCACATTTCTTCACTGCGTTGGATTATCCTGAATATTTCAGGTCATTTAGCATCCCTGGAACTACCTACTAACTATCAATAACAACATTGGAGTCACCCTAACAAGCAAAACTGGCCCCACTCATTTCCAAACACACTCTGAAGAACATTATAGCCTCGGTTGAGAATCACTGCTTCACAACATAGGTGTGAACTAAATGCCAACAAAAAATAAGAAACAAATTCTGTGTAAAAAAAAAAAAAAAAAATCATAGCTAGACAAATCCATAACTATAGTCGGAAATGCTAACACTCCTCTCTCAATATTCAACAGAGCAAGTACACAGAAAATCAGTAAGGATATGGAAAGCTTGAAAAACTGTATCAACAAACTTGACTTAATTGATATTTATAGAACATTCCACAGAACAGCAGCAAAGTATGTGTTCCTTTCAGGTGTACATAGAACATTTACCAAGATAGGCCATATTCTGAGCCATAAAACAAACCTCAGCAAATTTAATATAACTGAAATTCTACAAGGTATGTCTCTGAGCACAACAGAATTAAACTAGAAACCTATGACAGAGATCTGAAAGTCTCCGAAATATTTGGAAATTAAACAACACACTTCTAAATAACCCATCAATCAAAGGAGTCTCAAGGAAAATTGGAAAGCATATTAAACTGAACAAAAAAGAAAATGCAACATATCAAAATTTATGTGGCACAGCTAAAGGAGTGATTGGAAGTAAATTTATAGCATTATTAAATGCTTATATTAGAAAAAAGATTTCAAGTGAACAATCTAAGCTTGTATCTTAAGAAACAAAATTAAAGGAGCAAATTAAACCCAAAGCAAAAGGAAGAAAATAATAAAAGAGCAGAAATCAATAACAGTGAACCAAAAATATAAGAAAATCAATGAAGCAAAAAGCTAATTCACAGGAAAGATCAATAACATCAATAAACTTCAGTAAGGGTTAATTAAGAACCGGGGGAGAATACACAAATTACCAAATTTAGGAATTAAAGAGAAAAATCAATGTAGATACTACAAAAACAAAAAGAATACAAGAATCCTAAGGGCAAATTTATGATAATCAATTTATACTTTTCAGGAGATAAGGTATCAAACTGCACAATATATTACAAGTGCTTTTAAAAAATATACATTTGAAATAGGTGCTTTTATAATATAAACACAAAAAAAAAGATGTTTTCCCCTCATTTACTTCCTGCCAACATTTGATGGCTTCTTTGGCACTAAACAGCACACAGATCATATACTATAAGGAACTGTTTGAAATGGCTCTAAGAATCGCTTTTCAGATGACAGTTACAGCTCAAGCCATCTATTCAAAAGTAGCCTTTGCATTATGGTTTTTAAAATCCATTATTTTACCTGTAACTATGCTGAAGCCCTTTTGTACACTACAATTCAGGATCTAAAAAATTGGGCCAGGCATGGTGGCTCACATCTGTAATCCCAGCACTTTGGGAGGCCAAAGTGGACGGATCACCTGAGGTTGAGAGTTCGAGACCAGCCTGGCCAATATGGTGAAACCCCATCTCTACTAAAAATACAAAAAAATTAGCTGGGCGTGGTGGCGGGTGCCTGTAACCCCAGCTACTTGGGAGACTGGCAGGAGAATCGCTTGAACCCAGGAGACAGAGGTTGCAGTAAGCCAAGATCACACCACTGTACTCCAGCCTGGGCGCAACAGAGGGAGACTAGATCTCAAAACACAAACAAAAAAAAATTAAATAAAGCAATTTTAGCACTAACCCTTAGGGTGGCATGGGGTTAGTAATTTTCTACCCACAGAAGTATTTACTAATTACTTTCTGATTTATAAACCATTAACAGTGTTGTCAAATATTTCTTTCTACTGACTTATCCCCAGTTAGGAAGTCTTATTTCATGAGTCACAAACTGATTCATAAGATGTACCACAACTACTGGCAAATGTTAGCCCATATTAAAAAATTTTTATTAGTTTCCAAAACATAAACCTAGTTAATCAGTTTTAAATTACTTTATAAAATTCTTTTACTATTTATTCATCCTACATTATTACACTTACCTTCATTGGCATAAGTGCAAGGAAATCTGTGATAAGATTATGGACTCTGCGAATATAAAATTCATCCTGATAAAAGTTTTCTGATACCACTACAGATTCAGTGAGGAACAGGAAAACGTTGTCAGCAATTGCGAGCTCTGCCATTGCTTCATCTGCCTCTGTGAATTCTGCCAGAGCTAGAAATACATTTAAAAAACAGTACATGGAGGAAAAGTCATTAACCCAGATTGTAATTATACCTCATAATACTCTGCTGATGGTTCAGACATCTTCCCAGCCTTCTAGCATGTGCTATGCACAAAATGAGACTATATATAACTGTAATTGACTCATAAACTCCAAAGAACTACTTGAATGTATATTAGAAAAATACATACTCTTCGAAATAAAAACGTAACTAATGAAAATTATTTTACAGATGTGTCATGCAACACTGATGTAGTCAGGGAACTGTTATCCAAACATTAACATATTAAATGGTGTTAAGGCTTCAATCCCAATGAAATCTCATGGATCATCTGAAAAGTCTTCAATCCAAGACCAAATCCAGAACATGAATAAGTAACTAACTGTATTAATTTGGTAACCAGGTAGCTAAAATTTAAAAACCAAATTTTAACTTGAATATAAACTTGTATAACTGTAATTTTTGTAATATTTTATTTGGAAAATATCAATTACATATCTAAAAATAAGTATAGTAAACCTCCATATATCCATCACCTGTTTCAATACTATCAATTTATGACCAATCTTACTTCATCTATATCTTCCTCCCTCCACTCACATTTCATTAAAGCAAATTCCAGATTCCAGACAATTTAACATTTTACCACTATTTGCAGTATACAACTCAAAAACATACTTAAAAAACGAAGCAAAAATTCACTACATACACACACACAACACCATTATCGTATATTTATTTTATTTCATATTTTATTTTACTTTATTTTATTTATTTTATTTTATTTTATTTTGTGAGACAGGGTCTCTGTCACCCAGGCTGGAGTGCAGTGGTGCAATCTCGGCTCACCACAACCTCTGCCTCCCAGGTTCAAGCAATTCTCGGGCCTCAGCCACCCAAGTAGCTGGGTTTATAGGCGTTTGCCAATACGCCTAGCTAATTTTTGTATTTTTAGTAGAGACAGGCTTTCACCACGTTGGCCAGGCTGGTCTCGAACTCCTGACCTCAAGTGATCCTCCCATCTCAGCCTCCCAAAGTGACAGGATTACAGTTGTGAGCCACTGCATCCAGCCATTATCATATCTTTAAAACCAGTTCCTCAGTTGGGAGCAGTGGCTTCATCTAGGCTGGCTTAATCTGACTTACATTCAACTTTCTGTTAAGAGTATGTCATAGGTTGTGGTGTACCCTTCCATCAAGAAACATATGGCTGATTACTGCTTTTAAGTTTTAAATATAAATTGCTAGATAATTGTGTGGCAAGCTGGTTTTGCAAAAGACTACTACACAGCTTATTCTGTTTGACTATCATACAGACCAAATACAAAGTCTGTTGCTGAAAGTACATTTTCATTGCCTTGAAAGGGTCAGGAATAGATAAAAGCCAAGATAGTCTCAAACAGAGGAAAACATATGATTTGTAGTTTGTTTTTTATTTTTAAAATTATTATTATGATTATATATATTTTTTTGAGATGGAGTCTCGTTCTGTCGCCCAGGCTGGAGTGCAGTGGTGCTATCTTGGATCACTCCACCTACTGGGTTCAAGCAATTCTCCTGCCTCAGCCTCCCAAGTAGCTTGGACTACATGTGTGTGGCACCATGCCTGGCTAACTTTTTGTATTTTTAGTAGAGACAGGGTTTCACTGTGTTAGCCGGGATGGTCTTGACCTCCTGACCTTGTGATCTGCCCACCTTGGCCTCCCAAAGTGCTAAGATTACAGGCGTAAGTCACGGTACCCAGCCTGTTTTTTTAATGTTTTGTTTTGTATTTTGACATAAAGTCTGCATATCAGTCAGGTGTGATGGCTCATGCCTGTAAGGCCAACATTTTGGGAAGCCAAGACAGAAGGATTGCTTGAACCCAGGAGTTCGAGACCAGCCTGGGCAACATAGTGAGACCTCATCTCCACAAAAAAATCAAAGAATTAGCTGGACATGGTGGCACATGCCTGTGGTCCCACCTACTTCAGAGGATGAAGTGGAAAGAACACTCGAGCCCAGGAGTTTGAGGCCAGTGAGCCATGGTCACACCACTGCACTACAGCCTGGGCAACAGGTAAAGACCCCATCTCAAGCAAACAAACAAAAATCTGCATATTTACCCATATTATACAAACTCCTAGAAAATAAAATATTTTCTTAATTCTTTATTATGCCTAGTAATAATGATTATAAAATTACTAATTATTGTTTTTAATAACAATTTTTTTCAAACCTTTACTTGAATTAAAAAACACTGGAATTGGCCGGGCGCGGTGGCTCAAGCCTGTAATCCCAGCACTTTGGGAGGCCGAGGCGGGTGGATCACGAGGTCAAGAGATCGAGACCATCCTGGTCAACATGGTGAAACGCCGTCTCTACTAAAAATACAAAAAATTAGCTGGGCATGGTGGTGCGTGCCTGTAATCCCAGCTACTCAGGAGGCTGAGGCAGGAGAATTGCCTGAACCCAGGAGGCGGAGGTTGCAGTGAGCCGAGATCGCGCCATTGCACTCCAGCCCGGGTAACATGAGTGAAACTCCGTCTCA
>NW_022436947.1:6173257-6184732 GCF_009761245.1 Sapajus apella
TTTTTTTTTTTTTGAAACAGATTACTCTGCTGCCCAGGCTGGAGTGCAGCGGTGAGATCATGGCTCACTGTAACCTCTGCCTCCCAGTTTTAGCTATCCTCCAGCTTCAGCCCCCCAAGTAGGTAGGATTATAAGCACGTGCCACACACCCAGCTAATTTTCATACTTTTAGCAGAGATGAGGTTTCACCATGTTGGCCAGGCTGGTCTTGAACTCCTGACCTCAAGTGATCCACCTGCCTGCGTCTTCCAAAGCTCTGAGATTATAGGCATGAGCCACTATGTCCAGCCAAAAAATTACTTCTTGAACACCATTTAGGTAATAAAGCATCACTAATGTCTTAATATAAATTGAGTTTCAATGCTTAAAAACAGTATGGTAAAATTCCGTAAAGCTTAGTGAATTACAAAGATTGTTTTTGTTTTTTTTTTTTTGAAATGGAGTGTCACTCTGTTGCCCAGGCTGGAGTACAGTGGCGCGATCTCGGCTCACTGCAACCTCCGCCCTGCCCCCCACCCCCCCCACTCCCCCAACCCAGGTTCAAGAGATTCTCCTGCCTCAGTCTCGTGAGTAGCTGGGATTACAGATGCGAGCCACCACGCCCGGCTAATTTTTCGTGTTTTTAGTGGAGATGGGGTTTTACCACATTGGCCAGGCTGGTCATGAACTCCTGAACTCAAGTGATTTGCCTGCCTCAGCCTCCCAAAGGGCTCAGATTATAGGCATGAGTCACTACACCTGGCCGATGCTTGTTTTTTAATTTTTTTTGAGACGGAGTCTCGCTTTGTCACCAAGGTTGGAGTGCAGTGACACCATCCTGACTCATTGCAACCTCCACCTCCTAGGTTCATGCTATTATCCTGTCTCAGCCTCCTTAGTAGCTGGGACTACAGGCGCATGCCACCACACCAGGCTAACTTTTTTGTCTTTTTAGTAGAGACAGGGTTTCCATGTTAACCAGGATGGTCTCAATCTCCTGACCTCATGATCCACCCACCTCAGCCACCCAAAGTGTAAAGATTTCAGGCACCACATCCAGCCTGTGTTTTAAATTTTTTTTTGAGATATGGTCTCACTCTGTCACCCAGCCTGGAGTGCAGTGGAACAATTTCAGCTCACTACAGCCTCCGCCTCCTGGGCTTAAGTGATCCTCCCACCTCAGCCTCCTGAGCAGCTGGGACTACAGGCAAGCACATGTCACCACGCTGGTCTAATTTTTAATTTTTTGTAGTGATGGGGTCTCACTATACTGCCCAGGGTTGTCATGAACTCCTGGGCTCAAGCAATCCTCCCACCTCGGCATCCCAAAATGCTGGGATTACAGGCATATTGCCCAGGCTAGTCTCAAATTCCTGTCTCTACTAAAATACAAAAAATCAGCCAAGCATGGCAGTGTGCACCTGTAGTCCCAGCTACTCGGAGGCTGAGGCAGGAGAACTGCTTGAACCCAGGAGGCAGAGCTTGCAGTGAGCTGAGATCATGCCACTATACTCCAGCCTGGGCAACAGAGCAAGACTCCGTCTTCAAAAAAAAAAAAAAAGATATTAACTATCACATAGCCACTTAAAAGGTTAAAAGGTAATTTTATGTCAGAAAAATACTGAAATCAGACTTATAAATGAAGATGGTATATATACAGTTGAGAAACAGAATTTGTACAGAAAGGCAAAAGTCTAATCAGCTATCAGTATTTAGATATATCGGCTGATAGACAGACATTAAGTGGCCAAACAAAGACTCCTAACACACAAAAAAAGCTTTCTGCAAACACTTGGGGAACGACATGACACTAGGGAAAACAAAATGCTCTGGAATTACACAATTGGTAAGATACTAGAATCTGTTGATACCTTAGGATTAGAACACTGACATAAATTGTAAACTTGAATAAAGCCTTTCCAGATTTACCATAAAAAGATACAGACAACGACAATTCTTTGGGCTTCAAGTTCCAGGCACAGTTAGTTCTCATTCTGTTAGAATAAACCCCTACTAATAAGACAAATGATAACGTAAATGTAAATAGCAGAATAAGATATGCTACAGTGAGTTAATACATTGTTGGCCAGGTACGGTGGCTCACGCCTGTAATCCCAGCACTTTGGGAGGCTGAGGCAGGCGGATCACAAGGTCAGGAGATCGAGACCATCCCGGCTAACACAGTGAAATCCCATCTCTACCAAAAATATAAAATATTAGCCAGGCATGGTGGCACGCACCTGTAGTCCCAGCTACTCAGGAGGCTGAGGCAGGAGAATTGCTTGAACCCGGAGGCACAGGTTGCAATGAGCCAAGATCACGCCACTGCACTCCAGCCTGGGTGACAGCATGAGACTCTGTCTCAAAAAAAAAGACTGTTAAAAGTCCAGATTCTGACCAGGCGAGGTGGCTCACACCTGTAAACCCAACACTCTGGGAGGCCAAAGCAGGTAGATCACCTGAGGTCAGGAGTTCAAGACCGGCCTGGCCAACATGGTGAAACCACATTTGTACTAAAAATACAAAAGATTAGCCAGGCATGGTGGCATGCACCTGTAGTCCAGTTACTCAGGAAGCTGAGGCACGAGAGTCACTTGAACCCAGGAGGTAGATGTTGCAGTGAGCCAGGATTGAGCCACTGCACTCCAGCCTGGACCACAGAGTGAGACTCTGTCTCAAAAAATAAAAGTCGGGATTCCACATCTGTTCTTGATTGATCCAAATACCTCCTTTTTAATACACTGTATGAAAAAATAATTGTTTTTAATTCAACACAATGTGAAAAATTAGTTTGTGACCAACCAAGAAGGAAAATGTATAAAAACAAAAGTAACAGTAAATTTTAATTTTAAAAAACATTTAATATGACACTGTCATTCCAAATTTTAAACTCATACTCTGAAAGTAAAGAGTATTGTCACTGGCCCCAAGAATGGGAAATAGGATTTTATATAATATTTCTGAGAAACAAGGAGAAAAAAGTCTGTATTTCACTACTACACTAAAATGTTTCATTTAATACCACTCTGGGTATCTTCCTATGCTTGTGCTTATGTATGTCAAGGATAACACTCCTTCCAAAAATTTCATTAAGTGCTAACATGCTGTTTCTCATAACAAAATTACCTACAATCAATTTACCTGTCACATCAGGTAGCTGGGATATTCCCCTCAATGCCAGTGCCCAGGCAAGTCTGACAGTGGCTTGGAGTCCAGGCAGTTTCCAAAGCTGTGAGTCCTGAAGACGAGAGTGAATTGTTGCAATGTACTGTTTTTCTGTCAACAGTGGAAATTGATGAATCATATCTGAAAACACAAAAATAGACCACTTTACCAAACACTAAATTTTCACTTCTATATACAGAAATAATGTCTTAAAGTCAGAAAATCTGAGCATTCTCGCAAAAGAATAATGACTAATTTCTTTCTTTTTTTATTTTTTGAGATGGAGTGAGTCTTGCTCTGCCACCCAGGCTGGAGTGCAATGGCACAATCTCCACTCACTGCAATCTCCATCTCCTGGGTTCAAGTGATTCTCCTGCCTCAGCCTCCAGAGTAGCTGAGATTACAGGGACACGCCACCACACCCAACTGATTTTTTTTTTCTTTTGTATTTTTAGTAGAACCAGGGTTTCACCATGTTGACCAGGATGGTCTCAATCTCCTGACCTTGTGGTCCACCCGCCTCAGCCTCCCAAAGTGCTGGGATTACAGGCGTGAGCCACCACACCCAGCCAGAATAATGACTAATTTCAACATGCCAAAAGGTACACTATTGTTGATTGTACACATACTAAAAACAAAAACAGCAAATAGCAATAATCCTAAATTTTAATTTCACTATTTTCAGTTATTTTTATAAGTGTACTACAAATAAACTAGAAAAAAGTTAAAGATACTCATTTTTTCTGCACATAAATTCTAAAATATAAATTATGCTATCTAACGATCATAAAAATTGTATTTCCTTCACAGAAAACACAGGTTAAAGATAACATTACTGAAATGACAGTCACTGTCTCTCAGAATGTTTTAATAAAAAGTTTGAAAATGTAAATAAATGGTAAAGAAACAAGCAATTAAGTAAATGACACATGTGCAATCATGAACATGTATAATATATGCTTTAATACTTTCCATTCCAAATCCTCCCCCCAAAATAGAAATAATAAACAGGATTGCGGTTGTTTTTTTAAATGTGATCTTATGCATAAATATTCAAATATGAACGGACTACACACACAGGAACAGAGCAGTCTATTTTAGTAGTTAAAACAGTGCCCTTTTTAAATGTTATCCCCACAATTTTTTTTTAATTAGGAAAATGTATAAAACTTAATACCATCTCGTTCCTCTGTGCCTTGCTCTATAAAACTGATATCAAAACAGTACAGAAGCGCCATAAGAAGACCCAGATTCACTGCATCCAGTGAGCCATCAGCCTCAACTGTCACTCTTTCCAAATGTCCAATAAGGAGGAGAGTGTCTTCTTTGCCTAAAGGTGACTGGCAAGCCCAGGCAAAAAGGCTTTCTGCCAGAGACTGCCTGCACTCCTTAATGAGATCAGAAACCTAGAAATAAAAACATATGACTATCAGTATCAGTAAGTTACTATGAAGCCTGGTCTTATTCCAAAGTACAAACTCCCTTTTACAAAGGCTAATAAAATAAACCTATCTAAATTCACAAGTGATCCTAAGACGTCACCTCTGGAACTCAAAATAAACCCTACTGTTTATTCCTTATCCTTAAATTCCTTAAGAAATTGGGATGACCAATTTCTTGTTCATTTCATAAAAAGAGCTAGAATGGCACATAAATGACTATACAGAAGCTGAAACAACTGCAAGTCAATTTTATGGACACAGCTGACTACAAACTTTAACATATATTATTAGCAGGCTATAATTTAAAACAATTTATTGTATACTGTATTTTCAAACAGTAGTACAGCGAATTTTGAATGTTCCCAACACAAAGAAATAATAAATGTTTGAGGTGATGGACATGCTAATTATGTTAATTTATTACACATCATACATATGTATCAAAATACCACACTGTACCCTATACATATGTATAATTTTGTGTCAATGAAAAATAAAAAATAAAAATTTTAAAAAACACATGGCAATTAGGTATGGTGTCAGCCACATAACTCTTCCTGAAAAAAATGAATATTCTAACTGTCATGATATTTCTACCTCTGAAGTTTGACTGACAATTCATGAATTGATTTCATTGAAGCCTTGCCTCTTTGCGATGTTTTTCACTGCCCAAACCTCTCTCTCGCTGTAGTTTCTCAAACTCATTATTCACATCAATCTGTGACACCAGGGTAAGGACTTTGTAGGTCAATCCTTGCTCCATCAGCTCATCTGTAAAGCGTGTTGTCATAGAAACCAGCTCTGGGCTATAATGAAAAGAAATCAATAAACTATGTTAAATAATATTGCTTATGCTTCCTCATAAGAATAGGTATAGCAAATGCTCTTTCTTTTTTTGAGAAAGGGTCTTGCTCTGTCACCCAGGCTAGAGTGCGGTGGTGTGCTCACAGCTCACTGCAGCCTTGATCTCCCAGGCTCAGGTCATCCTCCCACCTCAGCCTCCCAAGTAGCTGGGAATACATGTATACACCACCAGCTAATTTTTGTATTCTTTTGTAGAGATGGGGTTTCGTCATGTTGCCCAGGCTGATCTGAAACTCCTGAGCTCAAGTGATCCTCTTGCCTCAGCCTCCCAAAGTGCTGGGATTATAGACATGAGCCACTGCACCTGGGCCCAAATTATTTTTTTTTTTTACAAACACAATAAAACAGGAATTGTTGTATCTTTCTTGGCAGAATAAGGGAGTATATTACTCAGCTTATGTTACATATTGCTTAAATCATATATAAAAAGGGAAATAATATAATTCTTCAAGTAATTTCAAATTAACCCCTGAAATCCCAAGAAGTAAAGACCTGAGTTCTAGCGTCCATGTCTTTCCCCGTCTAGACTGTATCAAAGCTTTCAAGGAATTCGCAATGCATCGCTTTCCATCCCAGTATAAAAGAACAGCTACTAATCCTCTGGTAAGGCCAGGAAAATGTGGTTGTTGGTGCTCTCCTAAAAAAGGAAGTTGAGAAATAATATTGTTAATAAACACATAATGTGTTTAGGAAGAGACAAAAATCAATATGACAATGTTCAGTTTGAAGAATCACAGTAGCTCAGGGCTTAAGGGGCCCTGGGGTCCTCCACTACAAACATCTACCCACTGTCTAACTTCTTGCTCAAGATATTAGAGGGCCGATCCATTATGCTCGAACACCAGCAGAGACATGGAATTCACCATTTTCCAAACTCTCAATTTCTAACTCTCATGCTTATCTGTGATTTGTACATACTGGATGAGAATCTTTTGGTCTCACTGTTGTTCACTAAATATAATTTTATTCAATGCCCATTTTACTATCTCATATGGAATCTTTCAAATATTTCTAAGTTTCTTCCTTCAGAATCTTCTCTGAAAATTAAATAACATTTTTATAATTCAAGTTCACTCACCATTTTAACTGCACTCCTTTGAATGAGTTCTACTTTTTTTTTTTGAGTAGGAGTCTCATTCTGTCACCCAAGCTGGAGTGCAGTGGTGCCATCTCGGCTCATTGCAAACTCTGCTGCCTGGGTTCAAGCAATTCTCCTGCCTCAGCCTCCCAAGTAGCTGGGATTACAGGTGCCTGCCATCGCGCCTGGCTAATTTTTGTATTTTTAGTAGAGACGGGGTTCCACCATGTTGGCCAGGCTGGTCTTGAACTTGTGACCCTCATGATCTACCCACCTCAGCCTCCCAAAGTGCTGAGATTACGGGCATGAGCCACTGTGCCCAGCCAAGTTCTACTTTTTTTTAAGAGTACTTTGCCTATAGTTTCAGTTTCATTTCCTATAGCTTTCTTCTCCCCTTACTGCAATTGCTCCTCTACTCTACTCCTTTCTGTTTCCCAAATTCATCACTTTGCTTCACCCTCTTGCACAAGCAATTTCTTCTGCCTGATGCCCTTCATCCTCACAAATAACCACCTATTCCACCTGATGTATGCTTACTCATTTTGCAACATCTACCTTAAACTTCATGATCTTGTTAAGGCTTCTGTGTACAATCAAGGTCCATCTAATTCCCTTCTCTCTGAACCATCTCTAAATCTTGCACAAAACTGCATTAATGTACTTAAATGTGTCAAAATTATTTGTTTCCACAACATTCTCAATTATTAGGGTAGAGATTTTATTCATGTTTATATCACTGGAGTGATATAATTAAAATCATGCCTGGCACGTGGTAGGTATAGAATAAATGTTAGATGAAAGTTCTTAAACTGAAAACTCAAGCATGTCTAATTAACATCCCACTCATTCCCAATATCATACTTCTTTTTTTTTTTTTTTTTTTATTTACTTTTTGAGAGACAGAGTCTCACTCCATTGCCAGGAGCCTGGAGTGCAGTGGCGCGATCTCCACTCACTGCAGCCTCCATCCCCAGGTTCAAGCAATTTTCCTGCCTCAGCCTCCCAAGTAGCTGGGACTACAGGCACATACCACCACACCCAGCTAATTTTTGTATTTTTAGGAGAGTCGGGGTTTCACCAAGTTGGCCAAGATGGTCTCGATGTCTTGACCTCATGATCTGCCCACCTCAGCCTCCCAAAGTGCTGGAATTACAGGCATGAGCCACCACGCCTGGCTTATATCATACTTCTTTTAATGCAATCTTAGGTCAAAAAGGATTTTGGCAGCTATATATTATCTTTAGACATATTATATTTTTGTTCAACTGAAATGCCCATATTTTCTTCAAATGACTCCTCTGTTATAAAACAAACTGTCTTTTCTCTATACAGCAGCCAGAGAAATAATTTCAGAGTTAGAATCAGTTATGTAATGTCTCTGCTTAAAGCCCTCATCAACAACTTTCCATTGCAATTAGAATAAAATCCAAATATCTTTCATAGTATGCAAAATCAAACGTGCTCTGCTTCCTGCCCTATCTGTATCTTCCTTCACTCTCCTCCTCATTTAAGATGCTCTAGCCAGAATGGTCTTTTTATCCTTAAACATGCCTTTATTCCCACCTCAAGCACTAGCTGCTGACTCTCCCTGGAAAAGCCTTACCCAGTAAGTCTGGGTGGTTGGCACCTTCTCAACATTTGGGTCTCAAGTCAAATGACCCCATCTTAGAGAGGCCTTCTCTATGGGCCCTACTTAGAGTTGCCCGAGCCAGCCTCCACCTCTCTATATCCCACCGCTTTGTTTTATTTTCTTCCTAGTACTCTGTATCATTGAAATTATCTTATTTTTTATCTATTCACGCATTAACTTAATTACTCTCTCAAAAAGAAATTCCAAAAAAGCAGTGACCTTACCTGCATACTCACTGACAATAAGTGCTTTGTGCTATAAAACTTCTGAGATATCTTTAACAATTCTGATCAGTAAACTGAAGCCTTCCTTTTAATCAAAGGTTAAAAAAGAATAGCCAGGCGTGGTGGCACATGCCTGTAATCCCAGCTCGGGAGGCTGAGACACAAGAATTCCTTGAACCAATATCATGCCACTGCACTCCAGTCTGGGCGACAGAATGAGACTCCGTATCAAAAAAAACCAAAAAACAAACAAACAAAAAAAACCAAAGATTAAAAAAGGAAATATTTCGAACATGGTTTTACCAAGCTGCATCCTTAGAATCTAAACAATAAACTATTTTAAACTATGAGTAACTTTATAATTTTGCATTATTTTACCACAGTTTCAGTTAAATGTCAACCTACCAGAAAGAAGAAGCTCAACAGCTGCCAATTCTCCAATATCAAAAAGGTCACTGAGGATAAAGGCTTCTTTAATGAGCTGTTCAGGAAGAAGTCGAGCTCCCTGTTGACCCTGAATGGCGACTCCCTCTGTACTGGCTTTCTGAACCTTCTCATGCTGTTGAACATTTTTTGGCTACAATGATAAAATTGTAATTGTCATGAAAATAGCACAGTGAAGATAAGATCCTAAAGTGTTATATACAGAAGTTTATTCATGATAATTCAGCCTGGTAACATGACAAACAGAAGCATTTCTTTTTAGAACAGACTTTTATAAGGTAATATTTTGCATAACCTTCCACTTTTTATTCCAATGCTACCAGCTCAATAACTGTTGCCACTAAAATCTGAACTACAATATTTGGAGAAAAATATACAAAATAGCATACAATTTTTCAAGTTTCTAAGGAACTTTTCTTTCTTTCTTTTTTTTTTTTTTTTAAAAGATGGGGTTTCTCCATGATGGCCAGGCTGGTCTTGAACTCCTGACCTCAGGTGATCCACCCACCTCAGCCTCCCAAAGTGCTAGGATTACAGGCGTGAGCCACCGCGCCCAGCTCTAAGGAACTTTTCAATTACATAATTAAAAATAAGGTTTTCAAATGGGATATAACAAACGGATATATGCACTGTTTAATTACTTAGTAGAGCAAGTAAGTTTATTAATATATTATATAAAATGTGGTCTTATTTCCTAAAAGATTATTTGGTACAAATATTTAACATGTGACATACAGCATTGAATTACCTGATAGATCATAAAATCTTGAAATTTCAGAATTTAAGGTTACACATTGCTCATTGAATCTAGTTCCTCCATTACAGACAGAAAAACCAACATCCAGATAAGTCAAGTAACTTGCCTGTGGTCAGAAAACTCTGTAGTGGTAGAGCCAAGACTGGAAATCAGCTCAACTGGCTCCCAGGCTAGGGTTCTTTCTACTAAAGAAAGCAAAAAACAAAAAAGCAAAAAGCCATTTCTTGTAACACAATCCCATAAATAGTTCTTAGATGGCTTCCTTGCTGTATATAAAAGAAAAATGCCAGATCGGGTGTGGTGGGTCATGCCTGTATCCTAGCACTTTGGGAGGCTGAGGCAGGCAGATCACTTGAGACCAAGAGTTCGAGACCAGCCTGGCCAACACGGTGAAACTTCATATCTACTAAAAAAATACAAAAAAATTAGCTGTATGTGGTGGCAGGTACCTGTAATCCCAGCTACTCAGGAGGCTGAGGCAGGAGAATTGCTTGAACCCAGGAGGGAGGTTGCAGTGAGCCGATATCGTGTCACTGCACTCCAGAGTGAGATTCTGACACACAAACACATACACACAAAGGAAAAGTGCCAAACAGAAAGGAAGGCAATTTCCAAGTCTGAATCCCCTACACTCAAGTATCTATTCCTACTGCAAAGAATTTCAAGATGCAGTAATTAAAGATACACAAGAATTAATTTGTTCCATTAACACAACTTACATAATACTATGAAGACTTAAAATGTTAACGTATATCTGGAAATAAAGAAAATAATCAATCTTACCAAGTTTAGATGTATTACTAACTAAAAGTCAGAAATTCTAAGGCAGCTAGTATTTCTGGAATATACTAAATTTCTTAAATAGTCTTCAAGGGCCGGGCGCGGTGGCTCAAGCCTGTAATCCCAGCACTTTGGGAGGCCGAGGCGGGTGGATCACGAGGTCAAGAGATCGAGACCATCCTGGTCAACATGGTGAAACCCCGTCTCTACTACAAATACAAAAATTCAGCTGGGCATGGTGGCGCATGCCTGTAATCCCAGCTACTCAGGAGGCTGAGGCAGGAGAATTGCCTGAACCCAGGAGGCGGAGGTTGCGGTGAGCCGAGATCGCGCCATTGCACTCCAGCCTGGGTAACAAGAGCGAAACTCCGTCTCAAAAAAAAAAAAAAAAAATAGTCTTCAAATATTATTAAGTTTATCTCCTAGCTAGAGATAAATATAATATTAACTTCTACAGAGAACAAAAAGATAATCATTGCTCCAAAGAAAAATTCCATTAAAATCACAGCAGGGCACAGTGGCTCACATCTGTAACTCCAACACTTTTTGAGACCAAGGCAGAAAGATCACTTGAGGCCAGGAGTTCAAGACCAGCCTGGGCAACATACCAAGACACTATCTCTAAAAAAGATTAGCTGGGCACTGTGGCACACACCTGTAGTCCCAGCTACTCAGGAGTGAGGAGCTAGGAAGGTCCCTTGAACCCAGGAGTTTAAGGCTACAGTGAGCTATAATCAGGCCACTGCACTCCAGCCTGGAGGACAGAGCAAGATTCTGTCTTTAAAAAATATCTAGAAAATAAAATCAGCCAGGCACAGTGGCTCATGCCTGTAATCCCAGCACTTTGGGAGGCCGAGGTGGGCGGATCACAAGGTCAAGAGATTGAGACCATCCTGACCAACCTGGTGAAACCCCATCTCTACTAAAAAATACAAAAATTAGCTGGGCATGGTGGCACACGCCTATAGTCTCAGCTATTCGGGAGGCTGAGGCAGGAGAATTGCCTGAACCCGGGAGGCGGAGGTTGCCGTGAGCCGAGATTGCGTCACTGCACTCCAGCCTGGGGCCTGGCAACAGAGTGAGACTGTCTCAAAAAAAAAAAAAAAAAAAAA
>NW_022436947.1:6184832-6202583 GCF_009761245.1 Sapajus apella
CCAAAAAAAAAAAAAAAAAAAAAAAAAAAGAAGGCCGGGCGCGGTGGCTCAAGCCTGTAATCCCAGCACTTTGGGAGGCCGAGGTGGGTGGATCACGAGGTCAAGATGTCGAGACCATCCTGGTCAACATGGTGAAACCCCGTCTCTACTAAAAATACAAAAAAAAAATTAGCTGGGCATGGTGGTGTGTGCCTGTAATCCCAGCTACTCAGGAGGCTGAGGCAGGAGAATTGCCGGAACCCAGGACGCGGAGGTTGCGGTGAGCCGAGATCGCGCCATTGCACTCCAGCCTGGGTAACAAGAGTGAAACTCCGTCTCAAAAAAAAAAAAAAAAGAAAAAAGAAAAAGAAAAGAATAAAGAATCACTGAACCACTGAGGTGAGACAGGTAACATATTTTCATTACACACATTAAGAGTTTACTTGCAGCCGGGCGCGGTGGCTCAAGCCTGTAATCCCAGCACTTTGGGAGGCCGAGGCGGGTGGATCACGAGGTCAAGAGATCGAGACCATCCTGGTCAACATGGTGAAACCCCGTCTCCACTAAAAATACAAAAAATCAGCTGGGCATGGTGGCGCGTGCCTGTAATCCCAGCTACTCAGGAGGCTGAGGCAGGAGAATTGCCTGAACCCAGGAGGCGGAGGTTGCGGTGAGCCGAGATCGTGCCATTGCACTCCAGCCTGGGTAACAAGAGCGAAACTCCGTCTCAAAAAAAAAAAAAAAAAAAAAAGAGTTTACTTGCGACGACCTACTATTTGATAGCACAAGGTGATGATAGCCAATAATAATTGTATATTTTAAAATTACGAAAAGTATAAATAGATTGTTTGGAAAACAAAGGATAAATGCTTGAGGGGCTTGATGATACCCCATGATGTGATTATTTCACATTGGATGTCTGTATCAAAACATCTCATGTACCTCATAAATACATACATCCTCTATGTACCCACAAAAATTAATTTAAAAAATGTTTTTAAAATAGCTTTTACAGCTGGCATGGTGGCTCACATCTGTAATCCCAGCACTCTGGGAAGCAGAGGCAGGAGGATCGCTGAGGCCAGGAGTCCAAGACAAGCCTCAGCAACAAAGTGAGACCTTGCCTTTTTTTTTTTTTTTTTTTTTTAAGCATTTAGGAGCATATGTTGTCAGGACCTCCTGAGGCTGTGTCAGAATAAATAAATTTAAATAAATTTAAATTTGAAAATTTAAAAAAAAAGAGAGAAAAAAGAGAGTTTAATTGCTTCCTCAATCTTTAAAAAAAAAAAAAATTTTTTTTTTTATGGCCAGGCGCGGTGGCTCAAGCCTGTAATCCCAGCACTTTGGGAGGCCGAGGCGGGTGGATCACGAGGTCAAGAGATCGAGACCATCCTGGTCAACATGGTGAAACCCCGTCTCTACTAAAACTACAAAAAATTAGCTGGGCATGGTGGTGCGTGCCTGTAATCCCAGCTACTCAGGAGGCTGAGGCAGGAGAATTGCCTGAACCCAGGAGGCGGAGGTTGCGGTGAGCCGAGATCGCGCCATTGCACTCCAGCCTGGGTAACATGAGTGAAACTCCGTCTCAAAAGAAAAAAAAAAGAAAAAAAAATTTTTTAACTGAGAAAGAAAATTTCTTACCGGATTTTTGAACAACGAGATGAAGTCAGGTTTGTGTTTCTTCAAAATCTTATCGAGAAGGTGAACAGCTTCAGGCTGTCTTCTATAAACAGCATTTCCCACTGTATGCCAAATGTCTTTGTAAGGACCCCACAGACTAGCAGCTTAAAGAAAAAAACAAATGAAACCAGCGTCAAAGAAAACATACACTTGAAAAATAATGTGAGGTTATCACCTACACATTTTAGTTATACTCACAGCTACTTTTTAATGCAGGAAGTTATCTTAATTAATATATTAATTATATTATAAATAACTATATTAATCAGTAAGTTACATTAATTGTATTAATAATCACTTATATTAATATAATAAATAATGGATATTATAAGTAATATCAATATATTAAGAGACACTAATATAAAAGCACACTTTATTAAAATTCTCAAACAATGACATCAACATCACTTTATCTAACTTACTATAAAATAGATCCCGACTTCAGTCCAGGTACGATAGCTTGCAATGCCAGTAATCCCAGCACTTTGGGAGGCTGAGGCAGACAGATCAACTGAAGCCAGGAGTTTGAGACCAGCCTGGCCAATATGGTGAAACCCTCTCTTTACTAAAAATACAAAAATTAGCCAGGCATGGTAGTGTGCGCATGTAGTCCCAGCTACTTGGGAGGCTGGGGCAGGAGAATCGCTCAAACTTGGGAGGTGGAGGTTGCAGTGAACTGGGGTCATGCCACTGCACTCTAGCCTAGGTGACAAGATCAAAACTCCGTCTCAAAAAAAATTTTTTTTTTTTTTTTTTTTTTTTTTTTTGAGACGGAGTTTCACTGTTGTTACCCAGGCTGGAGTGCAAAGGCACCATCTCGGCTCACCGCAGCCTCCGCCTCCTGGGTTCAGGCAATTCTCCTGCCTCAGCCTCCTGAGTAGCTGGGATTACAGGCACGCGCCACCATGCCCAGCTAATGTTTTTTTGTATTTTTAGTAGAGACAGAGTTTCACCATGTTGACCAGGATGGTCTCGATCTCTTGACCTCGTGATCCACCCGCCTCGGCCTCCCAAAGTGCTGGGATTACAGGCTTGAGCCACCGTGCCTGGCCTCAAAATTTTTTTAATTAAATAAATAAATAAAATAAATCCTGACTTCAAACTGGAATATCAGCTGAACCTAGTTTTACCACTTTATTATTAGCTACGTGTACCAGAACAAGGGAAATAACCTCTTTAAACTTCGGTTTCCGCGCGTGTGTGCGCGCAGGCACATGCGCGCGCGCGCACGCGCGCACATGTATATATATCATGAACACCATCTGCTTCAAAGAGCCCTAAGTTTTTAAATGAGATTAACTCAGTAAAATACACAATACAGTGACCGTCATATCACAGGCACTCAATAAAGATAAATGCCTTGCCCTCCTTTCCCTCTTGTCATGCAGATGAAGAGCATCAGCAGGAAAATATTCAGATTTTATAAAACTTAGAAGTTGAAAATGTACTTGGTTTGGGCTGAGACACTGGCTACTATAAAACGGCATAGAAATATAGAATACTTTTATAAACTCATAAAAAAGGATCACATTTTAAATGATAAACATAGTAACAATAAGTAATAATGACGGAGCTTGTGCTGTGTGCTACTAAGCGTGGCTCTAACCTCTTCGCATTTTTTACAACACCCTATTAGGTCAGCACTAGGGCTTCCTCTATTTTATAAATATGGAAACTGAGGCAGAGAGTTCAAAATACTCACTACCGGAGGTCACACTAGATAACATCAGAACTTAAACCCAAGTAATCTGGGCAGCAGAGTGTGGCCCTAACCAGTGAATTGTACTTTTACCATAATTTACCAGAAAGTAAATGATACATTTATACCATAATACATAATACTTGGCAAGTGAAACTGTTTGAGAAGAATTTAGGTGTTTCAAAAATAGTACTAAATAGTCTAGTAAGTGAAGAAAGCAAGATCACATCTAAACATCCCTAGGAACAGTCATCTAAACTCAACCTAACCAATTTACCCAAAAAATATTTAAGCTCCATGGCTGAGCGTGGTGAATCACGCCTGTAATCCCAGCACTTTCAGAGGCCAAGACAGGTAGATCACCTAAGGTCAGGAGTTTGAGACCAGCCTGACCAACATGCTGAAACCCTGTCTCTACCAAAAATACAAAAATTAGCTGGGCGTTGTTGTGGACACCTATAACCTCAGCTACTCTGGAGGCTGAGGCAGGAGAATTGCTTAAACCTGGGAAGCAGAGGTTCCAGTAGCCATGATTGTGCCACTGCAGTCCAGCCTAGGCAACAAAGTGAAACACTATCTCAAAAAAAAAAAAAAAATTTAAGCTCCATAAATGAATAGTAAAGTATCAAAGAGGATTAGACAAACAATCCTTGTCTTAAAGCTCACAACTTGGGGAGATAAAATGTACGTAAGTGAAATTTTCCAATAAAGGAATATGATTGTTGCCACAAACAATAAAATAATTTCAAAAGATCAAACAGATGGTTGGAGTTGGCTAAGGAATAGCTGCACTTGTGTAGCATTTGAAGGATGAGGAAAATCTGGGCAACAAAAGCCAAGAAAAAAATGTGAGCAAAAGATCAGAGACAGGTGTAAAAGAGAATTCTTTTACAGAGCACTAGCAAGACTAAAGAGGTAGAAGTAGTACTTTCAAACTTTGACTACAATCCATAGCAAGAAATATTTCTTTTTTTTTTTTTTTTTTTTTTGAGACGGAGTTTCGCTCTTGATACCCAGGCTGGAGTGCAATGGCGCGATCTTGGCTCACCGCAACCTCCGCCTCCTGGGTTCAGGCAATTCTCCTGCCTCAGCCTCCTGAGTAGCTGGGATTACAGGCACACGCCACCATGCCCAGCTAATGTTTTGTATTTTTAGTAGAGACGGGGTTTCACCATGTTGACCAGGATGGTCTCGATCTCTTGACCTCGTGATCCACCCGCCTCGGCCTCCCAAAGTGCTGGGATTACAGGCTTGAGCCACCGCGCCCGGCCTGCAAGAAATATTTCATATTTCAACCCAGTACACATGTATATACAAAACTAAAACAAAAGTATTATATAAAATACTAAAATTCAGGCTGGGCGACGTGGCTTTCACCTGCAATCCCAGCACTTTGGGTGGCTAAGGTGGGCAGATCACTTGAGGCTAAGAGTTCGAGTACAGCCTGGCCAACATGGTGAAAACCTGTCTCTACTAAAAATACAAGCCAGGCGCGGTGGCTCACGCCTGTAATCCCAGCACTTTGGGAGGCCGAGGCGGGTGGATCACAAGGTCAAGAGATTGAGACCATCCTGGTCAACAAGGTGAAACCCCGTCTCTACTAAAAATACAAAAAATTAGCTAGGCATGGTGGCGTGTGCCTGTGATCCCAGCTACTCAGGGGGCTGAGGCAGGAGAATTGCCTGAACTCAGGAGGCGGAGGTTGTGGTGAGCGGAGATTGCGCCATTGCACTCCAGCCTGGGTAACGAGCGAAACTCCGTCTCAAAAAATAAATAAATAAAAATAAAGATAAAAATAAAAATACAAAAATATTAGCCAGGAGTGGTGGCATATGCCTGTAATACCAGCTGCTCGGGAAGCTAGGTGTGAGAATTGCTTGAACCTGGGAGGCAGAGGTTGCAGTGAGCCAAGATCGTGCCACTGCCCTCCAACCTGGATGACAGAGCAAGACTCTGTCCCAACAACAACAAAAAATAAAATAGATTCATTGATTACATTCAATACCTGATATTTTGTGTTCTGTCACAATTTTGGTGACGGGCCCACTAAATTGATTTTATCTTTATAGTTTTTAAGACAGAGAGAGTCTTACTCACTCTCCTGCCTCAGTCTCCCAGGTAGCTGGGACTACAGGCACGTGCCATCACACCTAGCTAATTTTTGTATTTTTAGTAGAGGCAGGGTTTCACCATATCGGTCAGGTTGGTCTTGAACTCCTGACCTCATGATCCACCTGCCTCAGCCTCCCAAAGTGCTGGGATTACAGGCGTGAGCCACCATGCTGGGCTAATTTTTGTATTTTTATTAGAGACAGGGCTTCGCCATTTGGCCAGGCTGATCTCGAACTCTTGACCTCAAGCAATCTGCCTGCCTCAGCCTGCTGAAGTGCTGGGATTACATCATGAGCCACAGTGCCCAGTCCCTACTAAACTGATTTTAGGCTCAACATTTAAAAAAATATGACCCTAAAGCCAAAAGTTTTTGTTTGGAAATAAACAGATAAGATCCCCATATGTGTTTATAAAGACATACAAAGTTTTTAAAGTAATTAATTAATTACTCAACAGATAAAACTGAGAACTAGCCCAGCTCGGTGGCTATAATCCCAGCACTTTGGGAGGCCGTGGCGGGCAGATCACCTGAGGTCAGGAGTTCGAGACCAGCTTGACCAATAAGGAATAAACCCCGTCTCTACTAAAAATACAAAACAGCTGGGCATCGTTGTGGGTTCCTGTAATCCCAGCTACTCAGGAGGCTGACGCTTGAACCCGGGAGGCGGAGGTTGCAGTTTCCAAGATCGCACCATTGCACTCCAGGCCAGGCAACAAGAGCAAAACTCTGTCTCAAAAAAAAAAAAAGAGAAATAACTATAGCCTAAACATTAAGGATTGCAAATAGGGACTTTACTGAGGGACTTTATATATAGAGAGAGACCGAGGAAGACAGAATCCCAAGCCTCATGGAACTTATAAACTGATATGACAGACAGACATTAAACAAAGAATTCCAAAAATATCAGTATAATAAAAGATAAGATAAAGTACAGAGTGCTATTACAGTATATGAAAGGGAGAAGAACCTGAAGATTAGAGCAAGTGTCAGGCCTTCAATGTTGGGATGTGGGAGAATGGGACTCTGCATATCTCCATCTTCCTTACATAGAGAGATCATTCAAATCCCTGCTTTGCTTCCCTGCTTTGGTCCTACACTTGCCAATCTTCTGATTAAAAATATAGCTCGACATATAAATTCCTAGCACGGAGAATATGTTAACAAAGCAACGTGGGTATCTATGCAGACATACTTCCAATTAAAGAGCAATAATTAATGGTGGACAGGGGCGGTGGCTCATGCCTGTAATCACAGCACTTTGGGAGGCCAACGCTAGGAGTTCAAGACCAGCCTGGCCAATATGATGAAACCCCATCTCTACTAAAAATATAAAAATTAGCCAGGAGCAATGGTGCACACTTGTAAATCCAGCTACAAGGAAGGCTGAGGCACACAAATCGCTTGAACCTGGGAGGTGGAGGTTGCAGTGAGCCAAGATCGCACCACTGCACTCCAGCCTGGGCAACACAGCAAGACTCTGTCTCAAAAAATAAACAAATAAAATAAAAAAGAGCAGTAACTGGCATACTGGTTTATGTATCTATCTTTTCTGAATTTCATTAGAGAATAAGCAATAAATGGGACCTAATCAACTCTGGATACACTGAAAAAAATCAGATTTCTATGCCTGTCAAAATCAGATCCTGGTGACTAGCTGACTTCCCTCAGGATCATTTTCTTGGCCCTCTCTCTAAATGCAAAGGATAGAGTAGGTTTCAGCCTTGGATTCCAGGGCCATGACAGAATTTATCCTATTAGTAAATGGCAAAGTTTCCAGTAGTATATGAGAAAATCAAACTGGCATTGCAGGACAATGGTATTCCTGTGTGGTTGATGGACTAGAACAGGAAGTATCAGAAAACAAGAATAACAGGTAAGTAAGCCACTTATAAGAAAATGGAACTGGGAAGCTGAGGCGGGTGGATCACCTGAGGTCGGGAGTTTGAGACCATCCTGACCAACATGGAGACACCTCATCTCTACTAAAAATACAAAATTAGCCAGGTATGGTGGCATATGCCTGGCTAATCCCAGCTACTTAGGAGGCTGAGGCAGGAGAATCACTTGAACCCAGGAGGTAGAGGTTGTGGTGAGCCGAGATCACACTATTGCACTCTAGCCTGGGCAAGAAGAGTGAAACTCCGTCTCAAAAAAAAAAGAAAAAAGGAAGCTAAACTAGGATGAGGACAGTATAAGAGGAAGAAAAGTCCTGTTAGTAACAGAAAGGACCCAGAATTGGTCATTGAATGGCACAGGGTATAAAGGGAAAGTATCAGTGATGACTCCTAAGCAAATCTGAAATATGCCTTACCACAGACGTTTCAGAAATCCGATAAAGAGCTGACAAAAGTTAATTTTTTTCTCCTTCATTTTAAATATTAATTATTTAATATACAGTAGGACCTCTGAAAAACTAACAAATTTCCTTGTACTGTACATATTTAGTGGAATAAGTGCAGTGAATGGCAGAGAAAAATTCAGTTTTCCCCCCGTAAGGGGAGGCATCCAATTACAGGTCAAAACTCTAAAACAGGCCGGGTAAAGTGGCTCACATCTTTAATCCCAGTAATTTCGGAGGCTGAGGTAGGCAGATCTCTTGATGTCAGGAGTTCGAGACCAGCCTGGCCAACAGGAAGTGTCAGAAAACAAAGATAACAGGTATGTAAGCCATTTATAAGAAAATGGGGCCGGGCGCAGTGGCTCACGCCTGTAATCCCAGCACTTTGGGAGGCCGAGGCGGGTGGATCACAAGGTCAAGAGATCGAGACCATCCTGGTCAACATGGTGAAACCCCGTCTCTACTAAAAATACAAAAAATCAGCTGGGCATGGTGGCGTGTGCCTGTAATCCCAGCTACTCAGGAGGCTGAGGCAGGAGAAATGCCTGAACCCAGGAGGCGGAGGTTGCGGTGAGCCGAGATCGCGCCATTGCACTCCAGCCTGGGTAACAAGAGCAAAACTCCATCTCAAAAAAAAAAGAAAATGGAACCAGGAGGCTGAGGTGGACAGATCACCTGAGGTCGGGGGTTTGAGACCAGTCTGACCAACATGGAGAAATCCCATCTCTACTAAAAATACAAAATTAGCCAGGCATGGTGGCACATGCCTGTAATCCCAGCTACTTGGGAGGCTGAGGCAGAAGAATCACTTGAATCTGGGAGGCAGAGGTAGCAATAAGCCAAGATCACATCAGTGCACTCCAGCCTAGAAGATAAAATGAGACTCCATCTTAAAAAAAAAAAAAAAAAACTCGGCTGGGCACAGTGGCTCATGCCTGTAATCCTAGCACTTTGGGAGGCCGAGGTGGGTGGATCACCTGAGGTCAGGAGTTCAAGACCAGCCTGGCCATCATGGTGAAACCCTATCTTTTAAAAAAATATATATTTAAAAAAAAAAACCTCAACAATAAAAAAACAGGTACACTGGCCTACTTAGTTCATCATGAATATCAACATAGCACCAAAGGGCCAAGCAAGGTAGCTCACACCTGTAATCCTAGCACTGTGGGAGGTTCAAGGAGCTTGAGTGCAGGAGTCCAAGACCAGCCTGGGCCACATGGCAAAACCCTATCTATACTTAAAAAAAAATAGCTGGGCATGGTGGTGTGTGCCTATAGTCTCTGCTACTCATGAGGCTGAAGTGGGAGGACCACCTGCCCCTAGGAGGGTAGAGGCTGTAGTATGCCATGATTGTGCCACTGCACTCCAGCATGGGCAACAGAGTGAAACCTTGTCTCAAAAAAGAAAAAGAAAAAAGACAACAAAGATAGCTACAACAAACAGCTATCTTCAATCTGTCTTGAGTTTGACCGATTTTAGTAAATATCTTTTTGTTTGTTTGTTTTCTGAGACAGAGTCTTGCTGTCACCCAGGCTGGAATGCAGTGAGGCAATCACAGCTCACTATAGCCTCAAACTCCTGGGCTCAAGCAACCTCCTGCCTCAGCTTCTCTAGTAGCCAGGATTAAAGGCGGGCACCCCCAGACCTGGCTAATTTTGTATTTTTTGTAGAGCTGGGGTGTCACTATGTTGCCCAGGCTCATCTTGAACTCCTGGCCTCAAGTGATCCTCCCTCCTCAGCCTCCCAAAGTGTGGGGATTACAGATGTGAGCCACTGCACTCAGCCAGTAATCTTTTTACTAATTACAAATGAAGGGACATTATACATTTTTCAAAATTACTAAACACATATTTTTAACATATAGCTTAGTCAGTTGAGAAATGCATTGATTTTCCTTAACGTTTAGGGATACCTCCAGCAAGTCACAGTTATTCACTCATTCACCAGGTGTGAGGTATTGGAAAGATCACACTATAGTGAGGAAAAACATTAACCATAATCATACATAAAGGTAAAATCCAATTGTGTTCAGGATACGAAGGAGAGGTAGCCAAGACAAGAGATCACATAACAGGGGAATCTGACCTAGCCAGAGAGGCAAGAGGAGAGAGTTATCCTTGAGGAAGTAATAGTTAGGCTGAAATCTGAAGGACAAAAGTGGGAGCTAGCTGGGAGCGGTGGCTCACACCTGTAATCCCAGCACTTTGGGAGGCCGAGGCGGGCAGATCACAAGGTCAGGAGATCAAGACCAATCTTGCCAACATGGTGAAACCCCCTCTCTACTAAAAATACAAAAATTAGCTGGGCATGGTGGCACATTCCTGTAGTCCCAGCTACTCAGGAGGTTGAGGCAGGAGAATCACTTGAACCAGGGAGGCAGAGGTTGCAGTGAACCAAGATGATGCCACTGCACTCCAGCCTGGCAACAGAGTAAGAGTCAAAAAAAAAAAAGGGGGGGGGGGGGGGGGGCAGTTAACCGACAGGGGAGAGCTGAAGACACCCATTCCAGGAAGAGGACAACCTGTGGGTTTCTGTGGTAAGAGGAATGCAGCACGTCAAAGAACTCAAAAGGCCAAGAGAGCTGCAGTACAGAAAACAGGTTTGGCAAGGTCACCACGCAGGCCTCAGTCACCCATGTTAAAGGACTGTGGTCTTTACTCTAAAAGATCAAGCCAAATGAAGATTTTAAATATAGGGGCTTTTTGCTCATGCCTGTAATCCCAGCACTTAAGGAGGCCAAGGCGGGTGAATCGTTTGAGGTCAGGAGACCAGCCTGGACAACATGGTGAAACCCCATCTCTACTAAAAATACAAAAATTAGCTAGGTGTGGTGGCAGTCGCCTGTAATCCCAGCTACTCAGGAGGCTGAGGCAGGATAGTCACTTGAACCTGGGAGGCAGAAGTTGCAGAGAGCCAAGATCACGCCATCGCATTCCAGTCTGGGCAACAATGAGACTCTGTCGCCAAAAAAACAAAACAGGAACAAAATAGGGACTTTCCGAACTAGAAGAAACAGATGTTAACCCTATTCAGAGCTGTCTACAAGGATAGGAAGAGACCAGAATGGGTGGAGGAATAGGAGTTATAAAAATGGAGCCAGTGGGCTGGGCACAGTAGCTCAGGCCTGTAATCCCACAGTAGCTCAGGCTACTAAGGAGGCTGAGGCAGGAGAATCCTTTCAACTTGGGAGGCAAAGGCTGCAGTGAGCCAAGACTGTGCCACTGCACTCCAGCCTAGGCAACTGAGGGGAGGAAGGGGGAGAAAGAAGGAGGGAGAGAAAGGTAGGGAAGGAGGGAGGGAGGGAGGGCACAGAGTCAGTGAATACTAACAAATCTTTTGAAAGGTTTGACTAGGGACTGTGTGCAGTGACTCACACCTGTAATCTCAGCACTTTGGGAGGCTGAGGCGGGTGGATCACGAGGTCAGGAGATCAAGACCATCCTGGCCAACATGGTAAAACCCCATCTCTACTAAAATTAAAAAAAAAAAATAGCTGGATGTGGTGGTGGGCACCAGTAATACCAGCTACTCAGGAGGCTGAGGCAGGAGAATCGCTTGAACCTGTGGACTATCAAGAGATGGAGGATGCAGTGAGCTGAGATCGCACCACAGCACTCCAGCCTGGGTGACAGAGACTGTCTCAAAAAAGTAAAGAAAGATTTGACTAGGAAAAGAACAGTAAGTGAAGTGAGGCATGAGATCATTAGTGGAGAGAAAGGAAAGAGCAAGAGAAAGATGTGAATATACAAGACAAAAAAGGGGTAATAGGAAAAGAACATGAAGGGTGGGATTTACATTAGACAGACAAAGGTAAATTGACTCAATAGGGTACAGACACACCTAGGTTTTTAGGTTTGAGAGTAAATAAAAGGAGTTCATGCATGTTGTTTCCTATTTTCTCTGTGACTAGAAGTCTGAGGGTTTAGTTAGTTGCAGGTTAAGGATTTGGGGAGTGTGGAAAAGTTTGAAGTAGTCAGTGCTGTGAATGGACAGGGGTCACTGGACTACCACAGAAGGACTGCCAAGCAGTGCTAACAGTTGCTTATTCACAAGTCTGTGAGTGTATCTACTCAGCCAGGTTGGTACAGGTCACAAGACTGGTTAAGTCATACAGCTTAAATACAAGCAAAGGTCTTTTTTTAAATTTATTTTTTGAGACAGAGTCTAGCTCAGTTGCCTAAGCTAGAGTACAATGGCACAATATCAGCTTACTGCAACCTCCACCTCCCAGGTTCAAGTAATTCTCCTTCCTCAGTCTCCTGAGTAGCTGGGACTACAGGTACTCACCATCATGCCCAGCTAATTTTTGTATTTTTGTAAAGATGGGGTTTCACCATGCTGGCCAAGCTGGATCTCAGGTGATCCGCCCGCCGCGGCCTCCCAAAGTGCTGGGATTACAGGCGTGAGCCACCGTGCCTGGCCAATCATGTATCTTAGAACTCTATGATCTCTGTATTTTTTCCTCTACAACTCTAAGATGTTTGATTTTTTAAAACTGTAATTTAAAAGAAGCACGTAAATTAGAATGCAACCTCAACAAACTTTAAGTGTACAGTTCAGCAGTGGTAAGTATATTCACATTGTGCAATAGATCTTCACAGCTGTTTTCATCTTGCAAAACAGAAACTCTATGCCCCATAAACAACTCCCCATTTTCCCCTTTCCCAGCTTCTGGCAACTACTATCATTCTACTTTCTGTTCCTGTGAGTTTGACTACTTCGGATACCTCATATGAGTGGAATCACGAAGTACTTGTCTCTCGTGACTGGATTATTTCACTTAGTATGTCCTCAAGATTCATCCACGTTGTATCATGTGACATGATTTCCTTCCCTTTTTAAGGCTGCATAATATTCCATTGCGTGTATATGCCACATTTCCTTTACCCATTCAACCCATCATTCACTCCTTAATGGAAAGAGTTACTTCCCTAAGATATTTGTTTTTAAAAAAAAACCATTCTCCTGACTCTTGGCTTTTAAAAATGTTTCCTATGTTGCCAGTTAAACACTCCTGACACAAGGCTTTATTATACAATGTATACACTCTTTGTTGCTGTTGGCAACTCCTTTTCCCTCCAACGATTCATTCGATAATTATAATAGCTTAGGGCGATATGTATATATGCCACGCACAGTGGCTCACGCCTATAATCCCAGCACTTTGGGAGGCCTAAGTACTCAGATCACCTGAGGTCAGGAGTTTGAGACCAGCCTGGCCAACATGGTAAAAGCCCGTCTCTATTAAAAATACAAAAGAATTAGCCAGGCACCGTGGCGAGTTCCTGTAATTCCAGTTTCACCAGAGGCTGAAGCAGGAGAATCCTTCGAACCTGGGAGGTGGAGGTTGCAGTGAGCTGAGATCATGCCACTGCACTCCAGCCTGGGTGACGGGACGAGACTCCATCACAAAAAAATAAAAGGAAAAAGAAAAAAGAAATGTATATACTCTGCGTGCTGGCTCACGCCTATAACCCTACCACTTTGGGAGGCCGAGGAGGGAAGGATTGCTTCAAGTTAGGAGTTTGGGATCAGCCTGGGCAGCACAGTGAAATCCAGGCTCTACAAAAAATAAAAAAAACAACTAACTGGGCATAGTAGCACACGTACTCCAGAGGCTGAGGTGGGAAGATCGCTTGAGCCTGGGTGTTGGAGGCTGCAGTAAGCTGTGATTACGCCACTGCACTCCAGCCTGGGAGACAGAGTGTGACTCCATCTCAAAAGATAAAAAATAAAGAAATATATTAGGCCGGGTGTGGTGGGCGACCCACACCTGTAATCCCAGCACTTTGGGAGGCCTAGGTGGCCAGATCACCTGAAGTCAGGTGTTCGAGACCAGCCTGGCCAACATAAACAAACCCTGCCTCTATTAAAAATACAAAAGTTAGCTCGGCATGGTGGTGTGCACCTGTAATCCCAGCTACTTGGGAGGTTGAGGCAGAATTGCCTGAACCCAGGAGACAGAGATTATAGCAGGCCGGGATGGCATCACTGCACTCCAGCCTGGGCAACACAGCAAGACTCCATTTCAAAAAAAGAAAATAAAAAACTAAAAGAAAATAAAATGTATTATATATAACCAAATACATAACAGGCAAGCCTTGCTTTTAAGCATATCTAATTGGAAGGGAAGAATAGCAATATGAAGCACATAACTTCTTTATTATTTAATGTCATAAAATGAATTGGGTTGTGCTTAAGTAGTAGCATTAAGTAGTTTAAGCACCTAAAACTGGCATGGAATCATTAGATGTTTAACTCTGAGGATATTACATAACAATTTGAAGCCTCTATTTCCAAATCTGTAAAATGGAGTTATTTAATAGCAACTACTCCAAAGGTGTGTAAAGGGTACTGAATGACATGAGCACAATACTTAGTCCAATGCTGGGATCTAGTATGTGTTCAGTAAACACAGCCTTCATTATAACATAGCGTTTCTGGCCGGGCGCGGTGGCTCACGCCTGTAATCCCAGCACTTTGGGAGGCCGAGGCGGGTGGATCACGAGGTCAAGAGATCGAGACCATCCTGGTCAACATGGTGAAACCCCGTCTCTACTAAAAATACAAAAATTCAGCTGGGCATGGTGGTATGTGCCTGTAATCCCAGCTACTCAGGAGGCTGAGGCAGGAGAATTGCCTGAACCCAGGAGGCGGAGGTTGTGGTGAGCCGAGATCGCGCCATTGCACTCCAGCCTGGGTAACAAGAGCGAAACTCCGTCTCAAAAAAAAAAATAATAATAATAACATAGGGTTTCTGAAATGATTTGATCTACAAAACAGATTTAGACAACATTTTAAGAATATTAGTCCTGTGTAAAATAGAACCAATCCAAAAAAAAAAGACTAAAGAAACAAAATGCACCCAGGAAACAGTTTTGTTTTTGTTTGTTTGTTTTGTTTTGAGACAGGGTTTCACCATGTTGGACGGGGTGGTCTCGATCTCTTGACCTCGTGATCCACCCGCCTCGGCCTCCCAAAGTGCTGGGATTACAGACGTGAGCCACTGAGCCCGGCCCTTTAAGTGAGATTCTTAAAAGAATTTACCACACAGTCTCTCAATCTTGCTCGCGAAGTTCAGAGCATTTCAATCGAAGCATTAACATTCTAAGCGCGAAATTCTCTTCCCGGACTGCTCTACCCATGCCGGACTTTTGGCATCCTTGCCCCGCCTACTATGCGACACCAGTGTACCCCAGGAAATATGACAATCAAAATGCACTCACTCATTCGCCACTGGAAGACAGTACTGCCCGAAATGAGAACCACCAAAAGAGGATCCACCCCAAATCTTCCTAAATTCCTTCACTGCCTTCCAGATTCAATTCCACCCCAAAAATCTACAGCTCCAAAGGTACAAGAACATCCAGGACCGGACCAAATCCGCAGAGCTGGGAGACATCCGCTGAAGTCCCGCCACCCTCTTCCTGACCACCTTTCTGATGGCTGACTTCATAATCAGGGGTATTCGCTGCCTACAAGATCCCCCAACCTATAAGGAACTCCGGCGCCTACTCTGAGGTGCGAGTTTTCAGCCTCCGCGCATAGCTGGAAAATATCTCGGATCCTCTGGCTTCACTACCTAGGATTTGACGCGTATCCTGGCGAAATCTGACCACAAAGGCACAGTGAAACTTGGGGGTAAGAGGGACCAGGCTCAGCCCTGGGCTGTGAGAGATTACACACCTGGGTCCAGCGGCCCAAGCCTCACTGCCTCGACTCTCAAACCCCAACTCGAGGGCTACAGCCGCAGCGCCGACGCGCGCCATTCAAACTGGGGAGGGGTGGGACTCTAGGCCCAGAGCTAGAGAAAAGCAGGCACCGCACATAAGTGGAGTCCTGGACTCCGAGAAACCCCACGGCTTGGTCTCTCCCTGAAGAACCGGTCATCGCTCAGCTCAGTCGTCTCCTTTCTGTCTGGCCACACTTACCCGAATTTACCGCCAAAGGCGTCGCCATCTTGAAGGCGCACTAACAGAGTCCTTCTGCCGCAAGAAGGCCCCAGGAAAGGGTGAGGCTGCCCTGAACGAAGCCTGAACAGAAAGGCACCACGCTGTCCCCTCCACGCTGGGCCGTCCCAGGCGTACAAACGGCTCCAGAATCTGCTCTAGGTCACAAACATCAATTTTGACTGGGATTATTCCCATTCAAATAAGGCGAGGGCAACCACTTTAGAGACACGAGGTCCTCGATCCGACGTTCATCGTGCAGTGCACCCTGGGACTTGTAGTTTCTTTCTAATGATGAGTTGGTTAAGTGGGGAGGAAAAAGTAAAGTGGAATAGAAAAAGATATTCTGAGAGTAGTTATTAAAATGACGCCCACTTATGACATTATAAAAGCCATAAATTCAAATCATAATCTCCGTTTCAAGTTAAATCTTAATTCTTCCTTACAGTGGGGAGTGGAGTAAGGTGTGAGGTGTCTACACATCCAAAAGCCATTGACCAGTTACAAATCAAGTTTCTGTGACATTTCAATGTACCAAGTATATTGTGTCAAGATAGTTGTGTAGAGCGAAGCAAATCATAATTTTTAACTATGAAATTTTCTTTTTTTTTTTTGGGATGGAGTTTCGCTCTTGTTACCCAGGCTGGAGTGCAATGGCACGATCTCGGCTCACCGCAACCTCCGCCTCCTGGGTTCAGGCAATTCTCCTGCCTCAGCCTCCTGAGTAGCTGGGATTACAGGCACGCGTCACCATGCCCAGCTAATTTTTTGTATTTTTAGTAGAGACGGGGTTTCACCATGTTGACCAGGATGGTCTCGATCTCTTGACCTCGTGATCCACCCGCCTCGGCCTCCCAAAGTGCTGGGATTACAGGCTTGAGCCACTGCGCCCGGCCGAACTATGAAATTTTCAAACGAGTACAAAATTAGAATAGTGAACACCCAGCATCAATAACATGGCCAATTTCCCACCATGCAGCCCCAACCCACCCTCAGCACCTCAATACTCTACCCTCCCCTGCCGCACCCGATTATTTTGAAACAAATTCCAGACTTAAAGTTTTATAATCACCAAGTATTTTTCTACCTGAGCACCCAAAGTAGCTGAACTCTGTATCTTAAGTTGTTAAATTTTAGTTGGCTGATTTTCAAACTGAAATATAACTACTTATTAAGAATTTTGGCCGGGCGTGGTGGCTCCCGCCTGTAATCCCAGCACTTCAGGAGGCGGAGGCGGGCGGATCACTTTAGGTCAGGAGTTCCAGACCAGCCTGACCAACAGGGAGAAACCCCGTCTCTACTAAACATACAAAATTAGCTGGGCGTAGTGGCCTGTGCCTGTAATCCCAGCTACTCCGGAGGCTGAGGCAGGAGAATCACTTGAACCTGGGAGGCAGAGGTTGCAGTGAGTTGAGATCAAGTTATTGCACTCCAGCCTGGGCAACAAGAGAGAAACTCCATATAAAAAATAAAAAAATAAAAAAATAAAAATTTACAGCCATTATCTCGTTTAATCCCAGCAAACCATTCTATTGGGGAAATGATATAATTATAGCTATTTATGTCAGAGACACTCCATGTGCCTTACAATCTCATTGTATCAACTGTCCATTATTCCCATGTCACCGTGGAAATCAGAATCAAGTAATTTAGACAAAAGCATAGAGTATGTTGTTAAGAATATCCAGAACTGGCCGGGTGCGGTGGCTCATGCTTGTAATCCCAGCACTTTGGAGGCCAAGGCGGGCAGATCACTTAAGGTCAGGTGTTCAAGACCAGCCTGGCCAGCATGGTGAAACCTCCTCTCTACCAAAAATACAAAAATTAGCCAGGCATGGTGATGCGCACCTATAACCCCAGTTACTCAGATGCTGAGGCAGGAGAATCCCTTGAACCCAGGAGATACAGGCTACAGTGAGCTGAGATCATATCACTGCACTCCAGCCTAGGCAACAGAGTTCCTGAGACTCCATTTCAAAAAAAAAAAAAAAAA
>NW_022436947.1:6202683-6271795 GCF_009761245.1 Sapajus apella
AAACTCCAGCCTGCAAGAGCGAAACTCCGCCTCAAAAAAAAAAAAAAAAGATATAGTTCCCACTTGGGGGCATGGTAATGCTGCTACAAAAAAAAAAAAAAAAGAATATCCAGAACATTTATTCTTTTAAACAAATAATATCATGTGACACAATATACATTAGGTGAAACACAAAAGTCACTGGTGATTTTTTTCTGAAAGTTATTGTTATATAAAGACAAATGCCAAACTACAATTAAAGTGGTTTTAAGGAGTGGAGAAGAGAGAAAGTAATGGCAAAGGAATTTTTCAAGAAGTTTATCATGAAACTGAGAAGAATATTGAGCAGGAACTTGACAGGAAGTGGCATTCAAAGATTTCTCTCTCAGCACAACTATTACGAGCCTTCCCCTCTCCACACGCACTTTTTAAGCCCACACACTTCCCTTTCAGTAGACAACTTTGCTTTCTATAAGGTAACTCTTTAACTTCCAACTCCTCTTCTCCCATCATTACACTTTACAAGCATTCTCTCACAGGATTCCTCATTTCCTAGCAATTGGGATATTCCCATCACAAGCCCTTTTAAAACTGCTCTTGGCATGTTTACCAGTAATCACTCATCAAATTCCATGGGTACTTTTCTGAATTATGATAATTACAGGCCGGGCGCAGTGGCTTATGCCTGTAATCCTAGCACTATGGGAGGCTGAGGTAGGTGGATCACCTGAGGTCATGAGTTCAAGACCAGCCTGGCCAACATGGCAAAACCTTGTCTCTACTAAAAATACAAAAATTAGCTGGGCATGGTGGCGGGTGCTTGTAATCCCAGCTACATGGGAGACTGAAGCAGGAGAATAGATTGAATCTTGGAGGCAGAGGTTGCAGTGAGCCGAGATCGCACCATTGCACTCCAGCCTGGGCAGCAGAGTAAAAACTCTCTCTCAAAAAAAAAAAATGAAAATCATATTATCTTGTGGCTACTGGGGCACCACTGATATTGGTTTTCTTCCTCTTCTTCCAGTCCTTTGAGTGTTCTAAGTGGATTTCTCTTCCTCCTCTATCTACTAAATGTAGCTCTTCCCCTGTGGTTATCTCTAGTTTCTGTCCTTTCCATTCTACATGCTCTCTCTGGGATATCTTATGGTTTCTTACTACCACCTGCTTGCTGATGAATTCTCCATTTGTATCTCTAGTCTGGTCCTCTCTCTTGAGCCTCAGGCTGGTAGATCCAACTGTCTACTTCATATCTGTATTGATTGTCACACAGGCATTTCAAAACCAACATTCTGAAACGTAAATGATCGCTTTTCCCCTAAAACTCTGCCACCTGTATCTGCCCAGTTGCCAAAATCAGAAACCTGGGAGTTGTTCTGTATTCTTCCTTCAATTGTCAAATCCTGTTCATTCTACCTCATAAATATTTCTGGAACTCTTTTTCTCTTCTCTTCTCTATGCCAATGTTTAAGTCTCATCTTTTTTTTTTTTTTTTTTTTTTAAGAGACGGGGTTTCACCATGTTGGCCAGGCTGGTCTTGAACTCCTGACCTCAAGTGATCTACCCACCTCAGCCTCTCAAAGTGCTGGGATTACAGGTGTGAGCCACCGCGTCCAGCCCAAGTCTCATCTTCTTAAACTTGGTATTTTGCAATAGCCTTCTCATTTGTCTTTCTTATTTCCATCTGATCTTTTCATGGAGTCCCAAGGTGATGTTAATTTTTTTTAATTTTATTATTTTTTTTATTTCAAGACACAGTTTCACTCCGTTGCTGGAGCGCAGTGGCACAATCTTGGCTCACTGCAGCCTCTACCTCCCAGGTTGAAGTGATTCTCGTGCCTCAGCGTCCTGAGTAGCTGGGATTACCAGGCATGCTTCACCACACCCAGCTAATTTTTGTATTTCTAGTAAAGAGGTGGGGCGGCGGGGGGGTGGGTTCTGCCATGTTGGCGAGGCTGGTCTCGAACTCCTGATCTTGGCTTCCCAAAGTGTGGAGGCATGAGCCTCCACATCCGGTCTCAAAGTGATATTTTAAATACAAAAAACACATGATGTGGTTGCTCTGATTGAAATTTCTCAATGATCTTCTATTACTAAGAGTATCATTTAAAATCTTCTTAGCAAGGGAATCATGACACTTCCTGATGTGGTTCAGCCTCATTCTTCAGCCTTCCACACTCTTCTTCAAGAGTGCTTTACTCTAATCACTCTGAACTATTTGTCATCCCCAAGTACAACATGCTTTCTTTTGCCATGTATCAATGTCTTTGCACCTGCTGCTCTGTCCTCCTGAAGTGCCCTTCCTTCCCTTCCTTATCCATCTGTGACCACCCACCAAGTTAACCTCCAAACATGATCTGCTTCCCAAGTCTCAGGCCCTGCATTAATGCTGCCTTTATGATGCTATCCTTGATCTTCTCCCCCAGCAAATTCGGGTGTTTCTTTGCCCACAGACCTATTGCACTTTTTCCCGTCTCTATTACCGCCTAATGTGCTATGACGATTGCCTCCTCACTAACACTGTTAGCGTCTTGTGGTAGATTGTTATTAAAAGGCCCTCAGAGAATCGCAGATCCCTGAATTGAAGCCATTGTGCAATCATCTGCCACGTTGAATCTGGGTTGGCCTTTTGACTTGCGTGGATCAGAAGAATGCAGAGGAAGTGATGTTTGGGCAACTTCCAAACCCAGGATTTAAGAGACCTTGTTACTTCCTTTTTGCTCTTTTGCCCATGTAAGCAAATTCAAGCTTGTCTTTTTGAGGATGAAAGACCATGAGGAGAGAGGCCTAGCCAGCCCTTAGCCATTTCAGACCTTAGCTGAAATGTTGAACATTAGTAAGGCCATCGTGGATCCTCAGTACTAGTGGAGCCACCAGCTGACTATAAATGCCTAAGTGAGTCCAGACCAGACTGCAGAATTGTGAGCAAGTAAATGGCTATTGTTTTAAGTCACCATTTTGTGGTTTGTTATGCCCAAGAAATAACTGATATACTCCTAGAAAGCAACAGCTGTGTCTTTTCATATTTATATTCCATGCTCCTACCCCATCTCCGGCTTGCAGTCACAATTCAGAAAAATAATTTACAGATTTTGTTGCTTTCACTGCCTACAGGGAGAAACCATATACAATTGTGATGAAGTGCACAGGGCTTAGAGCCAGGCTTCCCGAATTCAAATTGTGTTTCACTTACTTATTAGCTATGAAACCCTCCTGAGTTTCTTGGTTTTTCTCTCTCTAAATAGGGTGGTAATATTAGTAACTATACAGAGTTGTTAAGAAACTTATTTGTAAAGTCCTTAAAATATGTCTGACATGTAGTGCTACATGAGTATTTGTTAAATAAAAATAAACTATTTCTAAGGGCCAAATTGGTATAAATGGAGGTATAATTAGTTATTCAGGACTAGCTTAACTAAGTTGTTAGGGTGCACTGGAGACATGGCAGCACTCAGCAATTAAACAGTTGTGCCCCCGTCTAATTGATCCATTATTGGTACCTTCCCTCATTACCCTCAGTTAATTGAGTTTCAACCTATGCACAAAGTTCTTTGAGATCTTAAAATAAGGACAGCTAATTATTATCTGGAGCCAGGGAAAAGAAAATTAGGGGAAATTATATGAAGTAAATTGCATTTGAATGGACTAATGATAAGACTTTACATGGTCATGAAAGTGTATGGGACAGGGAGAAGGGAAACAGACCAGTGAAAAAGTGACAAAGTTCAAGGTTTAGTATTTACAGAGCTACAACAACTCCTCTAGACAAGACTTAGACATTTCGATGAGTATCAAGCTCTGTAATTTTCCATCTCCTGCCCAATGGAGGACCCACACGTGACTCGTCCACCATTATGTTTTGACTCCCAGTCAGTGGCCAGCTACAGGCTGCAGTTGCGGAACCACTGACCTTGTGATACTGGCAGTATCTGATGGAGTGGGGATCCCCAGCACAGTGAAGCAAATGGATCCTGTGTAAGAGCTCCCTGCCACGGGCCGGATCTTCCTAGCAGCCTCCTAACTGGCCTTTCTACCTCCAGTCTCACTTATTTCCAATTCACCTTCCACACTGGAACCCGAAGGATCATTTCCTCCTCTTCGTAAGACCCTTCAAGTTCTTGTTACTTGTGCCGTGTCACATCTTTCTTCCTTCATCCTATTAGAAGGCTTGAAGTGGGCCGGGCGCGGTGGCTCAAGCCTGTAATCCCAGCACTTTGGGAGGCCGAGGCGGGTGGATCACGAGGTCAAGAGATCGAGACCATCCTGGTCAACATGGTGAAACCCCGTCTCTACTAAAAAACTACAAAAAATTAGCTGGGCATGGTGGCATGTGCCTGTAATCCCAGCTACTCAGGAGGCTGAGGCAGGAGAATTTCCTGAACCTGGGAGGCGGAGGTTGCGGTGAGCCGAGATCGCGCCATTGCACTCCACCCTGGGGGACACAAGAGAAAAACCCCGTCACAAAAAAAAAAAAAAAAACCAAAAAAAAAAGAAGGCTCCAAGTGAAGCTATATTTATACAAAGAACAAGAAAGCATAGGCCAGGCAAGGTGGTTTACGCCTGTAATCCCTGTACTTTGGGAGGCCAAGGCAAGCAGATCACCTGAGGTCAGGACTTCGAGACCAGCCTGGCCAACATGGTGAAACTCCATTTCTACTAAAAATACAAAAATTAGCCGGGCACGGTCGTGGGCGCCTGTTATCCCGGCTACTCGGGATGCTGAGGTGGGAGAATTGCTTTAACTCAGGAGGCGGAGGTTGTAGTGAGCTGAGATTGCATCACTGCACTCCAGCCTGGGCAACAGAGTGAGATTCCATCTCAAAAAAATAAAAAATAAAAAGAGGAGTTTACCTGCACAAGCTCTCTCTTTTTATGTTAAAAGAAAAGAAAAAGTAAAGCTATTTTGTACAAAGAACAAAAAAGCATAGGCCAGGCGCTGTGGTTTAGCACTTAGGGAGGCCAAGGTGGGCAGATCACCTGAAATCAGGAGTTTGATAACAGCCTGGCCAACATGGTGAAACCCCATCTCTACTAAAAATACAAAAATTAGCCAGGCACAGTGGTGTGCACCTATAATCCCAGCTACTTGGGAGGCTGAGGCAAGAGAATCACTTGAACCCAGGTGGCAGAGGCTGCAGTGAGCCAAGATGATGCCACTGCGCTCCAACCTGGGCAACAGAGTGAGACTCCATCTCAAAAAACAAACAAACAAACAAAAACATTAATTGAAATAATAAACTACTGCACACTTCAGGACATAATGCAATCTTTGTGGGTGCTATCTTCTCTTTCTAGATCACCTTTAGCTCCTTCTTCATCTGGTTAGTATTACTTGGCCATCAAGCCTCAACCCAAGCATCCCCTTCTCCCACTTCATTCCTACTCCTAGATTGGATTAAATGCTCTTCCCATAATGTATTGTAATTTTTCATAATTCTGTTTGTCCCTCTAGATTGAAGCACCACACAGAAGAACAGAGGTACCCAATAGGTAGCCAATAAAAGTTTGTTGAATGAATAAGGATGACAAAAGATCAAGCTGCTGTCTACTACCCATTGCCAGTAGTCGTAGTATTATGGGCTCTTTGAAGACTCTTCATAAGCCAACATCTCTGTTGCAAGTGTCTGAAAACTCTAGGATAAGAAGGTTGGGTCCCTCTTTTCCTGCTACATGAACTATCAATGTGGATCTGAAGGAGGCAGGGTACTCCCTATTTCCTTCTATGTCAGGTCTCGATCCTGACAAGGGCATGTGCTACCTTAGAGCATGACATGAAACAGGAGATCAGATAGGGGTAGAATAGTGTAAAAGTGCTGGTTGCAAAGTCAACTTTCATTATCAGAAAGAATCTGGGCCAGGTGCAGTGGCTCACGCTTATAATCCCAGCACATTGAGAGGCCAAGGCGGGTAGATCACTTGAGGCCAGGAGTTTAAGACCAGCCCGGCCAACACAATGAAAGCCTGTCTCTACCAAAAAATACAAAAATTTTCTGGGCATGGTGGCATATGCCTGTAGTCCCAGCTACTCAGGAGGCTCAGGAAGGGGAATTGCTTGAACCTAAGAGGCAGAGGTTCCAGTGAGCTAAGATTCTGCCACTGCCCTCCAGCCTGGGCAAAAGAAGGAGACTTTGAAAAAAAAAAAAAAAAAAAAAAAAAAAATAGAAGAAAGAAAAAGAAAAGAAAGAAAAAAACAAAAAACAAAAAAAAAGAAAAGAAAGAATGTGGTTTGTACTCTGGGAATTAGCATGAATACTTGGCTCTGGCCCTGGGCAGCAGTGTGTGGAGGAGAGAGTGGGGAGCTCCTGAGGAAAGCAGAAATCTGTCAGTGCGGTGAAAGAGCAGAGACTTCATCTTATCTGAAGGCTCAAATTGAAGCTATGTTTGTACAAGGAACAAGAAAACATTAATTGAAATAAACTACTGTAGGCCGGGCGCGGTGGCTCAAGCCTGTAATCCCAGCACTTTGGGAGGACGAGGCGGGTGGATCACAAGGTCAAGAGATCGAGACCATCCTGGTCAACATGGTGAAACCCCATCTATACTAAAAATACAAAAAATTAGCTGGGCATGGTGGCACATGCCTGTAATCCCAGCTACTCAGGAGGCTGAGGCAGGAGAATTGCCTGAACCCAGGAGGTGGAGGTTGCAGTGAGCCGAGATCACGCCATTGCACTCCAGCCTGGGTAATGAGAGCGAAACTCCGTCCCAAAAAAAAAAAAAAAAAGAAATAAACTACTGTACTGTTCAGGACATGATGCAAACCCAGAAACAAGAGACAACAGAAAATATTCCAAAGTGAAAACAAAAGCAAAAAGTAAGTAAATAAATTAGAGAAAAAAGATTTTTGTTTTCTTGTTTGTTTGTTTTTGTTTTGAGATGGAGTCTCACTCCCAATTGCGCAGGCTGGAATGCAGTGGCACGATGTCAGCTCACTGCAACCTCCACCTCCCAGGTTCAAGCGATTCTCCTTCCTCAGCTTCCCAAGTAGCTGGGATTACGGGCATGTGCCACCATGCCTGGCTAATTTTGTATTTTTAGAAACGGGGTTTTCACCATGTTGGCCAGGCTGGTCTCCAACTCCTGACCTCAGGTGATCCACCCGCCTTGGCCTCCCAAAGTGCTAGACTTTCAGGCGCGAGCCACTGCCCCCAGCCAAGAAAGATTTTTAAGAAACATTCCAGAGTCACATGAAGCTGTGTGTGTACTATTTCTCTTCTTCCCTTGGTGATCTCGGAATCGAGATGCATCAGGCTCGGCCAGTTCTTCAGTGATGTATATTTTGTGTCTTCTTTTCTCATGTCATAGAAAAGTTGAGATTTCAGGAAGAGAATGATCAACAATGGAAGGCATCTGGTGCTGGTGGAGTTCAGAAGAGACTCCTGAGACATACTGCCCTGAATTTAAATTTCTACTTCATCCATGACTTACCGTATGTTAGCAAGCAAGCTATTCAACTTTCATGAGCCTAAATTTCCTCGTTTATTAAAATAGAAATAATATACTTTCCAATAATACTTGGATTGCTGTGAACAGTGAAATAACATGAATTTAACCTGAAGTACTCGTAATAGGATGATCCAACTGATGAAGGTAAAGTATAGGGATTAAAGAAAGAAAAAGAAAGAAAAAAAGGAGCTACTGAATAAAACGTCTGATAAAGATGTATTAATTCAGTACTAATAATAGTATAGCATCAGTGATTCTGTTAATGAAGTTCCCATGACAGTGTTAATCACATCACACAATGACATACATTTTAAATTGTACATTTAGTAAGCACACAAGTGGTAATAAGACTAATTTAAATGCTTTCAAAATTTAGATAGAAAATTGATGTGTCTGCAGGAACTTGGAGTTGAATTTTACCATAATTTTAAGGTTTCAATCTCTAGCCATAAGCATGACAACTCCACAGCAAGGCAATCACTTTAAAATTTAACTTAGGCTAGCATGGTGGCTCATGCCTGTAATCCCAACACTTTGGGAGGTCTAGGAGGGCGGATCATGAGGTCAGGAAATCAAGACTATCCTGTCCAACATGGTGAAACCCCATCTCTACCAAAAAATACAAAAATTAGCCCAGCATCATGGTGCATGCCTGTAGTCCCAGCTACTTTGGAGGCTGAGGCAGGAGAATTGCTTGAACCTGGGAGGCAGAGGTTGCGGTGAGCCGAGATTGCGCCATTGCACTCCAGGATGGGCAACAGGAGTGAAAGTCTGTCTCAAAAAAAAAAAAGAAATATTTTTGCTTCTTGGTTTCCTAACTCTGCATAGAACCTATAGAAAGGCCGAGGCTGAGGTACTCATTCTCCTACTTTTTTATTGTGGTAAAAATATACAGAATTAAAAATTACCATTTAAACCATTTTTAAGTGTACACTTCTGTGGCATTAAGTACATTTACACTCTTCCGCAACCATCCTCACCATCGGTCTCCAAAACATTGTCATTGGCCCCAAGTGAAATTCTGTACCCATTAAATACAAACTCCCCTATCCCTCCCTTGCCATAACCCTGGGCAACTAATATTCTGCTTTTCTCTCTAGGAATTTGAATACTCGAGGTATCTCATATAGCTGGAATCATACAGTATTTGTCTGTTTGTGGTGTATTTTCATTTAGCATAATGTCTTCAAAGTTCATCATCTTGTAGCATGTGTCAGAACTTTCTTCCTTCTTAAGGCTGGCTGAATAATATTCCATTGTATGTATAGACTACATTTTGTCTATCCATTCATCTGTTGATGGATATGTGGGTTGCTTCCACCTTTTGGCTGTTGTGAATAATGTTGCTATAAAATTGGGTGAACAAATATCTCTTCATATCTCTGTTTTCCAGGTGTTGGGGTCTATGCTGAGAAATGGAATTGCTGGATCATATGGTAATTCTGCATTAAATTTTTTGCGGAATCACCATGCCATTTTCAACAGAGGCTACACCATTTTACACTCCCACCAGCAATGCACAGGGCTTCCGGTTTCTCCATATCCTCACCAACATTTGTTATTTTGTGGGTTTTTTAAATAGCCATCCTAACAGGTATGAAGTAGTGTCTCCTTGTAGTTTTGATTTGCATTTTCTAAATAATTAATGATATAGAGCATCTTTTCATGTGCTCATTGGCCAGTTGTATATCTTCTTTGGAGAAATATCTGTTCAGGCCTTTGCCCATTTTTAGATGAGATTTTTTACTGTTGAGTTGTAGGAGTTCTTTATATAATCTGACATTAAGCCAATATCAGGTAATTTTGTTTCATATTTTATTTTTGAGTTTTAAAATGCATTATTTAAAAATCTAGGATCGGGCCGGGCGCGGTGGCTCAAGCCTGTAATCCCAGCACTTTGGGAGGCCGAGGCGGGTGGATCACAAGGTCAAGAGATCGAGACCATCCTGGTCAACATGGTGAAACCCCGTCTCTACTAAAAAACTACAAAAAAATTAGCTGGGCATGGTGGCGCGTGTCTGTAGTCCCAGCTACTCAGGAGGCTGAGGCAGGAGAATTGCCTGAACTCAGGAGGCGGAGGTTGCGGTGAGCCAAGATCGTGCCATTGCACTCCAGCCTGGGTAACAAGAGCAAAACTCCGTCTCAAAAAAAAAAAAAAAAAAATCTAGGATCACTCCACAACCAGGAAAAGTTGTTAATTATGTTCAAACTTTTAGGTGCACATTTAATAAGCCCACAAATAGTTATAACACTAATTTAAATGCTTTTAAAATTACAAAATTGATAGAATGAATCAATTTTCTTCCTTTATTCATTTTTCAAACAGGAAAAGTACAAAAGATAAAAATTTTTTATCACCATAATATCAGCCTAAGAGATAGCCTCAGTAATTTTTTTTGATTGACAACGTCAGGAAAGTTTAGTAATGCCAAAGCTAGCTAAAGCTAGAAAGATGCTTATGAAAATTAGTCCATCTTTCTGACTTCAGACCAAACAAGGCACAAATATGGCAGAGAGAAAACATCTCCCAATAAATACCCTCTTTCTTAAAAAGATGATTATAAATTCAGGAAATATACTAGACAGGAGATCTGTATCACTTCTTAGGGTATTTTACAGTTGCAAATAAGAACTGGAAAGTCGGGCCGGGCGCGGTGGCTCAAGCCTGTAATCCCAGCACTTTGGGAGGCCGAGGCGGGTGGATCACGAGGTCAAGAGAGCGAGACCATCCTGGTCAACACGGTGAAACCCCGTCTCTACTAAAAATACAAAAAATTAGCTGGGCATGGTGGTGCGTGCCTGTAATCCCAGCTACTCAGGAGGCTGAGGCAGGAGAATTGCCTGAACCCAGGAGGCGGAGGTTGCGGTGAGCTGAGATGGTGCCATTGCACTCCAGCCTGGGTAACATGAGTGAAACTCCGTCTCAAAAAAAAAAAAAAAAAACTGGAAAGTCATAGTGGAAGTATGTCAAGACTTCACATGGAGGAGAACCCGTGGTTGGGGATAAACACAGACCAAATGATAAAACTGTAACCGTCGCTAGCGTGTATGATCCATGTGGGCAGGGATGTTATTTTAGTCACTCATGTCACTCAAGTACCTAAAACAGTACCTAGCACCTTGTGGTAGATGATCAAAAAATATTTGTTGAATGAAGAATGTACAGGAGAAAAAAGTTGGTACATGAGACAGAGTGAGATCGAGCGAGAAAAAACTACCGAAAAGGCTTCAAGAAAAAAAAATCACAGGCAAAATCAGAGAATATTTTAAACTGAATAAAAATTATACATCTTGGGAAAGCAAAGCAAATTAAATATATAGTGAGGTTGGGCACGGTGGCTCACACCTATAACCTCAGCACTTTGGGAGGCCAAGTCAGGTGGCTAATGAGATCAAGAGATTGAGACCATCTTGGCCAACATGGTGAAACCCTGTCTCTACTAAGAATACAAAAATTAGTTGGATGTGGTGGCAGCAGCCTGTAATCCCAGCTACTTGGGTGGCTGAGGCAGGAGAGTCACTCGAACCCAGGAGGCAGAGATTGCAGTGAGCCGAGATTGTGCCACTGCACTCTAGCCTGGCGACTGAGCAAGACTCCGTCTCAAAAAAAAAAAAAAAAAGTGTGTATATATATATATATATATTTCATTTATTAAAAATTTATATTTATTTAAATATATATATAGAGAGGAAGAAAACAATAAAGCAATGGAACTCAATCAAATAGAAAAATGGGAAAAGAGAAAAAGACAGAAGGTCAATGAAACCAACTGCTATTGTTTGAATGTGTTCCCTGAAACTCACGTGTTGGCAACTTAAACCTTAAATACAGCAATGTTAAGAGGTGGGACCTTTAAGGGGTGATTAGGTCATGAGGGCCCTGCCTTCATGAATGGATTAATGAGTGGGCTCATCATCTGCAGAGTAAATTTGTTATAAATTGAGTTTGGCCCTCTTGCTTTCTCTTGCCATGTGATGCCTTTGGCCATGTCATGGCACAGCAAGAAGGCCTTTAGCAGATGCTGGCCCCTTGATCTGGAACATCCCAGCCTCCAGAACTGTAAGAAATAAATTTCTGTTCTTCATAAATTACCCAGTCTCCATTATTATGTTATAAATACTGACCATTAGTTCTTTGAAAAATAAAACTGATAAATTTTTAGCTTAACTGATCAAGAAAAAAAGGAAAAAATACAAATACGTCACTTCAGATCCTACAGATATTTCAAAGATAACAAGAGAATATTTTGAACAACTTTATGCCAGTATATGTCAATGGACAACTTAGATGAAATGGTCAATTCCCCTAAAAGAAAAATTCCCAAATAGAAAACCCAAATAGCACCAGCCTAGCCAACATGGTGAATCCCCATCTCTACTGAAAAAATACAAAAATTAGCTGGGCGTGGTGGCATGTGCCTGTAGTCCCAGCTACTAGGGAGGCTGAGGTGAGAGGATCACTTGAACCTGGGAGACAGAGGTTGCAGTGAGCTGAGATTGCACCACTGTACTCCAGCCTGAGCAACAGAGCAAGATCCTGTCCCAAAAAAAAAAATAAGTTTCATATCTGTTAATAAAATTGAATTCGTAATGAAGAATCATTTTACAAACAAAACTTAGTGCCTTGATGACTTCATTGGTAAATATTAATAAATGTTTAGGCCGGGTGCGGTGGCTCACGCTTGTAATCCCAGCACTTTGGGAGGCCGAGGCGGGTGGATCACGAGGTCAAGAGATCGAGACCATCTTGGTCAACATGGTGAAACCCCGTCTCTACTAAAAATACAAAAAATCAGCTGGGCATGGTGGCGTGTGCCTGTAATCCCAGCTACTCAGGAGGCTGAGGCAGGAGAATTGCCTGAACCCAGGAGGTGGAGGTTGCGGTGAGCCGAGATGGCGCCATTGCACTCCAGCCTGGGTAACAAGAGCGAAACTCCGTCTCAAAAAAATAAATAAATAAATAAATAAATAAATGTTTAAGTAAAAAAAAAGGTAACAATCCTACACAAACTCTTTCAGAAAATAGATGAGAAAATGCTTCTCACTTAATTTTATGAAACTTGTTAACCTGATAGAGTCAAAGACATTACAAGAAAACTACACACCAATATTCCTTGTGACTAGATGCCAAAATCCTTAACAGGAACAGCTACTAAAATAGTCAAACAAATCCAGCAATATATAGAAAAAATAATATATTATGACCAAATGGGCTTTAAATTTTTAATTTTAGCAATTTGTTTTCAATCACAGAGGGAACTTTCATTAATTCAATTTTATGGGGAGAGGCCGGGTGCAATGGCTCATGCCTGTAATCTCAGCATTTTGGGAGGCTGAGGTGGGCTGATTGCTTGAGGCTAGGTGTTCAGCCTGGCCAACATGATGAAACTCCATCTCTACTAAAATTACAAAAATTAACCAGGCATGGTGGTGCACACCTCTAGTCCCAGCTACTAGGGAGGCTGAGGCAGGAGAATTGCTTGAACCTGGGAGGAAGAGACTGTAGTGAGATGAGATCGAACCATTGCACTCCGGCCTAGGCAACAGAGTGAGACTCTGTCTCAAAAAAAAAAAAAAAAAAAAAAAATTCATGGAAAGAGTAAATCCCAAGTGAAAATACTAGTTTCTTTACCCAGAGATAAGTAATATCTCTAGTGGAAATCTTTGCAGAGACAGTACAGTCACTCTCTCTTTTTTTTTTTTTTTTTTTTTTTTAAGATGAGTTTTCACCATGTTAGTCAGGCTGGTCTAGAACTCCTGACCTTGTAATCCACCTGGCTAAGCCTCCCAAAGTGTTGAGATTACAGATTTGAGCCACCACGCCCAGCTATGTGTCTGTTTTTATACTAGCATTCTGCTTCTAACCCGTTTGCTGAGGCTGAAATGTGGATCTGAGCAGCTCAGTTAAACTATGGGGCACTGGCCTATGAGCTGTGCAGGCCGCCCATTCTCTGTGTTTGTTGCACCCAGAGCGGGAAGAGCCGTGTTGCTCAAGAGGGTGAAAGAAAGGCCCAGTTAAGAATCAGAGGCAGTTCATGCAACCATTCATCGCCTGAGGGCTAGGCAGAGAACTGGAAACCAACTCTAAGCTGACAAAACTGCTACAAGAGAAGAAGATCCCCAACAGGTTTTGGAGGACAAAAAGAGACAGAGCCTAGGGAGATGGCCCATTGTTCTGAAACCAGAAAGCCAGGAGGTTGTTACAGAGGGCAACCAGCAGCCTCACCCAGAAGCAACAGATCATGGCTGGCTGCAACCTCGGCCTCCCAGGCTCAAGCGATTCTCCTGCCTCAGCCTCCTAAGTAGCAGAGATTAAAAGTGTGCACCACCACGCTTGGCTAATTTTTGTATTCTTAGTAGAGATGGGGTTTTGCCATGTTGGCCAATCTGGTCTTGAACTCCTGGCCTCAGGTGATCTGCCTACTCTCAGCCTCCCAAAGTGCTGGGATTATGGGCCTGAGCCACTGTGCCAGGGCATGTGAACTTTCTAATACTCTCAATAGGTATTGTAAAGTTGCTTTAAAGATACTTTTTTTTTTTTTTTTTTTTTTTTTTTTTGAGACGGAGTTTCGCTCTTGTTACCCAGGCTGGAGTGCAATGGCGCCATCTCGGCTCACCGCAACCTCCGCCTCCTGGGTTCAGGCAATTCTCCTGCCTCAGCCTCCTGAGTAGCTGGGATTACAGGCACGTGCCACCATGCCCAGCTAATTTTTTGTAGTTTTAGTAGAGACGGGGTTTCACCATGTTGACCAGGATGGTCTCGATCTCTTGACCTCGTGATCCACCCGCCTCGGCCTCCCAAAGTGCTGGGATTACAGGCTTGAGCCACCGCGCCCGGCCTAAAGATACTTTTAATTTACATTCCTGCTAGAGAATGTACTGATTTTCTAAACTTCACCAACACTAAATACTAAAATTTTAAATGGATGTTATTTGGAAGTTTTTTTTTTTTAAATAGTATCCTCTTTGTATGGTTAAATAGATGAAGGAAAGAAAGAAGAAAGGAAGGGAGGGAGGGGAAGGGAGGGGAGAAGAGGGGAGGGGAGGTGAAGGGAGGGGAATGGAGGGGCAAGGGAGGGGAGGAGAAGGGTGGGAAGGGATTCATCAGCCAGGAGCTAGGATGGAAAAAAGGGAAAAAAAAAAAATGAGAATAAAAAGAGAAATTTTAACTTGCACTTTTTATTGCTAGTGAGGTTTTGAATTTGTCCAAATACAAATACTTTCCCCATGCTATATATTAAAACATAATTAAAGCATAATATCTTAAAAATAATGTGACAGTAGTTTTCTAACAAACATTTTATTATGGGATCTCCACGAATATGAACCAAAAATGGGATGAAGTCTCATACTGAGAGAAAATATTTTAAATCAAAACTGGGGTGAAAAAGCCAGGACATGTAGTTGCCATATTTATATGCCATGTTGACTTCAGAATTATTGGTAGGGGAAGGAATCACCAGGTCATAATTTCAAGGAATCAGGATTCAGAGAAATATTTCTATAAATGTTGCTTATTTATTATGTGCTATTGGGTTAAGCCGTAGGATTAGAGACAGGAGGGGAAGGGAAAGAAGCGTATTCCAGACAGACATGCATCTCTGCCAAAGGTTCAAAAATACCCAGACATTTTCCTGGAGGTATTTTGCAATTCTTCCTATGTTGCATTTTTCCCATAACAAAGACCCTAGCCTGCAGCCAGAGCTATTTAACTCCCCCAAAATTCTCTGAACAAAATTGCCTGAATCCAGATCTTTATTTTTAACCAATCTCTGAAACTCTCCTTGAATAAATCACTTGATCTGAGTGTGTGAAATAATCACTTGATCTGAGTGTATGAAATACATTCTGAGCTCTGAAGAGCTTCAATTACTTTACAGTCTGTTCAATCCAACGAGCATTTATTGAGAACCCACCATGGAAAACAAATGGGGGGAAAAAAAGAAATTCAGTAGTAGTGACAAATACATCAACACATGACCACAATACATTGTGACTCTGTGATATGAAGCACCAGAGAAATCCAGATAAGAGGCAGGGAAGAAAACTAATTTTACCTCGTCTCCTTTTGCTTTATAGGTGAATCAAGGGCTTTTCAGGAAGTTCAAAGGACAGAGAAGAGAAAGGGAATGGAGTGACAAAGAAAAAAACTGTTTCAGTTTCTTTCCCATTCTCACAAACGTATCCCTCCCGGCAATTTAAGCCCTAGATAGCCTCCCTAGGTTGATCTGGAACCTAGCCAAGTAGCCAAAGCTTTGGAGCAAATGGCTGAGGATTTGTTAGGAAACATGAATGACCCATGGAAGTGGCCAGCTATGTAGAAAACTGGATCAGATTTTATGAGGCAAATGCATGTGGTTGTATTTCTAATTGAATGGATCTTTGCAGACTGCAAAGTCCTCCTTCCTCCCTATGTTATTTCATTTGTGTTCATAACAACTCAGTAAATGAGGAATTATTATTTTCCCAATTTAGAGATGAGAAAACATTGAAGATTAGACAAGTCAAGTGACTTGCCCAAGCCCACCTAGCAAGTGGCAAAAGTAGGTATAAAGCCTAAGCTGTTTGGCCAGGTGCAGTGGCTCACGCCTGTAATTTTGGCACTTTGAGAGGCTGAGGTGGGTGGATCACGAGGTCAGGAGATCAAGACCATCCTGGCTAACAGGGTGAAACCCCATCTCTGCTAAAAGTACAAAAGAAATTAACTGGATATGGTTGCATGTGCCTGTAACTCCCAGCTACTCGGGAGGCTGAGGCAGGAGAATCGCTTGAACCTGGGAGGCAGAGGTTGCAGTGAGCCGAGATCACGCCACTGCACTCCAGCCTGGGCGACACAGCAGACTATCTCAAACACACACACACACACACACACACACACACCCCTAAGCTGTTTGACTGCAAGTTTGGTGTTATTTCTAGAAGAGGAAAACAAAAATACACTATTAGGAATGCTGTTATTATCTGTGCATGCGGTGGTTCCAGTTTCTAGAATATGCTTTGATATTTCCCAAGAGGTCCCCCTTTAAACCTGTTCTAGACTTAAAAGGGAAGGGGTAAGAGAAGAAATTTTTGTTATGACCTTAATTTAAGCAAAAGATGCAGAAAAAACATAATGCTCTAAAATTTTTACCTGTCTCATAAAAGGAGACATAAAGGTAAAAAAGAGACCTAGGCAAGATCAACTGCAATAATATCATATTATTATGTTAATATATTATCCTATTTTCATCATGAGGTGATATTATTACATCTTTAGTATTACAACATCTATGTGTTTTAATAATATTACTTGAGTATTATTAATATTCTTATTAATAGTAATATTCAAGTAATAAGAATTACTTGAATATTCTTATTATTAAAACACATAGATGTTGCTTACCATATTCCAGGTACTGTTCTTTTTTTTTTTCTTTTTTTATGGTATTGTTATAGAACCAGGTACTGTTCTAAGTGCTCTCAGTGTGCAAATTTATTTAGTTCTCACCACATCCTAAGACACAGACACAGTTATGACTCCCACTTTATCAGTAAGGAAATCTATGTATGGGAGAGGTTAGGTAAGTTGCTCAAGGTCACAACCAGTAAGTGATGGAGCCATGATATTAGGTTGAAGCAAAAGTAATTGCAGTTTTTGCTATTATAAAAACAGTAATTGGCCAGGTGCAGTGGCTCACGTCTGTAATCCCAGCACTGTGAGAGGCCAAGGCGGGCAGATCATGAAGTCAGGAGTGTGAGACCAGCCTGGTCAATATGGTGAAACCCCATCTCTACTAAAAAATACAAAAATTACCTGGGTGTGGTGGCGTGCACCTGTAGCCCCAGCTATTTGAGAGGCTGAGGGAGGAGAATTGCTTGAACCTGGGAGGTGGAGGTTGCAGTGAGTCAAGATCACGCCACTGCACTCCATCCTGGGCAACAGAGAAAGATTCCGTCTCAAAAACAAACAAACAAACAAAAAATGCAATTATTTTTGCACCAACCTAGTACAAACCCAGAGAGCTGGACTTTCCAGGGCCACTTAACCGCTAGACTATACTGCCTCTTTTGGTGGCTGCAAAGCTCCTTTCTAGAACAGCCAGATTTCCCTTTGACTTGGGTTACAGAGGTTCTTCCACACTCTGATCTCATAACACCTTACACAGCCCCTGTCAAAACACTCCTCGCATGTTATGTAATCACTTGTTTGATGGTCTTTCTCTATAGTCTGAAAGTTCTAGAGGCAGATGCTGTGACTATCTCATTTACCACTGTATCTCATGCACCTAGCTCAATGCCTGGACCACACTAGTTGCTCAATGCATACTTGTTGTATTAATCCATTTTCATGCTGCTGATAAAGACATACCAGAGACTAGGCAATTTGCAAAAGAAAGAGGTTTAGTTGGACTACAGTTCCATGTGGCTGGGAAAGGTCTCACAATCGTGGAAGGGTGAAAGGCACTTCTTATATGGCAGCGGCAAAAGAGAATGAGAAAGAAGCAAAAGCAGAAACCCCTGATAAACCCATCAGATCTCATGGGAGTAATCACTATCACAAGAATAGCATGAGAAAGATACTAGCATGCCAATAGCAGGAGAATAGCATGATTCAATTACCTCCCCCTGGGCCCCTCCCATAACACATGGGAATTCTGGGAGATATAATTCAAGTGGAGATTTGAGTTGGGGCACAGCCAAACCATATCACTTGCTTGTTTGTTTATTTATTTATTTATTTGCCAACTCACTGAGCACATATCACTTGTTAAACCATATAACTTGTCAAGCTCACTAACACTTGTGAGTGTTAATGTCACAAACACTTCTGTAATTTTTACTATGTGACAGGCACTGTTCGAAGAGCAAATTTTAAACAACCCAATGAAGTATGTACTATTTTGCAGATATGGAAACTGAGGCCCAGAGAGGCTGAGTTATTTGAACAAGGTCACACACTAATAATAAGTAGCAAAGTCAGGATTAAAACAAGCAGTCTGGCTCCATTGTCTATGTTTTTAACTATTAAGCTGAATGAATGAATAAACAAATAAACAAATGAATGACATATCTATCTTTATGTACCATATAATCTGTATCATCATTATGAGATTACTGTTCCTTAGGCTTTCATAGTCAATTCATTTTCCTAGTGGCCTCTTGATGGCTCTCTTTTTGGCTTGGGTTTGTTATTTTTCACCAGCCTCCCCCAGTGGAAAGACGACGAACATTACAATTGCAACTTGGCTGGATGAAATACCACATATTTCTGTCTCAGTTACTCTGCTTTTTATTTAGTCTCTACAGATGTCTCAAGGTGGAAATAGTTGTCTAAATCTTTGGAAAATAACTGAAGAACTGGATTCTCATAGCATTGCTTGATGTTAGTAGAGTGCCAAATGGAAAAAAAAAAGGCTAAGAGGATTATTTTGTTTCCAAACTTGCAGCATTATTTTGCTGAAATTTCTATGATCCCAAGTAAACTGTGAAAAGTATTCAAACAAAATTAAATGTACGTATTTAAAATATTTAAACAGAAACTTCTGGTATGACCTTCTCTTCTCTCCTCTCCTCTCCTCTCTTCTCTCTTCTTTTTTCTTTACTTTTCTCTTCAGACAGAGTCTCACTCTGTCGTCCAGGCTAGAGTCCAGTGGCGAGATCTTGGCTCACTGCAACCTCCGCCCCCCTGGTTCAAGCGATTCTCCCACCTCAACCTCCCTAATAGCTGGAATTACAAGCATGCACCACTACACTCGGCTAATTTTTGTATTTTCAATAGAGATGGGGTTTCACCATATTGGCCAGGCTGGTCTCAAACTCCCGACCTCAAGTGATCCACTTGCCTTGGCCTCCCAAAGTGCAGGAATTAAAGGTGTGAGCCACTGCTCCTAGCCATGCTGTGACATTTTCTATAGTCTTTTTACCTATTTATTTATTTATTCTTTCTTTTTAGCAGCAGTTCTGTCGAAAAATTATTTCATGTTTTCTCTCTCTTTTTTTTTTTTTTAGAGACGGGGTTTCACCATGTTCGTCAGGCTGGTCTTGAACTCCTAACCTTGTGATCCGCCTGCCTTGGCCCCCCAAAGTGCTGGGATTACAGGCATGAGCCACCATGCCAGGCCTCTATAGTCTTTTACTTACTTGATTTGTTCTACAAAAGCTTATGCCTGAAAAAATTGTGTAGTTTGGAAGCAGATTTGCTTAAATATACAAGGTTTTTGTTTGTTGTTTTAATTCTCAAGTCTCTTTACTGGTATTTCAAGAATTTAGCATGAGAAAAATCTCACAGAACTGTGGTCTCAATGATAGAGCAAAGGTTAACATTATCGGCTTTATATTTTCTTCTACTTTATTCTCGTCAGAGGATCTGAAACCTGCTTGCAGCATGTGGGCCATTTCAATGTGTGGCACTGACCCCGGCGCCTCTCCAAGGGCTCAATAAATATTTGTTGAATGAGTGAGTAACATAGAAGGGAAGATACGGTTAGATGTCCAGCCCCAAAATGCAGATCAGCCTCTCTAAATAGATTAAAGTGAAACCCAAAATCCTGTTTTTCCCAAAGTTTTTGTGGTAGTCAAACTGGGAGCAGAAATGAAAAAATATTTAAACTATGAACCAGATCATCCTTAAATAGAGTGATTTTTCAAGGTCTTTCAGATGAATCATAAATTATCACAGTTTTTGTCTATATCTCTGGATTTTTCCCCCAATAGAAATAATTTATTTTGGTACCATATTGAGCATGTAGTGAAAAGAATGTCTCCCTCACACCACTTCCCCTTAGCCAAGATTCCATCTCCAGAGGCATTGCTATTGCTAGTTTCCTGTGTCTTTCATTTTATTTTTATTTTTTTGGAGACAGAGTCTCGCTCTGTCACCCAGGCTGGGGTGAAGCGGCATAATCTCTGCTTACTGCAGCTTCTGCTTCTTAAATTCAAGGGATTCCCGTGCCTCAGCCTCCTGAGTAGCTGGGATTACAGGCACAAGCCACCATGCCCAGCTAATTTTTTGTATTTTTAGTAGAGATGGAGTTTCACCATGTTGGCCAGGCTGGTCTTGAACTCCTGACCTCGAGTGATTCACCAGCCTTGGTGTCCCAAAGTGCTAGAATTATAAGTGTGAACCACTCATGCCTGTAATCCTAGCACTTTTTGAGGCCGAGACGGGCAGATCACCTGAGATCAGCAGTTTGACACCAGTCTGATCAACATGGTGAAACCCCATCTCTACTAAAAATAAAAAAATTAGCTGTGTGTGGTGACACATGCCTGTAATCCCAGCTACTCAGGAGGCTGAGGCAGAAGAATCGTTTGAACCAGGAGACGGAGGTTGTGGTGAGCTGAGATCGTGCCATTGCACTCAAGCCTGGGCAAAAAGAGTGAAACACTGTCTCAAAACAAAACAAAACAAAACAAAACAAAACAGAACCAAGTGTGAGTCACTGCGCCCCGCCAAGTTTCTTGTGTATTCTTGTGGAGACAGTTGTTGTATATACAAATTTCTTCACAAATAGTAGTAGACCATACACCTATCTATCCCCCTGCCTTTTCACCTACCAGGATGAGTTGGGCATGGCTCCATACAAGTGACTATACGAAATTTCATTATACGAATATACAATAATTTCTTTAGCCAGTATTCTACCAATGGACGAGACTTTATATTTTGCTATTGTATATAATACTGAAAAAAAAAAACAAACCTAAACATACTGACCACAAATATCTCAGGAGAAAAATAACATTAGATAAACATTGAAAAAGAAGGTCTTTGAAACCTTATTTGGAGTACTTATTTCCAAATTAAAAAAAAAAAATGTAGGTCAGGCACAGTGGCTTACATCTGTAATCACAGCACTTTGGAAGGCTGAGCCTGGAGGATCACTTGAGCCCGGAGGATCGCTTGAGCCCAGGAGTTCAAGACAAGCTTGGGCAACATGGTGAAACCCTGTTGCTGCAAAAATTTTAAATGAGCCAAATGTTATAGTGCATGCCTGTGGTCCCAGCTACTGAGGAGGCTGAGATGGGACAATGATCTTGGGAGGTCAAGGGTGCAGTGAGTTATGATTCACTGCAGTCCAGTCTGGGCAATGGAGCGGGACACTGTCTCAAAAACACAAAAACCAAAAAACAAAAAAATGAGGCTGGGTGCAGTGGCTCACGCCTGTAATCCCAGCACTTTGGGAAGCTGAGGCAGGTGGATCATTTGAGGCCAGGAATTTGAGACCAGCCTGGACAACATGGTGAAACCCGGTTTCTATTAAAAACACGAAAATAAGCTGGGTGTGGTGGCACGTGCCTATAGTCCCAGCTACTTGGGAGGCTGAGGCAGGAGAATCGCTTGAACCGAGGAGGCAGAGGTTGCAGTGAGCTGAGATTGTGCCACTGCACTCCAGCCTGGGTGACAGAGTGAGACTCTATCTCAAAAAAATTGAAATTAAAACACTTTAAATGTAATTTAGGGGAAAGAATGAAACATAATGGAAATGAGAGGTTTGAAACATGCAAAAGAAAACTGAATTTTGGGGAATGAATTTTTACGAGTAGAATTGTTCAAGAGTTAAGTGAAGTGTTTCAATAGCAGGATAAGATGGAGAAAAACTTTAGCTACAGGTGCACAGATTTTTCTAGTGTAAAAAGGCCCTAAAGGTGAAAGATACAGAATAGTACAGGACTGCAAGTTTGAAACGATTAAGGCTGGGAGAAGGCCTTAGTCATGAAAACACAGGTTCAAATAGTGTAGCAGAGAAACACGGCAAAGAGAAAGGTGAAGAAAGACAGAAGTTACAAAGGAACTAAGGGTAAGTAGGGATGAAAAATAAATGACTATTCTGAAAGATGGCTATACAATGATGGACCTAAAAAGGGTCAGCATGAAATCCCCGGAAGCCCATTTGCAAATATGATTTTGCACCTCAATCCATGGTCAACCCTGATTCTTCAATTCCTCAGCCAGAAGATTCAGAGGAGTATCAGGCAGGGAAAGCTGGGAGTAATAAAGAGGGTAATCAAGCGATATGCTACTGGCTGGGTGAGGTGGCTCATGCCTGTAATCCCAGGACTTGGAGGCTGAGGCAGGTGGATCACTTGAGCTCAGGAGTTTGAGATGAGCCTGGCCAACATGGTGAGACCCCATCTCTACTAAAAATACAAAAATATTAGCTGGGCATGGTGGTCCACACATGTAAGTAATCTCAGGTACTATGAAGGCTGAGGCAGGAGAACTGCTTGAACGTGGGAGGCGGAGGTTGCAGTGAGCCAAGATCATGCTACCGCACTCCAGCCTGAAAGAGCAAGACCTTGTTGAAAAAAAAACAAAAAGGGGGCTTGCGGGCTCATGCCTGTAATACCAGCACTTAGGGAGGCCAAGGCAGGCGGATCACCTGAGGCCAGGAGTTCAAGACCAGCCTGCCTAACATAGTGAAACCCCACCTCTACTAAAAATACAAAAATTAGCTGGGTGTGGTAGCAGGCACCTGTAATCCCAGATGCTTGGGAGGCTGAGGCAGGCGAATTGCTTGAACCTGGGAAGCAGAGGTTGCAGTGAGCCAAGATCGCACCACCGTACTACAGCCTGAAAGCAAGACCTTGTCACAAAAAAAAAAAAAAAAAAAAACAAAAAAAAAAAAAAGCCAGGCTTGCTGGCTCCTGCCTGTAATCCCAGCACTTGGGAGGCCAAGGCAGGTGGATCACCTGAGGTCAGGAGTTCAAGACCAGCCTGGCCAACATGGTAAAATCCCACCTGTACTAAAAGTACAAAAATTAGCTGGGCATGGTGGTGGGCACCTGTAATCCCAGCTGCTTGGGAGGCTGAGGCAGGAGAATTGCTTGAACCTGGGAGGCAGATTGCAGTGAGCCAAGATTGCGACACTGCTCTCCAGCCTGGGCAACAGAGTGAGACTCTGTCTCAAAAAAAAAAGAAAGCAATGTGGTACTAAATTTTGCCTGCCTTTGTGACCAGGTAAAGCATAGGTATGACATGAACTCTGCAACTAGAATGGTCTTTCTAGGACTCACAGCGAGTGATGCAAGGAGGAACAGCTAGCCAGGTTTTATTTGGGGTAGCATGCAACAGATACAACAGTGCCACAGTTCAAGCCATGCAGAATAGTGGTGATGGAGGTGATGCCAGGGACATTTGTCCTGCTATCCAGACCTCTCCAGCTGCCAGTCCTATGATTCCTGCCTGTTTTACAAGTCTGGATGTCCATTTCCCAGCCAATTCTGTGAGTCATCCAAAATCCTTTTAATAAATTTATTTTCTACTTATGTTAGCCAGGGTCTATAGTTATTCTTTGCATTCAAGAATGCCGGCTGGTACAGTGAACAGGAAGGTAAGCAAGCAACTTCAACTTCAACTGGACGCAGCCTCTGAAAGAATTAAGCACAGAGGCAGAGATCCCCAGAACTAGGGTCCTAAATAGGTTAACCTCTTAACACTAGGCTGTAGACTTGGTCTCTTCATGGAAGGCCAGAGAAGCTAAAAGCAAGGCAAAGGTAAATAAGGGCCGCACTGGTCTCTGTGGATTATATAACTTTCTTTCCTTCTGAGGTTATCAGGGCTGTCAGAAGACATATCTGAATGCTCTTCTCTCCAGCAAATGGGAGCTAGTTTGGTGCAGGAAGGGGGAAGGGTAGAGAGTCAAGAGGAAACCAATAAAGGTATCCAGGACAAAGCTGCCGAGTTCAAATCCAACTGTCCAAAGGGAGCTTGGTGGAGAGGCAACAAAGGGTCTATAACTTGGAAATGGTAGGATACCATGAGCAGGCAAAGGAGTGATTTTTTTGTGACAATAGCACAGTGTGAGTTGAGTTTTGCACTTCACCCATTAGCAAAAGGAGCTCATTTTCTTTGCCAGCTACCATATCCTCCATGGTGCCTGATACATTGTGGGTCTTCAATAAGTATTTGTTGAATGAATGAAAGAACTGTTATAGATTGGATACCTATTATCAGCCGGCACATGCCTTCTATCAGGGGCCTCCATGTAGGCAGGAGGGAATGAAATTTGGGGTTTGAATCCATGCTTTATGAATCCATATCTAACTCCGAAGCCCACATTTTATGTTATATAGTCTATTTCCTAGACTCCAGCAGCAGGAATTGTTCAGAATTCTGCTGCCTGCCAATCTGTGTAAAGGCACCCATCGCAACTTCTGGTGCTCACCACACTGTTAGGTGGCCCTGGTTGCCACCTCTTCCCTCTCTGGGCATCATCATGGTGGATTTGATGAATTTTTCAAGGTGCCGAAGGTCTTCTGAATTCTGGGTAATTGTGCTTTGGATGTCATGCTTTATGAATGAGTATTAAAGACATAAAGCTTGTATACCAATGTCATACACACATTTTAGGAAAATTGGCCTTTCAATGTTGACTCATAGTTCACATGGGTTTATTGAGGGGGCTGATTGGGGACACAAGTCTGAGTAATAAACTGACTCAGTATCATCCCTGCCTCTCCAATGACTAAGGCTTTGTTACAATCTTGTATGTCAGGTCCTTGCCTAGAGATTCATCTCTCAGGAGATGTCTTGGGATCTTCTACAGGTAGACCTCTGTTGGGTACTCCTCAGTCTCCCAAAGGTGCTCAGACTTGTACAAATCCCAGGAGTGAAATACAAATGAGATTCTCCTGGGGTCCTTTTGGATAAAGTTCGCAATGTCAAACATATGTGATACACTTTTTTCTTTTTTTTTTTTTGAGACAGAGTCTTACTCTGTCACCCAGGCTGGAGTGAAGTGGCATGATCACAGCTCACTGCAGCCCCAAACTCCTGGTCTCAAGTGATCCTCCCACCTCAGCCTCCTGAACTAGGACCTACAAGCACGTTCCACCATGCCTGGCTAGTTTTTTATTTTTATTTTTGTAGAGATGGGGGTCTTGCTATGTTGCCAGGCTGGTCTTGAACTCCTGGCCTCAACCGATCCTCTCACCTGGGCCTCCTAAAGTGCTGAGTCATGCCGGGTGCGGTGGCTCAAGCCTGTAATCCCAGCACTTTGGGAGGCCGAGGCGGGTGGATCACGAGGTCAAGAGATCGAGACCATCCTGGTCAACATGGTGAAACCCCGTCTCTACTAAAAATACAAAAAATTAGCTGGGCATGGTGGTGCGTGCCTGTAATCCCAGCTACTCAGGAGGCTGAGGCAGGAGAATTGCTTGAACCCAGGAGGCGGAGGTTGCGGTGAGCCGAGATTGAGCCATTGCACTCCAGCCTGGGTAACAAGAGTGAAACTCCATCTCAAAAAAAAAAAAAAAAAGAAAGAAAAAGAAAAAAGTGCTGAGTCATTGCCACTCGCCCATATATAATAAATTATTTTTAACTCCCATGCAATAAAAGGAACAAGATGAAAATTTTTTCAATAGAGCCTGAGATTCTGCTTGTCTAACAAGCTCCCAGGTAGTGCCAATGATGCTGGTTCATGGGATATACTTTGAGTTGCAAGACTCACAGCTAAAAAATCTATTATCTGTTGTTTCCCTTTGACTCCCATGGTGCTTAGTTCTTTCTGCCATCTGATTCAGTTCTCACCTCTTCCTCTTCCTCCCAAACTCTTCCACAGAGTCCTTTAGTATTTCTACTCTGTGATCAACAAATACTCTCAACATCTTTCCAGATCATTCTCTTTATTTACTGCCCTTAACTAATATATACATGTATTCCAAGAACACCACATCACCATAAACAGAAGGTGCTTCTTTTCTTTTCTTTTTTTTTGGGGGGTGGAGTTTGGCTCTTGTCACTCAGGCTGGAGTGCAATGGCATGATCTCAGCTCACTGCAACCTCTGGGTTCAAGCAATTCTCCTGCCTCAGCCTCCTGAGTAACTGGGATTACAGGCACCCACCACCATGCCTGGCTAGTTTTTGTTTTTTTAGAAGAGATGGGGTGTCACCACGTTGACCAGGCTGGTCTTGAACTCCTGACCTCAGGTCATCCACCCACTTAGGCCTCCCAAAGTCCTGGGATTACAGGCTTGCGCCACTGCACATGGCCTAAGGTGCTTATTTTCTTATACTCCACATACTTTAGGAAACAGAGATAGCATGGTGTTCCTCTTGATCTTATTTTGGTTGTCAGGGTTTTATTGATTCTTCCACCAGGCACAGTGGTTCGCACCTGTAATCCCAGCACTTTGCGGGGCTGAGGCAGGAGGATCACTTGAGTCCAGGAGTTAGAGACCAGCTTGGACAACATGGTGAGACCCCCATCTCCACAAAAAAAAATTAAAAATAGCTGGGCATGGTGTATTCCCAGCTGCTAGGGAGGCTGAGGTAGGAGAATTGCTTGAGCCTGGGAAGTTGAGGCTGCAGTGAGACATGATTGTGCCACTACACTCCAGCCTGGGTGACAGAGTGAGACCCTGTTTTGAAAAATAAATAAATAGGCCAGGCACGGTGGCTCATTCCTGTAATCCCAGCACTTTGGGAGGCTGAGACAGGTGGACCACCTGAGGTCAGGAGTTCAAGACCAGCCAGATCAACATGGTGAAACCCTGCTAAAAAAAAAAAAAATTCAAGACGAGCTAGGTGTGGTGGCACTTGCCTGTAATCCCAGCTTCTTGGGAGGCTGAGACAGGAGAATTGCTTGAACCTGGGAGGCAGAGGTTGCAGTGAGCTGACATGGTGCCATTGCACTCCATCCTGGGCAACAAGAGTAAAACTCCAATCCAAAAATAAATAAAATTTTTAAAAAATAATAAAAATATTGTTTCTTCCTCTTGTAAACTTGTTTCTTCAGAATTCATGACATTTGGCTGTATTACCAACTCCTCCTACTTTTTGTTTGTCTGTGGAGTACAGTGGTACAATCACCAGTCACAGCAGCCTCAAACTCCTGGGCTCAAGCAATTCTCCTATCTCAGCCTCCCGAGTAGCTGCTGGGAATACAAGCACATGCCACCACACGCAGGTGATTTTTTAAATTTTTTGTAAAGGCCGGGTCTTGCTTTGTAGCCCTGGCCGGTCTTGAACTCCTGCAATCCTTAAGCAATCTTCCCAGCTCGGCCTCCCAAAGGGCTAGGATTGCAGGCCTGAGCCACAGGACATGCAACCTCTCCCTACTCTTTCATGTCATCTACATTCCTGGTCTTTCTCCCTCATCCACTTGCTCATACTGTTGTTTTGCTATCCAATCCAACTCCTGTCACATGACTTCTCAGTTCCTTGACTTCCTCACCTCAACGGTTATTTCCTTCATTCCACCTGAGCCATTCCTCCTAAAGTCACACCTGGTTATGACTGGAAACTGCTGTGGACCCAAAGGTGTGTGACTGGGGTCCCCAAGGCAAGTTTTCTTTTTTTTTCCTTTTCTTTTTTTTCTTTTTGAGATGAGGTCTTGCTGGGTCACTCAGGCTGGAGTGCCATGGTGCAATCACAGCTCACTGCAGCCTCGATCATCTGGGTTCAAGCAATCCTCCCACCTCAGCCTCCCAAGTAGCTGGCACTACAAGAGAGCACTACCATACCTGGCTTATTTTCAAATTTTATTTTTAGAAACTGGGTCTTGCTATGTTGTCCAGGCTGGTCTTGAATTCCTGTGCTCAAGTGATCCTCCCGCCTTGGCCTCCCAAAGAACTGAGATTACAGGCATGAGCTGGCCTCATGCCTTGCTGGCCACAGCTTGTCAGCACATTTTCTCGAAGGGACATCTGTGCAGCAAAACTTCATGACTGTCACTATCCACCTCTTACACTGCACAGATCCACTTTCCCGTATGTGTTTAGGGCACAACTCCTTCCAAATTCCTGTGGGCCTCTCTTCCTGAAGGTAAACTTAGAAGATGGGGGTTAGTGGAAAGAAATACAGTCCCTATTAGGGGATGCATATTGTCACGGAGCTGCAACAGGTTTTCATTCTCTTTCCTTCACTATCCTTTCTAAGCTTCTCTTATCCACAGCCCTCCTCTTGGCTGGTCTTAGAGGCTCTCCAGAAGGTGTAATTAAAACCCTAACTAAGGAGGCATTTGAGAGCTTTATAACTATCACCTCTTCAGGCCAGGATTGCTGATGTGCCCACTCTCAGTTAAAACTGGGCAAGGAAGCATCAAGATGCACCCAAGTGTTCCACATGTATACTCCCATGTCACTTGTGTAAAAGTAACCCACCTCCCCGTACTGATTAGGTCAATTATCCCTGCCGAGATGGTAATTCTTCTTATTTTTACTTTTATTTATTAAAAAAAAGATTTTTTTCTGGCCTAAACATAGACGGGTCTCTCTATGTTGCCCAGGTTGGAGTGCAGTGGCTATTCACGGGTGTGATCCCACTGCTGATCAGCACAGGAGTTTTGACCTGCTCCGTTTCTGACCTGGGCCAGTTCATTCCTTTTTGGCAACCTGGTGGTCCCTGGCTCCTCGGAGGTCACCATATTGATGCCGAATTTAGTGCGGACATCCGATCGGCATAGCGCACTACAGCCCAGAACTCCTGGGCTCAAGCGATCCTCCCACCTCAGCCTCCCGAGTAGCTGGGACAACAGGCATACACCACCGCGTCCAGCACTTTTATTTATTTATTTATTTATTTTGAGATAGAGTTTCATTCTTGTCACCCAGGCTGGAGTACAGTGGTGCGATCTTGCCTCACTGCAACTTCTGCCTCCCGGGTTCGAACGATTCTCCTGCCTCAGCCTCCTGAGTAGCTGGGATTACAGACATCCACCGCCACTAATTTTTTTTTTTTCTTTTGTGAGACAGAATCTTGCTCTGACGCCCAGGCTGGAGTGCAGTGGTGCAACCTTGGGTCACTGAAACCTCCGCCTCCTAGGTTCAAGCCATTCTCCTGTCTCAGCCTCCTGAGTAGCTGGAAGTACAGGCACCTGCCACCATGCCCAGCTAATTTTTGTATTTTTAGTACAGATGGGGTTTTATCATGTTGGCCAGGATGGTCTTGATCTCTTGACCTTGTGATATGCCCACCTCAGCCTCCCAAAGTGATGGAAATACAGGCATGAGCCACTGTAGCTGGCCTAATTTTTGTATTATAGAAGACGGGGTTTCACCATTTTGGCCAAGCTGATCTGATCTTAAATTCCTGATCTCAAGTGATCCTCCCACCTCAGCCTTCCGAAGTGCTGGGATTACAGGTGTGAACCACTGTGCCTGGCCTGAGATGGTAACTCTACTTATCTGCTGGTCTCTGGTCGTAAGGAGTTCAAAGGGCACTGGTGGTAGCAGTAGCTTATCGTTCAATGGGACCCTTGCTATTTCCTCTGGGGAGCAAGTGGCCTTTTGGTATACTAGGACCTATAATCCTCCAGAGCCGAGCATCACAGAAGCACAAAATCCCCAGTAGGTCATTGGGAGTGAGGGAAAACGGAGCCATTCCTGCTTTCACCCTCATTTCCAGGACCCACATATTCTTATTGAGAACACTGTGCTATATGGACTCTGATTTAATGTTGACACTGCATCTGGAAGGATGGCATCCTACCCTTACAGTGTACTGTCTCTAAGCTTTGTGTAAGCTGTGCCTTCGGTGGCCTTTCCGGTGCTTCATGAAGCTGAATGGTGTGGTAGATTCAAGGTGACACATCTGGGATTATCTGTCAAGTATGCTCTCTGCAGCAGGTTCTCTTTGAGGGTCGTATGAGTGGTGCACTTCCATGGCTAACACAATATTCAAACTGTTAACTCTGAATTTGTACCCATGGAAAACACCTTTCAAAAATTATGTCGGGCCGGGCGCGGTGTCTCAAGCCTGTAATCCCAGCACTTTGGGAGGCCGAGGCGGGTGGATCATGAGGTCAAGAGATCGAGACCATCCTGGTCAACATGGTGAAACTCCGTCTCTACTAAAAATACAAAAAATTAGCTGGGCATGGTAGCACGTGCCTGTAATCCCAGCTACTCAGGAGGCTGAGGCAGGAGAATTGCCTGAACCCAGGAGGTGGAGGTTGCGGTGAGCCAAGATCGCGCCATTGCACTCCAGCCTGGGTAACAAGAGCGAAACTCCATCTCAAAAAAAAAAAAAACAAAATTATGTCAAAGTAAAGCCTTTTTCGAACTAACAAAAGCTGAGAGAATTAAATGACAGCAGACCTGTGTTACAAGAAATCGTTTTTCAAATTTAAATTTGAGCTTTTTAAGAGATGGAGTCTCATTCTGTCTCCCTGGCTGGAGTGCAGTGGTGCAATCATAGCTTGAACTCCTGGCCTCAAGCAATTCTCTTGCCTCAGTCTCTTGGATAGGGATTACAGGTGTGAGCCACCACACCTGGCTAATTTGTAATCTGCACCTGACAAGTTAACAAGAAATGTGAAAGTTATTGGAGCTGAAGTATGATACCTAACAGACATTTATGTATCCATATAAACAAGAGCTCAACGTATGAAGGTACAAAAAGGTAATTGTAAAATACATTTTTTTTTCATTTTTAAGAGATAATTGATGTCTAAAGCAAAATAGTAGCAATATATTGGAGCTTTATAACTTGCGTAAAAGTAAAATATATGACAAAAATAGTATGAAGAATGGGAAGAATGAATTTAAAATACATTGTTGTAAGGTTCTTATACTATATGTGAGATGGTACAATATTATTTGGAGGTAGGCTGTGATGTATTAAAAATGCATTAAAGATATAAACTCTAGGGCAGCCACTAAAATATTTTTTTTTGAAAGAGGATCTTGCTCTGTCATCCAGGCTGGAGCGCAGTGGTAGAAACATGGCTCACTGCAGCCTCTACCTTCTGGGCTCAGGTGATCCTCCTGCCTCAGCCTCTCAGCCTCTTGAGTGGTGGGGACTGCAAGTGTGTGCCACCAAGTTTGGCTATGTTTTTTATATCTTTGTAGAGCTAGGGTCTTGCCATGTTGCCCAGGCTGATCCTGAACTCCTGGCCTCAAGTGTTCTTCCCACCTGGGTCTCCCGAAGTGCTAGGATTATAGGTGTGAGCCACCACGCCTGACCTAAAATAATTTAAAAAGAGTTACAATAAGCCAATAGTGGAGATAAAATAGAATAAAATATACCCAATACAAAAGAAAGTAGGAAAAAGGGACACAAAAATGATGAGACAAATAGAAAACAAATAGCCATATGGTAGATTTAAGTCCAACCATATCAATCAATACTTACATGAAGTGTAAATGGTTTAAATAGCTCAGTTAAAAGGTAATGATCAGTCTGAATGTGGTGGCTCACACCTGTAATCCTAGCACATCAGGAAGCTGAGGCGCTCCGGAGTTTGAGACCAGCCTGGAAAACATAGCTGGACCTTGTCCCTACACAAACTTTTTAAAAATTAAAAAATAACAAAATAAAAGACAGTCACCATCAGATTGGATTAAGAAGTTAAACTCAATATATGCTGTCTATAGTAAACACTGCTGCCCCTTCAGCCTGGGCCCCAGAATGAACACACATGGCTTTCTTTCCTTTCTTTCACCTTTTTGGGAATCACTGGGCATCTTGAATCAATGAATTGAGGTCCCTCATCGGTTCTGGGAAACTCACAGCCATTATCTCCAAATACTGCCTCAACTCCATTTTCTCTCTCTTCTCTTCCGGAATACTAATCATACTAGACCATTTCTCTGCATCATATATATCTCTTGTTCTCTATTTTGTATTTTACTTCATTTTATCTCTGTGAGCTTTACTATGGATAAATCTTCTACCATCTAGTTCACTAAAATTCTTTTCAGCTCTGCCTAATCATCTGTTAAAGTCATACACTGAGTTCTTTTTAAAAATTTTTTTAGATGGAATCTCTCTCTGTTGCCCTGGCTGGAGTGCAGTGGTATAATCTTGGCTCATTAGAACCTCTACCTCCTGGTTCGAGCAATTCTCCTGCCTCGAGCAATTCTCCTGCCTCAGCCTCCTGAGTAGCTGGGATTACAGGTACGCCCTGCTAATTTTTGTATTTTTAGTAGAGCTAGGGTTTCACCATGTTGGCCAGGCTGGTCTTGAAGTCCTGACCTCAAGTGATCCACCTACTTCGCCTCCCAAAGTGCTGGGATTACAGACTTAAGCCACCATACCCGGTCTGAGTTCTTAATTTTAGTGATTACCTTTATCAGTTTTAAATTTCTGGTTGGATCTTTTTCAGCTCTGTAATGTCACTTTTAATAGTTTCTAGTTCCTTGTAGAGATTTTAAAGTTTATCTTTTGTCTACACTAAAAGAGAAAATGTAATGGTTTTACAACTTTTCTCTAGTAATTCTAATACTCAGTGTCTCTGTAGATTTTGTTTTTTTGCTGTGTTTTTGTTTGTTTTGTTGGGTCCTGATTTGCACTGTCTTGACTTCATATATATTCCATAATTTATTGCTTGTTGAATTTTTTTTCTTTGAGACAGTGTGGGGAACAGTGGAACAATCACAGTTCAGTGTAGTCTCAAACTCCAGGGCTCAGGTGATCTTCCCACCTTAGCCTCCCAGGTAACTGAGACTATAGGCGCATGTCATTATGCCTGGCTAATTTTTGTATTTTTCTTATAGAGACAGGGTTTCATGATGTTGCTTAGGCTGGTCTTGAACTCCTGGGCTCAAGTGATCCTCCTGCCTTGGCCTCCCAAAGTGCTGAGATTAAAGACATGAGCCACCTCGCCCAGCTGACATTTTTATTTAAAAAATTTCTTTTAGGTATGCTAGGACAATATAGGCTTCCTCCAGGGAATTTTTGTTTCCTTCTACCAAGAATCCGATGGTGCTAGTAGTCCAAGGCAATGCTGCAATGCCAGTTAGCGAGATTACTCTCTAAAGTTGAGTTCCTATCCTTTCTTTTTGTTTTTTTGTTTTCGTATCTTCTGTATTGCCTGAGGACCTACTCTTTCTTTTTTTCCTTTTTTCTTTTTTTTAGAGACAGGGTGTCACTCTGTCACCCAGGCTAGAGTGCAGTGGCATGATCATAGCTCACTGTAGCCTTAAACTTCTGGGCAATCAATGATCCTCCTGCCTCAGCCTCCTGAGGAGCTTGGACCATAGGTGTGCTAAAATCTTTTTTTATTTTTTTTGGAGACAGGATCTGTCTGTGTTGCCCAGGCTGGTCTTGAACTCCTGAGCTCCAGTGATCCACCTGCCTTAGCCTCCCAAAGTGCTAGGATTTCAGGCATGAACCACTGTGCCCAGCCCTCTTACTTTGTTAAGTAGGGCATTTCAAGGTCCCAGTCAAGGTCAGAGAGTCCCCACCTTCAGCACATATTGACCTCCAACTCCTGTTCCTCTAGCCTCAGGTTCTATGAAGCTATTCATTTTCAGCTGCTCCCCTTAGACTAGCAAATGGCCCTTGGGTAAAAGCAGTAGTATATTTAAAGAGAATATTTAACAAGGACGGAGATCTTTATCTTTGGCTGCCAGAGGATTCTTTACCTTTGGCCATTGGCAGAAGGCAGCCTTTTTTGGATGATCAAATGCCCCTTGAATGGAAATGGCTTCAATTCACTTCTTTTTTTGTTTGTTTTTGTTTTCATTTTTTTAAATTTATTTTTTATTTTTTCAAATTTCTTATTTTTCATTTTTATGGGTACATAGTAGATGTATACGTTTATGGGTACATGAGGTATTTCCATACAAGGCAGGTGGTGTATAATAATCATGTCAGAAGTATCCACACCCTTAAGCATTTATTCTTTGTGTTACAAACCAGCCAGTTATACTCTTTTTTTTTTTTTAATTGCATTTTAGGTTTTGGGGTACATTGCATAGGTACTGTGGCGATTTCTTAAGGACCTAGAAATAGAAATTCCATTTGACCCAGCAATCCCATTACTGGGTATATATCCAAAGGATTATAAATCATTCTACTATAAGGACACATGCACACAATTCACTTCTTTAAGTTCCAACTTTTTCTCATTTCAAGGCCAACTATATTTTTATGTCTTTTATGCTTTTCAGTAAATGCTTCTGATATTTATCCAATCTCTTGTTAGTTATCTTTTATTTTTTTTTTGAGATGGAGTCTTGCTCTGTCGCCCAGCCTGGAGTGCCATGGTGCAATCTTGGCTCACTGCAACTTCCGCCTCCCAGGTTCGAGCGATTCTCCTACCTCAGCCACCCAAGTAGCTGGGATTACAGGCACGTGTCACCACACCCGGCTTATTTTTGTATTTTTTAGTAGAGATGAGGTTTCCCCATGTTGGCCAGGCTGGTCTCGAACTCCTGACCTCAGGTGATCCACCTGCCTTGGCCTCCCAAAGTGCTGGGATTATAGGTGTGAGCCACCACGCCTAGCAGTTATCTTTAATGAAAAGATAAAGGACTTATATTCAATGAGCTTCAAGAGCCAGAAAGGGAAGACAAATGTGATTGGTACTGGAGATTCATTCCTTTCTCTTTCATTATTGTGGTAGATTAGTTAGTTCAGTAACTATTCACTCACTTCCCTCGCCCTCCAGGGGAGGAGTCTAATTCCCAGTTATTATGATGTTGAACTTGACCATGTAACATGCCTTGACTACTGAGATGTTAACAAATGTGGTGTAAAGAGAGGCCTAAAATATGTTTGCAAGGCTGGGCATGGTGGCTCACGCCTTTAATTCCAGCACTTTGGGAGACCAAGGCAGGCGTATGGCTTGAGCTCAGGAGTTCAAGACCAGCCTGGCCAATATGGCGAAACCCCGTCTCTACTAAAAATACAAAAATTAGACAGGTGTAGTAGCAGGCGCCTGTAGTCCCAGCTACTTGGGAGGATGAGGCAGGTGAATCGCTTGAACTCGGAGGGCAGGGGTTGCAGTGAGCTGAGATCGTGCCACTGCACTCCAGCCTGGGCAGCAGAGCAAAACTCTGTCTCAAAAAAAAAAAAAAGTTTGCATATTTGAGCTTGCCTTTCTGCACCTCTGTCATTGCCATGAGAAGAGCTCTCCTCAGGAAGTTGCTGCCTCTTGACCTTGGATCCCAGAGTGAACACACATGAAAGCATTCCTGAGCCTAACCCACGGAAAGGAGCCAATCCCAGCTGGACTTAAGCTTGAAGCAGAGCCGCTGAGATGAACCCAGCTTAGATCCATTGACCCCCAGCTGACCTGCAGTTGGAAAGAATAACTGACTAGTTTTAAGCCATTATATCTTGTGGGTAGTTATTACCCAGCACTTTTGTGGCGATAGCTAATCAGACAAGTAGCCTAGCAAGAACCTGGCTCAGCAGGTCCAAGAAAAAAGAATACTATCAGAATCTGAGCTCCAGGAGCTGCTCTTTTCTAATAAGGTTATTCCCAACCAAGAAGTTCTCATTGTTATATAATTATCTACTCCCTATTTCCCAGTCTCAGTAGGTAGGTAAAACATCACAGGCGTGCGGTCTATCACCTGGAATAGCCCCTTTTTGGGGAGGGGAGTATACCTAGCCTATTTATGGAAGGCTTCAGCATGTGTCTCTATGGGATAATAGGAAATAATGCTTTGCTGCATCTCTGCCAATATTTTTTCCCCACTAAATCTTATTTTACATTTACACTATGTAGCATTTGTGGTGTGTGTTCTTCCCACCTTGCATAATAAGAGAGAAGTTTGGTCAGAATCATCTTGCATGCTCTTTATTACTGGAAGCCACAAATCCCCATGACTCTATAAACACTCCAAGATTAGGCCGGGCGCGGTGGCTCACGCCTGTAATCCCAGCACTTTGGGAGGCCGAGGCGGGTGGATCACGAGGTCAAGAGATCGAGACCATCCTGGTCAACACGGTGAAACCCCGTCTCTACTAAAAATACAAAATATTAGCTGGGCATGGTGGCGCATGCCTGTAGTCCCGGCTACTCGGGAGGCTGAGGCAGGAGAATTGCCTGAACCCAGGAGGCGGAGGTTGTGGTGAGCCGAGGTCCTGCCATTGCACTCCAGCCTGGGTAACAAGAGCGAAACTCCGTCTCAAAAAAAAAAAAAATAAAAAACTCCAAGATTTAACAAGTCCTACTATTTAGTCATGTGCATTTTTCATATGGTTTTGCATTCTTGTGGCTGATATATAGGAATACTGCTGGGGTTTTTGTTTTGTTTTGTTTTGTTTTGTTTTTGAGATAGAGTCTCGCTCTGTTACCAGGCTGGAGTGCAGTGGCGAGATCTCGGCTCACTGCAATCTCCACCTTCCGGGTTCAAGCAATTCCCATGCCTCAGACTCCCGAGTAGCTGGGACTATAAGGCATGCACCAGCACGCCCAGCTAATTTTTGTATTTTAGTAGAGGCGGGGTTTCACTGTGTTGGCCAGGATGGTCTCGATCTCCTGATCTTGTGATCTGCCTGCCTCAGCCTCCCAAAGTGCTGGGATTACAGGTGTGAGCCACGGCACCCGGGCTGTTTTTCGTATGTTGATATTGTGAACAGACTTGCTTTTAGTTTTTGTTATTGATTAATATATTTTCCATACTGACAATCATTATATCTGAATATAGTTTTTTCTTTCTTTCTAGTTCATATGTCTCATTTCTTTTTTACATCTTTTTGCATTGGCTAGCCCCTCTAGTATGATGTTAAATAGTAACCATAATAGTAGTGAGTATCCTTGTCATGTTTTAAAGCAAATGCTTTTAAAATTCTACTATATAGTAGCTGAGTGTGGTGGCTCACATTTGTAATTCCAGCACTTTGGCAGGCTGAGGCGGGTGGATCACTTGAGGTCAGGTGTTCCAAGAGCAGCCTGGACAACATGGCGAAACCCTTTCTATACTGAAAATACCAAAATTAGGCCGGGTGCAGTGGCTCACGCCCATAATCCCAGCTACTTGGGAGACTGAGGGACAAAAACTGCTTGATCATGGGAGGCAGAGCAGAGGCTGCCGTGAACCGAGATCGCACCAGTGTGCTCCAACCTGGGTGACAGAGAGAGACTCGGTCTCAGAATAAACACATGAATAATAAAATTCCACTATTAAGTGTTATGCCTGGCTAATTTTTTTTCTTTTATTTTGAGACAGAGTCTTGCTCTGTCACCAGGCGCCAGGCTGGAGTACAGTGATGCGATCTCGGCTCACTGCAACCTCCGCCTCCTGGGTTCAGGCAATTCTCCTGCCTCAGCCTCCTGAGTGACTGGGACTACAGGTGTACACCACCACCCCCAGCTATTTTTTGTATTTTAGTAGAGATGGGTTTCACCATGTTGGCCAGATGGTCTCCAACTCTTGACCTTGTGATTCGTCTGCCTTGGCTTCCCAAAGTGTTGGGATTACAGGCGTGAGCCACCTCACCAGGCCACCTGGCTAATTTTTTACATTTTTTGTAGAGACGGGGTTTCATCATGTTGCCCAGGCTGGTCTAGAATTCCTGAGCTCAAGTGATTCACCTGCCTAGGCCTCCCAAAGTGCTGGGATTCGAGGCATGAGCCACACGCCCAGCCTTGGTTTTGTCTTTATCTTTTATTCTAATACTTTGTTCATCATGGATTTTTTGCATTAATTTTGATTTTTAAAAATGTTTTATCTAAACATTATTGACCTTAGTTACTGAGGGTTTTTTTTGTTGTTTTTTTTTTTTTTTTTTTTTTTTTTTTTTTTTTTTTTTTTTTTTTTGAGACAGAGTCCTGTTCTGTAGCCCAGACTGGAGTGCAGTGGTGTGATCTCGGCTCACTGCAACCTCTGCCTCCCAGGTTCAAGTGATTCTCCTGCCTCAGCCTCCCGAGTAGCTGGGATTACAGGCATGTGCCACCACACCTGGCATTTTTTGTATTTTTTAGTAGAGACGGGGTTTCTCCCTGTTGGTCAGGCTGGTCTCAAACTCCCAACCTCAGGTGATCCGCCTGCCTCAGCTTCCCAAAGGAGATTATAGGCATGAGCCACCACGACCAGCCTTTTACTGAGTTTTTAAATGCTTGCTTAAATTTTGTGCCCTAGGGCCAGGCAAGGTAGCTCATGCCTGTAATTCCCGAACTTTGGGAGGCTGAGGAGGGAGAACTGCTTGAGGCCAGGAGTTTGAGACCAGCCTGAGCAACATAGTGAGACCTCGTCTCTATAAAAATAAAAACCTTAGTCGGGCATGGTGGTGCTGCATGCCTGCAGTTTGGAGGCTGTGGAGGGAGGATCCCTTGAGCCCAGGAGTTCAAGATCATAGTTACAGTGTGCTATGATCATGCCACTGCACTCCAGCCTAGGCAAGACCCTGTCTCTAAATAATAATAATAATAATAATTAATTAAAAAGTTTAAAAATGTTGTGCCCAAGGCAAATGCCTCCTTACTCCCCTCACCTAGTCCTAGCCCTGCCCCAGTCCAAGCCATGCATTATCTCCAGGCTGCACTTCTACAGCAGCATCGTCGCTGGTCTCTCCACTTCTCCATTCACTGACTGTCTCTGATCTACTCTCTGCATGACTGCCACACTGCCACAGGGGTCTTTTGAAAAGATAAATTGAATCATGTCACTCCCCAGCTTCAAATCATTCAATTGTCTTTTTTTTTTTTTTTTTTTTTTTTGAGATGGAGTCTCACTCTGTTGCGCAGGCTGGAGTGCAGTGGGCCAATCTTGGCTCACTGCAACCTCTGCCTTCCAGTTCAATCAATTCCCCTGCTTCAGCCTCCTGAGCAGCTGGGACTACAGGTGTCCACTACCACATCTGGCTAATTTCTCTATTTTTAGTAGAGACAGGGTTTCACCAGATTGGCCAGGCTGGTCTTGACCTTGTGATCTGCCCGCCTTGGCCTCCCAAAGTACTGGAAGACAGGAGTGAGCCACCGTGCCCGGCCTCAATAGTCTCTTATCCAAACTTCGTGTAAAGCCCTGCATGATCTGGATTTTACTTTCTTCCTTAACCTCATCTCCTACCACTTTGCCTTTGCGTTCTCTGCCCCAAGTTCACAGGCTAACTTTCCATTCCTGGAATATACTCAACTTGTTCCTGCATCAGGGTCTTGTCACAGGTCATTCATTAAATGGATAATCTCTTCAAATCCTTTTCATCTCAGATTAAGTCATCGCTTCAGAGAGGCTTTCCAATCTAAAGTAAATCCCTTCCTGATATTTCTTTTATCATTCTGTTCTTTGTCCTTCCTAATACTTCGACAATATAAGTCATTTGCTTATTATTTCGTTATCTGTCTCTCCTTTTCAACCCTAAGATCTCTGAGTTCAGTGTTTTGCTTATGACCATATATCCAATATTTAACCCTCAAATACTAAGTAAATGATCAAAACTAAATAAATAACAGAAAGAAAACCCACAAAATTAATAGGTTTTAGGAAAAAAAAAGCTCCATGAACAAAGTGGCTTTAGTATTCATTAATATTAAAGCAATCTAGCCATAACAAGGGTCATAAAGTTGATCATTTTCTTTGGCCTAGTACAGGGGTGTCCAATCTTTGGCTTCCCTGAGCCACACTGGAAGAAGAATAATTGTCTTGGGCCACACATAACACACACCGACACTAACAATAGCTGATGACCTAAAACAAAAATATCTCATAATGTTTTCAGAAAGTTTACAAATTTGTGTTGGGCCACATTCAAAGCTGTCCTGGACCCCATGTGGCCTGTGGGCTGCAGGTTGGACAAGCTTTGCCGAGTAGGTCTATATTTGAGACTATATCCCAAGAATGTGACTTGAAAATAAAGTTGCCGGGCGCGGTGGCTCAAGCCTGTAATCCCAGCACTTTGGGAGGCCGAGGCGGGTGGATCACGAGGTCAAGAGATCGAGACCATCCTGGTCAACATGGTGAAACCCCATCTCTACTAAAAATACAAAAAATTAACTGGGCACGGTGGTGCGTGCCTGTAATCCCAGCTACTCAGGAGGCTGAGGCAGGAGAATTGCCTGAACCCAGGAGGCGGAGGTTGTGGTGAGCCGAGATTGCGCCATTGCACTCCAGCCTGGGTAACATGAGTGAAACACTGTCTCAAAAAAAAAGAAAAGAAAGTTATTTATTTAAAATATTTAGCTGGGTATGGTGGCTCAGGACTGCAGTTCCAGTGATTCTGGAGGCTGAGGAAGAAGGATCACTTGATACCAGAAGTTCAAGAACAGCCTGGGTAATATAGTGAGACCCCCATCTCCAAAACATAAAAATCTACGTCAGGTGGAGTCACTCATGCTTATAACCCCGGCACTTTGGGAGGCAAAGGTGGGTGGATCACTTGAGGCCAGGAGTTTGAGAACAGCCTGGGCAACATGGGGAAACCCTGTCTCTGCCAAAAAAATACAAAAATTAACCAGGTGTGGTGGTGTGCCCCTGTAGTCCCAGCCACTCAGGAGGCTGAGGTGGGAGGATTGCTTGAGCCCCAGAGGTAGAAGTTGCAGTGAGCTGAGACTGCACTATTGCATTCCAGCCTGTGCGACACAGTGAGACCCTGTCTCAAAAAAAATTAAAATTAAAATCTACATGTTACTAATTTTAAAAGGCTTAAAAGATTGAAAACAATCCATAATTCTGGTTGCCCATTAATCCTCTCTTGTTTTCATTGTCCTCCTCCAGCCTAGATAAACCCAACTGTATGTAGTTTCTTTGGCAGAACCCAAGCAAATAAGCATTATTAGAGAAAAAATCACTAAGTTGGGGAAAACATAATCACCGTGATTTTTAAATTCACTAGTCTCAAATGAGAAGCCATCATTTCCCTGAAATCCTGCTGTTTTTCTGATGAAGCTGTTCTGCTTTCTACAGATGCTATTTCAATATTCGCCATTCTCCTTTTGCTAAAGGAGCCACTAACTACAAGGCCATTGAAGACCGAAAATCTGAGAGTCATTCATGAGATCTTCATATGCCATGCATCACCAAGTCCTATTATTTCAACTTCAAAAAAATATCTTGAATTCATCACCTTTTTTCCCCCTGTCTTTACTGCTACCACCACAATCAGAACTACCATCTGGATGACTGAAATATTCTCTTAATTAGTTGTTCCATTTTCATTTTTGCCTTTCTCCAAACCATTCTCCACAAAGCAGAGTGATCTGTTTTTAAAAAATATATAACGCTAACTCATATACAAAATAAAAAATCCATGAAGCCATTTATATATATTTTTTTCTTTTTTAGAATCAACTTCCTCAGGTTGAAGAAATGCTTTTGCTTTTTGTTTTTGTTTTGTTTTGAGTTAGGGTCTTTCTCTATTGCCCACAATCACAGCTTACTGCAGACTTTGCCAACTTGACCTTCTAGGTTCAAGTGATGCTCCCACCTCAGCCTCCCAAGGAGCTGGGATGACAGGCATGGGCCAACAATCCGGGTTGATTTATAAAGCAAATATTACACTTTCTCTCTAGGCCTACTTAATTGCAATCTCCCCAGGTAACCAACACACACTAAATATTTGATGGGTAATGAATCCTTCTATTCTTTTTTCTGTGATTGTATAGAAATGTATTTGTATCTTGTTGTGCTGGCTCTTTTTGTTTCTAAAAAATGTATTATATTACACAATATATGTCATAATTCACTCATTTATTCTTTACCTGATAAACATGTCATAGGCATTCCTCCAGGTTAATATGTCATCTCTCTCTTTCTTTTTTTCATATAGCCATGTAATATTCCAGAAAATGGAAGTCCTCAAATTAAATTAATAACTTTCCCATTGATGAACAGTGGGTGGCATCATCTTTTCAAGATGTTAGTCAGACCATGACTCTTTCCTCCATAGGCTTTCCTTTTCCTGTGGAATAAGAGCTGTGTTTCCTCTCTACAAGGGCCTGAATAATCTGGCCCTTGCCTTTCTTTTTATTTATTTATTTATTTATTTTTGAGACAGAGTCTCACTCTGTTAGCTCAGCCTTGAGTGCAGTGGTGCGATCTTGACTCACTGCAACTTCCACCTTCTGACTTAAGCGATTCTTATGCCTCAGCCTCCCAAGTAGCTGGGACTACAGGTATGCACCACCATGTCTGGCTGATTTTTGTATTTTTAGTAGAGATGAGGTTTCACCACGTTGATCAGGCTGGTCTTAAACTCCTGACCTCAAATGATCTACCTATCTTGGCCTCTCAAAGTGCTGGGGTTATAGGCATGAGCCACCATGCCCGGCCTGGCCCTTGTCTTTCTCTAAATTAACCTCATGCCACCCTTCCCCTTGCTCACCATAGTCCATACACACCTGGTGAGCTGGGGGTTTTTTGTTTTGTTTTGAGATGAGGTCTCACTCTGTCACCCAGGCTGGAGTACAGTGGCACAATCTTGGCTCACTGCAGCCCCAACCTCCTGGGCTCAAGCCATCCTCCCACCTCAGCCCCCTGAGTAGCTGGGACAACAGATGTGTGCCACCACGCCCAGCTTATTTTTTGTGGAGGCAGAGTTTTGCCAGGTTGCCTAGGCTGGTCTCGAACTCCTGGGCTCAAGTGATCTGCCTGCCTCTGCCTCCCAAAATGCTGGGATTACAGGCATGAGTCACCATGCCCAGCTGTGGTGAGGTTTGTTTGTTCATTTTTTGAGATGAAGGTTTAGGTCTTGTTGTCCAGGCTGGAGTGCAGTGGTGTGATCTCGGCTCACTGCAACCTCCGTCTCCCAAGGTTCAAGCAATTCTCCTGCCTTAGCCTCCTGAGTAGCTGGGATTATAGGTGCCTGCCACCACACCTGGCTAAGTTATTTTGTATTTTTAGTAGAGACAGGGTTTCACCATGTTGGCCAGGTTGGTCTGAAACTCCTGACCTCAGGTGATCCATCCGCCCTGGCCTTCCAGAGTGCTGGGATTACGTCATAAGCTACCGCACCCTGCCTGTGGTCAGGTTTTTTTTAAACCATCTCCTGTCTCTGCATATTCTCCATTCTTTTTTTTTTTTTTTTTTGAGATGGAGTTTCACTCTTGTTACCCAGGCTGGAGCGCAATGGCATGATCTCAGCTCACCGCAACTTCCACCTCCTGGGTTCAAGCAATTCTCCTGCCTCAGCCTCCCGAGTAGCTGGGACTACAGGCGCGTGCCACCATGCCCAGCTAATTTTTTTTTGGATTTTTAGTAGAGATGGGGTTTCGTCATGTTGACCAGGATGGTCTCGATCTCTTGACCTCGTGATCCACCTGCCTTGGCCTCCCAAAGTGCTGGGATTATAGGCGTGAGCCACCATGCCCCGCCTATTCTCCATTCTTAACCTGGTAAAGACTACCCTCTTCTCCCCACCAACCTAAATTAGGCTCTCCTCTTAAACTTTCTTATAACATCCTATAAATGTCTTCTTAGTACTCATGACCAGTTGTAATCATATATATGAGATTCCATTTACATACTTATATTTATTTATATGTATGATTATTTAATCTCTGCTTTTTCTACTAGGCGTTATGCTCTATGAGGACAGGGACCATGTTTTGCTGACCACTGTTTTGCTATACCACCAGCATTGAGCACAATGCCTGAAGGTAAGATATATTTATTAAGTGAAGAGAGAGGTTCCACACTGAGGAATACATTAGGTAAGCAAAATAGTACAACTGAATGTTTTTTGCTTTGTTTTGTTTTGTTTTGAGACAGTCTCACTCTGTTGCCCAGGTTGGAGTACAGTGGCATGGTCATGGCTTACTGCAGCCTCGACTTCCAAGCCCAAGTGATCCTCCCACCTGAGCCTCCCAAGTAGCTAGAACCACACAGGCAGGCACCAAAATGTCCAACTGTTTTTCAAATTTATTTTTATAGAGACAGAGTCTCCCTAGGTTGTCCAGTCTGGCCTTAAACTCCTGGGCTCAAACCGTCCTCCCACCTCAGCCTCCTAAAGTGCTAGGATTACAGGCATGAGTCACCACACCTGGCCCAATTTAATGTTAACTTTTTTTTTTCAGATGGAATTTCGCACTTGTTGCCCAAGCTGGAGTGCAATGGCGCAATCTTGGCTCACTGCAACCTCCGTCTCCCGGGTTAAAGCAATTCTTCTACCTCAGCCTCCCAAGTAGCTGGGATTATAGGCGCTATAGGCGTTGCGGGCGTGTCCCACCACGCCTGGATAATTTTTTGTATTTTTAGTAGAAATAGGGTTTCACCATGTTAGCCAGGCTGGTCTCAAACTCCTGACCTCATGTGATCCATCTGCCTTAGCCTCCCAAAGTGCTGTGAGCCGCTGCGTCCAGCAACTTTTAAAATTATTTGAGAATGAAGTGTTACATACATAAGTCTATATAAAAGTATACATACACACATGCATACATAAACATATGAAAATTGGCAATGTAGTATAGTAAAAGTATTGGCCTGAGATGGTAGTGACTCTCACAATTAGTGACCTAGAAACTGTCACCTTTACCGTCAGTCTCAATACAGGGGTGGCATTGCCCCCTAGTGTTGGATATTTTATTTATAAGCGCTGGCAAACCCTGACTTGACTGTTTCTAGAATAGTCATGCTGAGCATTTATACATTGAAATACAAATGATTTTATTATAAATTCCTTTCTTTGTACTATTTACATTATAAATAGAACATCATTTTTTTTTTTTTTTTTTTGAGACAGAGTTTCGCTCTTGTTACCCAGGCTGGAGTGCAATGGCGCGATCTCGGCTCACCGCAACCTCCGCCTCCTGGGTTCAGGCAATTCTCCTGCCTCAGCCTCCTGAGTAGCTGGGATTACAGGCACGCACCACCATGCCCAGCTAATTTTTTGTATTTTTAGTAGAGACGGGGTTTCACCGTGTTGACCAGGATGGTCTCGATCTCTTGACCTCGTGATCCACCCGCCTCGGCCTCCCAAAGTGCTGGGATTACAGGCGTGAGCCACCGCGCCCGGCATAGAACATCATTTTGATTTAAGATGAAATAATGTATATAGGTAAGTTACAAACCTATGAATTTCATTTTAGGCTAATAAAGATCATATTATAAAAACATTTATTTAAAAAAGGAATGTTGGGTAAGATAAGATTGTCACTGGATTAGGTGATGCTTAAGATCCCTTCCAGTTTTTATTGTGATGATTCTAATCTTTCATAATGGGAAGGTTTCTTATTTTGTTATTTTGTTTATATTCCACTATAAAATCGGTAATATATGTGATAAAAATAAACACATATTTTAAGTAAAAACGTCTACCATATTGAATATTTAGGTATTTAATTACCTAACGGAAAATCCAAATAATTTCCCAAGTTTCCTTGCTTGGTAATCATTTCATGATTCTATAATTTCAAACTTTTGGTAAAATGTGACTTCATTATATATTTTAATTTTTACCCAAATAATTGTTGCCTCTAGGTTTGATCGTGAGGAAACTGAAACCCAGAAAACTAAAGTATTAAGAGAATGAGGCCGGGCGCGGTGGCTCATGTCTGTAATCCCAGCACTTTGAGAGGCGAAGGCAGGCGGATCACCTGAGGTCAGGAGTTTGAGACCAGCCTGGCCAACATAGTGAAATCCCGTCTCTACTAAAAATACGAAAATTAGCCGGACGTGGTGGCACGTGCCCGTAATCCCAGCTACTCGGGAGGCTGAGGCAGGAGAATCGCTTGAACCAGGGAGGCGGACGTTGCAGTGAGCCCTCCAGCCTCGGTGACAGAGCTAGATTCCACCTCAAAAAAGAGAGAAAAAATGAGGGCTTCTCATTATGAAATTAAGTTCGTAGATTTAAAATTGCAACTTATTTCTCTACTCCCCTTCCTAAGTTTTTAAAATAGGTTATGACATACATTTTAATCATGTATTTTTAAAAATAATGCTTCCCTTCTCCTCTCCCTCATCCCTACACACCCACTAGAATGGGGACAGGGAATTTTGTCAATTTTGCTCACCATTGTGTATAGAAGAGTACCGGGCAGCCGGGAGGAGTTCACTGAGCATTTGCTGTATGAATGGGTGAAGAACACATGCAATAAGCAAAAATTACTGCTTCAAGCGCCACTTCCACCAGAGTTCTGGGAGGGAAACGGGAGCTACCAGTACATTGATTGACTTTTGTGACTGAAGATTCCTGGGTGCTTACAGGGACTGCGGCTGCATTCATTGTTCTTGGGGATGTGCCGACGTGTGTAGTTTGTGTACTTGCACACAGCTGTGCTGGCACCGAACTAACATTAATTTGCACCGAGGTCCGAACGTTCTCAAATTCACATCAACAGAAGCACGTTATTGTAAGTACACAGGCCTTCCGTTCTCCTGTGCAATCTGCACAGAACAATTTAGGTTATTTCTTCACTGGAGATTTTACAGTGAGGAAGGGATCAAGGGTGGTGGCCCTAAATGCGTAAAGGACAGGGAAATGAATTAAACAGGCATCTGTTTGTTCCTTGCTCGCAAACAGACGCCAAATCTGTGTAAAATTCTCACCCTAGATCAAATCCCGCGCTCTGTGTACCCCCCAACCTGCCTCCACCTCTATCCCGCCGCGTTTAGATATTTCTGGTGGGCGGGGCAGAGAAGAAACATTCCGGGCTCCCCGAAAAATTGTTTAGCCTCGTCCCAGTTTTGGAGTTGCACATTTCCACAACACCGAGGACACGGAATCACTAGCGAAAGCAGCCGACCAAATGACATTGAAGCAGCATACGCGCTCAGAGAAGGAAGGAAAACACGAAGAAAGGCAGCAGTCCAGCAGCCACGTGAGGTGGGCGATCCCCTCCGCCCTCTGAGAGAGGACTTCAACTCCCGGCGTGCCTCTGGGCGGTTACCCTCCGAGGACTCCAACTCCCAGGATGCTGCGGGAGCGACCGCCGCAACCTCCCACTCAGCCGCCCGCCGCTCCTGCCGCCCCTCCCCCGCCCCGCCTGGCCGATCGGCGTGCGCCTGCGCACGGGAGGCCGGAGGAGTCTTACCCTAATGTAAGATGGTGGCCCGTCTGGCTGTGGAACCCACCGAAAGCTGAGAGTCTCCCTCTCAGCCGTAAAGGTCGGACTCGCTGAAGCAATCAGGCCCGGTGCTGAAGAGTTTTTTCCCCGACGCTCGTTCGGTGGTTTCTTGTGAGGACGCGGCAGCGCGTGGAGTCGGCTGAGGGAAAAGCGAGGCAAGGCAGGCGGGTGAGTCTATGCGGGGCTGGGCTTAGGGGAAACCCGGGGCTGACCGGCTACGAGAGAGCGGAGGCTTCTCTGGGACTGTACAGGCCGCACCCCCCTTTCTCCCCACCCCCCGCCTCATCTTCACCCTCCTCCTCCTCAGTCTTCTTCCTCCTTTTCCTCCTTCTCCCCTTTACGCCACAGCAGTTACCATCAGGAAAAGGGAGCAGGTCAGAAGGCAGCGCGGCGGCAAGCCGCGACTCTCCTTCGAGAATTTCTTTAATTGGGGAGCCGAGGCGTCTTTTGGTCTCCAGCTTTTCCTCCTACATTTTTATAGAGGCTGGATTCTTAGGTCTCAGTCCTCCCTGTTTCCCCAACCCCCTTTTCCCTGTCTGACGTCCTTTCCCACTGGCCCCCGTCTCTCTAGACCAAAGCCATCACTTCCACTCTGACCCGTGTTGCTACTGCTGCTCATTAATCCCGCTGCTCATTGCCCACTCGTCCTGCTGCTTGTTTTTTGCTCCACTGCTACCACTCTGGAGTTAGCCTTTGCCCCCCCTCTGGTGCTTGCAATCAGCCCACAGTGTATCTGCCACACTAGAGCTTCTTCCGATTTGCAGTCTTTCCTTCTACCACATCTGTCATCTTAAAGCTGCCCCTTAAGTATCTAGATTATGCTCCTGCTCCTGCTAACCCACCTGTTTCTCAGCCTTCTTGAGAATTGTCTGTTCCTTCCCTCTTTCTTACACAGATCCTTTCAACATACACTTCCAGAAAAAGGGATGCCCTGTGGTGGCCCTTGAAAAGTAAAGGAAGTTGGGAAGTGAATGAAGTGAGGTAGAATACTATTAAACGTTATGAGTAAAGATCTTTTATTCAGGCTACTCAGGAGAGGAACGTTTTCGTTTTGCTTTCAGTGATCTATTTGTCGCTTATTCGCTCTGTTGTGTTAGGACGTGGCTTCTTTCTTTCCTTCTTTTCATTTTGGACCGGTTTTACCATGCTACTAAGCGTTCTTTGGATTGCCTCTCCCCAGGACACTTAGTGTGGGCTCTGATTTATACCAATAAATATTAACCCAAGCATTTCAAAATAAGAGAAATCTGGCGCACATACAGAATTCATCTGTGAACTCCCCTAGCAAATATAAGTGGTATTTTGATTGCATGTGGGTTATATGTGGGTTCTGTATTGAGACTTGATTTTCGACTGAGTTTTATTGATGTTCAGCTTAATTGATGACATTTTATTTATGATTGGAGTGGAAATTTCCTCTCTAGTTAATATCAGATTTAGTTATTTTTGGATTTGGGAAGTTCTGTTGACATTTGTAGGATGATAGTTATCTTAATAAATTGTCTTCTCTTGAAAATCCATTCGATATGTATGCAAAAGAAAAATCCATATTTTTATGTAAACCTAAGTTCCTCGTATTTTTTCTGTAGAAAAGAAGGGCTGAGAAAAGAATGACAAAGCTGTGCGCATACATGCATTTGGTGGAACTCACTGTCATTGTTATCTACAGTGAAAAGCAGAAACTGGAAGCAAGAGGTGGCTTATGATGTCCATGTTTTGGTGAAAGCAAAATTAAGATGTATGGACTAATGGTGTAATGGGAAGAAGGAGCTCTTGCTGTAATCAGACCACTGTGAGATAGAGAATGATCAGAAAAGCAACCAGGATTACATAGTTCAAATACATACATCTCAAGTTTAAACATGACATACATGACATTGTGTTCTTAAGATATATGAAAAATGTTTAAAATCAGTGACAGTCTCATGTGGCAGTCCATTACTGGATTATTGTAATTTTTACAAAATTTTACCTGTAAAATTTGGAATCTTTACATTTGGCATAACGTTCACTTGATTGTGATAAATGATGTGTTTTACCAAATGTAAACTAAGGCTAGAAAAGCTGTTTATGAAACTTCTTTTTTCTTTCAGCCACTTAAGCCCTAATTTGGGGAAACTAAATAAATACTTACTCTTAGAATTGCAAGCAATTTATATAGCAAACTTTGTCCTAAGTTACAACTTGAGGTTTGTCTTTTTTTTTTTAAATCACTTACATTTAGTTTATCAGTTGGAGTGTATTTAATAGTTGATCTTTAACTCTAAAAAATATACTTTTTGTTCTTGTAATACGCTGGTGGAGAAGCTTTCCACTTTGAACAATCCGAACACAGGTTTAGAAACTCTTGGCAGTCATACTTGGCTGAATTGTAAGCAGTGGGTTCTAAGTGAGGACTGTTTGGTAGAAGGGAGTAAGTGATTTTAATACATCTTTTCTCTTAAAATGGTGTTTGTCTCACGAAATATTTTCTCAAGTAATTTTCTCCCCTCCATACTTTTTGCCTGCAGTTACTGAATTTTTTGTTTCAGCCCTCTGAAGTCAAAAGGAATTTACTTTTGGATCTTCAGTACGTTTAGAGAAGATATCTAAAATTCTTTAACTTTTTGATAGGAAAAAGGGAGCTGAGATTTCTAAATATTTTTGCATGGTTTAAGTTTTTTGATCTAACGTTATGAACATTGCAGCTTCATACTTTCATTGTTTCTTTTGATAACTTGGAATACTTTGTGCCAGGTTCAATAGTTGAATTCTTAAGATCAATAGATTATTTCTGTAAGAAGGTTTTCAACACGAATCACTTAAAGTTGGCCTATTATAAAATTAGGATGAGACAGTTATAATCAAATGGGAAAATACAGAAAAATAAAATTGTTTTTGTAATGCCCTTCAACTTGAGTCTAAATAGGAGTACTAGCGATAACTTGCAACTCATTACTTTGTAAAAGAAAGAGGGTGTTGCCAGAGTATAAATTCCTAGTTTTAGGGGAGTTTTATTTTAAAAATGATTTTCTGTGCTTTAAAGGAATGAAAAAAATATCTTATCAGTTTAAGCAGTTTGGATTTAGAAATCTTGCCTTTCTTCCCCTCTCTGCTCTTGGCTTTAAAAGGAATCTATATTCTTCAGTTTAATAAATTTATCTTTTTGTTGTTTTGTGTGAAAAAAATTAATTTTTCAAATATGACTGCAAATAGTGCTCAATTGAATATATTTAAACTCAGTGTTACTATTTTTATAGATCATTTAAGTAAAATGGTTTTAATTTGTGAAAACTTCAGCCTCTGGTAAAAATTCAGTTAATTAGCTCTCTGACAGTAACTATAATACTGTCTTGACTTTTTGTGAAGGAAGTTACATTCAGCTCAGTTGGTTCTGAAGAAAACAGTAGGGAAATAGGTTATAGAAATTTTTGCTGTTCTAGAAACAGTATAACTAGAATGTACTACATACTTTTCTCAAAGGATTTCTTAATCTAAATGGAACTTGTAAATGGTTTTCATCCCACTGGAATAGCATGTATTAGATAAAACTTGTTTAACACATTCTGAGATTTTATAATATTTTATGTTACCTCAAAGATATTTGGAAAAATCTACAAATACTCATTTCTGAACAAAAGATGGCAATATCCTTAATATTTTAAAGATTGTAATATATACATATTTTTTTCTCAAAAGTTGAGAGTACACAAATTAAAAACTAGCATAATTTGCCCAGTTATTTTTGTGATGCAAGGAAAGATATCTTATGGGACTTTTCAATCATGGGTTTAGTGGTTTTCTAAAAGAACTTCACAGTTTTTAATCTTGTTATGTGGACTTCTTTATTAGAAAAGATTATGTGGTAAATGTCAACTTTTTAAACTATAATAGAATCAATTGGTTCTGTGACACATTTCTTTTTTTTTTTTTGAGGTGGAGTTTTGCTCTTCTTACCCAGGCTGGAGTGCAGTTGCGCGATCTTGGCTCACCACAATCTCCGTCTCCTGGGTTCAAGCAATTCTCCTTTCTCAGCCTCCTGAGTACCTGGGATTACAGACGCTCACCACCACATCCGGCTAATTTTTGTGTTTTTAGTAGAGAAGGGGTTTCACCATGTTAGCCAGGCTGGTCTCAAACTCCTGACCTCGTTATCCACCTGTCTCAGCCTCCCAAAGTGCTAGAATTACAGGCAAGAGCCACTGTGTCTGGCCTTAAGTATGGCTTCTTTATTCTTAAACTCAGTTTATACAGAAGGGTTGTCCTGTTTTAAGCTTTAATTGCTTTGGGTAATAGGCAGATGATATATTGTTTTTAGGATAAGTCTTGCTATTTGTTTAGGTGTGTATGTCAGATAACTGTTCAAAAACAATTTCTTTTAAAGTTACGACTATAAAATCTCACCTCTTGAGTATTTAAGGCAATTATGGAGTAGAATTTGAAATCAAAATAATCAAAATTGGCTTGTGTATATCTAAAACCGGTTTGGAAAAAATGTCAAGGCAAAAAGCAGTGTAATTAGAAGAATAAAATGCTTTCACTTAAAAATAGTAGATGTGTCCAGGCATGGTGGCTCACACCTGTAATCCCAGCAGTTTGGGAGGCCGAGGTAGGTGGATCACCTAACATCAGGAGTTGGAGACCAGCCTGGCCAACATGGTGAAACCCCATCTCTACTAAAAACACAAAAATTAGCCCAGCTTGGTGGCACATGCCTGTAATCCCAGCTACTTGGGAGGCTGAGGCAGGAGAATCACTTGAACTTGGGAGTCGTAGGTTGCAGTGAGCTGAGATCGTGCCATTGCACTCCAGCCTTGGTGACAGAGTAACACTTTGTTTTAAAAAAAAAAAAAAAAAAAAAAGTAGATGTTATATTACTGCTTTTGGAAGCAATTAGTGAATAATGTAGGCAAAATAGTGATTGAATTTTGAAAAGCAGTTAGACTGAAATTTCAAAGTAGTGGAACATTTCTTAATAGCAACAAACATACATAGTCATGAATCCAAATATCTGAAATTTTCTAAGCATATTTTTCGGTCTTTGGAATAAAGTGGAAGTACTGATTTTCTGATTATTTAAGAACCTGTTAATCCATTCCTTTTTAGAGCGTCAGGTATTTTCAGATTGTGAATTTCCTAAAATAACATTAGCTGATTTGGGCTATTGAACATTGGTTGCAGCAACTTTTTTTCTTTTTTTCCCTTTATTTTCTGCCTCCCATATTTTGCTTAAGATTTTTTTCTAAACTTTTAAATTTTAATCAGTTAATTGGGTGGACCCTTTTGTGGATGCTCTAATTGAATGAAAATGTATAAACAGTATTGCTTTTGGTAGTTAAGATTAATTTTTCGTTTCATGGAAATCCCTTCTATTTGATTATATTTTTTCCTCTAACTTTTATTCTTAGATGAGAATTAGGGTTCTGCATTAAATCTTTCTGCAAACATTTTTCTTGCTGTCAGTGGGGACCTCCATATTCCTTGGGTAAAGAAAGTATTATATTTAGTTTTGTCATTTAAAATGAAATAAACACATTATTGGTACTTTTTTAAAAGGAAACTTTTGGTATTTTTAAAAAAGTACAAAAAAGTACAAAAGCAATCCTCCCACCTTAGCCTCCCAAGTGGCTCTGACTATAGGCACGGGACCAGGCCCAGATAATTTTTTTAATTTTTTTGTGGAAATAAGATTCTTGCCCAGGGTAGTCTCAAACTTATAGGCTTAAGTGATACTCTTGCCTCGGTCTCTCAAAGTGGCTGGGATTGAATGAAGGTGTGAGCCACTATGTCATGACAAAATAAAATGTATTTATTTATTTATTTATTTATTTTGAGACAATGTCTCACTCTGTCACCCAGGCTGGAGTGGCAGTGGTGCCATCTCGGCTCACTGTAACCTCTGCCTCCTGGGTTCAAGCAATTCTCGCCACCGCCTAGTTAATTTTTATATTTGTGGTAGAGACAGGGTTTCCGCCATGTTGGCCAGGTTGGTCTGAAACTCCTGACCTCAGGCGATCCACCAGCCTCAGCCTCCCAGAGTGCTGTGCTGGGATCACGCCCTATCAAAAGCAGGGTTATTTAATCAACTTTTCTTTCTTTCTTTCTTTTCTTTCCTTTCTTTCTTTCTTCTTCTTTTTTTTTTTTTTTTTTTTTTTGGTGGAGTTTTGCACTCGTTGCCCAGGCAACAAGAATACAGTGGTGCCATCTTGGCTCACTGCAACCTCCGCCTCCTGGGCTCAAGGGATTCTCCTGCCTCAGCCTCCTAAGTAGCTGGGATCGCAGGTGCCCACTACGACGCCTGGCTAATTTTTTGTATTTTTAGTAGAGATGAGGTTTCACCATGGTCTCCAACTCCTGACTTCAGGCGATCCACCTGCCTTGGCCTCCCAAAGTGTTGAGATTACAGGAGTGAGCCACCGTGCCCGGCCTTAATCAACTTTTCAAATAGACTTTGAGTGTTTATGGAACCACTTACTGGAAGATTTGGCACAACCTCTTTGTAGAGTTTATCTTGTCAGGAATACTTTCATAATGGTATAATAACACTGTCCAAAGCAGTATACAAATAATGTGTGCTACATGTAGTCTGAGTCCAGTATGTTAGTATAGGGATATCTTCAGACTAAAGTTCTAGGAGTGAGGCTTCCTGAAGAAGATGGGACTTGAATGAAGATTGTATACTGTCTGTATAGGCTAGCATCTCCAGAAGAAGAACATTATGTACATTCTATATAGGGGATGGAAGCATGTCTTAATTCATTTTATGCTGCTATAACAGAATACCACAGATTGGATAATTTATAATCAACAGAAATTTATTTGGTTCTTGGTTTTGGAAACTGGGAAGACCTAGAACATGGTGCTGGCATCTGCAAAGGGCCTTCATGCTATGTCATCCCATGGTGTAAGGTAGAAGAGCAAGAGAGGATGGGAGAACAAGGAACAGAGAGGGCAGAACTTGCTTTTTATCAGGAACCTACTTCCATTACTCTGGCATCAGGAATCTATTTCATTACTCTGGCATTATCGTTGATGAGGGTAGAACCCTTAATCGTTGATGTTGTTAACTCAACACCATCACACTGGTAATTAAATTTCAATATGAGTTTTGGAGGGGACATTTAGACCATAGTAGAGCAAACACTTGGTAGGGACCAGCATGATGTGAGAAGGAGATAAGGAGTCTGATCTCAATGAAATAAAGTGTTAATTTCTGGGAATGGTGGCAGATAAATTTGTGTAAGTAGGGTAGAGTTAGATTATGAAAGGTGTATTGGTGTCAGGTTGAATTTAATCTGCTAAGCGGTAAGAAGCCAGTAGAGATTGATAGGGAGCAGAAGAAAACATGATGAAGGTGGTTTTCAGAAAGATTACTCTTTCAGTAGTATGTAGCATATTTTGGGGTTGACAGTTGAGTTTTGTTAGAAAAATTAGAGACCAAGCCACTGAGGTAAGGAGCTATTCTGAGAGATGTTAGAGTGGAAATTCTACAGGATTTGGCAGAGAATTGATTCCATCTTCTCTATAGTCCCACATGCCCTAAAGTGACTCCGAAGTTTTGAAGAATAGAGAACTGAGGAAATGTGGACTGTCTTTGATAGTAAACTGCAATTTGTTTTCCAAGCCCAGCTTTTGTTAAGTAAGTGATAGATGATTACTCAAATAAGAGACTCAAAAAGTTTTATTAGGCCTATAATCCCAGCAGTTTGGGAGGCTGAAGTGGGAGGATTGCTTGAGGTCAGGAGTTCGAGACCAGCCTGGCCAACCTATCGAAATCTCGTTTCTACTGTAAATACAAAAATTAGCTGGGCGTGATGGTATGTGCCTGCAATTCCAGCTACTTGGGAGGCAGAGGTTGCAGTGAGCCCAGATGGCACCACTACACTCCAGCCTGGGGTACAGAGTGAAACTCCATCTCAAAAAAAAAAACAAAACAAAAAAACAGAAAAAATCATTTGGTAGAAAATAGTTAACCAGTGTTTTTGAATGATTTTAAGATATTCACTGGGGAATAGGAGCTTGGAAAATAAAGAAACATTATCTTTATTATAGTAAGAGATAGAACATGCTTCATTTGTAAAAGAGAAATTTAGGCCTTATCTGCTTCTTATGTGTATATTAGTTCAGAAGGGGTTTAGGAGACTACTTTCGTTTGAATAGCTATGACCACTAAATATTACTGGATGACTTTAATAATGGCCTGATCAGAGCCGGGCGCGGTGGCTCACGCCTGTAATCCCAGCACTTTGGGAGGCCGAGGCGGGTGGATCACGAGGTCAAGAGATCGAGACCATCCTGGTCAACACGGTGAAACCCCGTCTCTACTAAAACTACAAAAAATTAGCTGGGCATGGTGGCACGTGCCTGTAATCCCAGCTACTCAGGAGGCTGAGGCAGGAGAATTGCCTGAACCCAGGAGGCGGAGGTTGCGGTGAGCCGAGGTTGCGCCATTGCACTCCAGTCTGGGTAACAAGAGCGAAACTCCGTCTCAAAAAAAAAAAAAAAAAAAAAAAAAAAAAAAGAAAATTCTAATGAAGTAGAGCATTAAATATTGCTAGCTACCAGCTCCCTTTAAGGATGGATAAGGCTAGGTCAGCAGGCTGAGGAAGTATATAGGGAGATTGTGAGATGAAAACTTATCCTTTGATTTACTTTGCTATGCTTTGTTTTACAAAGGTAATATTAAAAAATAGGTCCGGTTAAACATCAGCCATATATGTTTTGGTTGGATTTTTCTTCTTTTTTTTTTTAAGTTCTGCGACCTTTGAAGTTGTTCTTTTATTCTTTGTTTTGGTTTGTTGACCCTGCTTTAAGCCAACTTTCTGGATCTGTTGTGTATTTCTAGATAGCATACTTTGTGTTGTGAAGGAAAATTTCACATTTTATTTTTAAGGTGGGGAAAAGTTGGTGTCTTATTTCTCACTTTGTAAATGAGGTAGATGAATAATACTGTATTGCCACTTATTATCTTCATGTTTCCATCAATATCTCAGGTATTCCTCCTCTATTGTATTTAGCATGTGGATCTCAAAGTTTCTCACAGTTGAGTCTGAAAACATGTCAGTTGTGCTTATAATTTTAAAATTAAACTTAATTTTAGCATTTCCTTTCTTGTTTTTTATTTTATTATTATTTTTTGAGACATAGTCTCACTCTGTCACCCAGGCTGGAGTGCAATGGCGTGATCTCGCCTCACTGCAACTTCGCCTCCCGGGTTCAAGCAATTCTCTGCCTCAGCCTCCCGAGTAGCTGGGATTACAGGCCACCACGCCCAGCTAATTTTTTGTATTTTTAGTAGAGACGATGTTTCACCATGTTGGCTAGGCTGGTCTTGAACTCCTGACCTCGTGATCCACCTGCCTCAGCCTCCCAAGGTGCTGGGTTTACAGGCATGAAACACTGCATCTGGCCACATTTTTGTTATTATAAAATGTAGGACCTATCATATTGCCATGGACCTTTTAGTGACTTGGGAAATACTTATGGTGATTAAGATGATGCAATATAGTACATTATTGGGAAATAATGTGTTTTTCATTGGCATTGCCTCTATCCTTAGACCTTTTTCATTCTTGTGATGTGACAGAAATATTTTTTGACATTTTTAAACTTCTTTATTTAGCCGGTCCTGTGTGCTGTTGAAAATGAACACTAGAATAGAAAGCTGTTGCCTTCTCCTTGGGGAGTTTATTTTAACAGGGGTTTTAATGTGTTAATTTTGGATTTGAGATTTAAGTTGCGATCTCCTTTGTGTAGAGAATCTTGAGAAGGATTATACATCTTTCTCATTGTCACCAGTGTATGTGAAATAGAAGTAAATATCAAATATGGGATATAGGAGAACCTTAGTATTTGGGAATATCTTCAGTGATAGCTGCCAAATCCAGCCTTTTCACCAGCAGATTTGTATTTAATCCCTTGGAGTATGGAATTAATTTATGAGTGTCATAGTGGGTTGCTGAGGGTGGGAGGAGAAAATGACTGCCTTTTAGAAAAATCTTTTTTAAATAGTTTGAGAATTTGAGATTAAATTAGATTAATCTCAAATTATTACTGGTTTATGTTTTTTTAATTCATACAGTTCTTGGAAAGAAATTGGTTTTCCATGAGTGACCTTGGGGGTGCTTTGGGTGGTTTCCTTACACAGGAAAAGGGAGGAGAGGCAGAAAATAAAGGGGGCAATAGTAGCTGCTGTGCATTTTTGCCTAAGCAATTGATGGCATTGTTTTTTTTTTTTCTTTCTGCCTTTAGCTGCATACCTTTTCTTTTCTAGTTAGGCTGTCATTACTAGTTGGAAAGGCTACATACAGTCTAGCCTTTTCTAGATCAAACTAGTGTCCCTGGCCTGGTTTGTTCACTTTAATCTCTCCATCTCAAAACCTGACAAATTCATGTGTTTTCTCTCCTTGAAGAGCAGGGGAAACTGGAAAGAGAAGAAAATGATAAAGTAGTAGTTAGGTACTCCCTATCTTTTAATATGTTAGAATAGTTTTATGGAAGAACTGCTGCCTTTCGATTTTAATTTTATGTCACCAGTTATAAAATAATTGCATTCTCAATCAGTCCTTAGAAACCTTTTCAAAGATCCTTTAGCCACAGAGTTGGTGATAGGTTGAAGAACACCTTTATGAGTTAAATGCTCTGGGCATTTTTGCTTCTACTAAATCTTTTTCTGTCATACTGGACCTAGTCCTACATGTGAATTTGGCTTCCAAAAAGTAAAGCTGGCAGTCTTGTAAACCCAGCACTTTGGGAGGCTGAGGTGGGCAGATCACAAGGTCAGGAGTTTGAGACCAGCCTGGCTAACATGGTGCAACCCCGTCTCTATTAAAAATACAAAAATTAGCCAGGCATGGTGGTGTACACCTGTAATCCTAGCACTTTGGGAGGCTGAGGAGAGTGGTTCACGTGGTCAGGAGTTTGAGACCAGCCTGCTCTACATGGTGAAACCCCGTCTCTACTAAAAGTACAAAAATTAGCTGGGCGTGGTGGCAAATGCTAGTAATCCCAGCTACTTGGGAGGCTGAGGCAGGAGAATCACTTGAACCCGGGAGGTGGAGGTTGCAGTGAGCAAAGACTGCGCCATTGCACTCCAACCTGGCAATAGAACAAGACTCCATCTCAAAAAAAAAGAAAAAAAAGATAACTTACAGATTGTATTCAAATCTAGTTTGATTCTGATGAAAGCAAGGATGACAGCAAAATGCTTTAATATATGCATGCCGACAGAAGAATATTAGTTAGACCTGTGTCGCCATCTATTTTTTGTCATGCCTAGCAAGTATTTTCAGCAGCTTTGGGGAATTCTGAATAATATATGGTGTATTCATGTTTATAGATTTTGGTTTTTATTATATACTGTTCTATAATTTAACAAACTTAACATATTAAAAAGGAAATACTGTTCTTATTTGGAGTAAAGGATTAACTTAGTATACATAACTTTATAGTCAAATATAGTTTTCAGTTTCAGTTTTGAACTCTGTTTTTATTACTTCTGCTGGGAGTATGCCATGTAGTATGGAACCAGACTGCCTAAGTGTGAATGTTGGTTCTGCCACCTGCTTACTATCTGTGAGACCTAGGTTGTTACTTTACTGTCTTTGGGCCTCAGCTTCATTTGTAAAATACCTGGATTGTTATGTGGAATAAATGAATTAATGTATATAAAGTGCTGGGAAGAGTGTTTGGCACATAGTAGCCTTGTACAAGTGTTTGCTATTTTTTGGCATTTGAAGGAATCAAAAACATTTATCTTTGAATTTATCTTTTAATTCAGTACACTTGTAAAAAATGTCTAAGTACTAAACATACATTTTCAGTAGTCGTTTGACCACATAGAAATATAAGGAATGTGTTTGAGGGGTAATCAAAGGACTGGCCTGCCTGGAATTCCCTTGAATCAGAGAGTAATGGAAAATGAACCTGTATAGATAAAATAGAAAATGATTATCAAGCGTTTTGAACTAAGGCATAGAAAATTGAATGTGGCTGATAAGAGAGGAATCATTGCAAGGTTGTTATTGTTGTTGTTTTTAAGTCACGGGAGTGATGTGTTTAAAATAGTATTTAGGGGAAGATAGTTTTCAGTGTCCTTGGTAGCATAGAATTATTTCACTATATGGACAGAGGATTTTTTTTTTTGGTCTGTTTTGTTCACTAATCTATTTTAAGCAACCCAAACAGAACCTGGTTGATGGTAGATGCTCAATAAATACTTATCAGATGAATGAACCTTAAAAGAGACTATGAGAATCTATTTTATTTTTATTTTGAGACAGGGTCTCACTCTGTCACCCAGGCTGTAGTACAGTGGCACCATCTTGGCTCACCGAAACTTCTACCTCCTGGGTTCAAGCGATTCTCCTCCCTTAGCCTCTTGAGTAGCTGGGACTACAGACGCATGCCACCATGCCTGGCTAATTTTTGTATGTTTTGGTAGAGACAGGGTTTCACCATGTTGGCCAAGCTGCTTTTAAGCTCCTGGCCTCAAGTAATCTGTCTGCCTTGGCTTCCCAAAGTGCTGGGATTACAGGCGTGAGCCACCATGCCTGACCCTATGAGAATATAAAGAATATAAAAAGAGGCTGGGTGTGGTGGCTCACGCCTGTAATCCCAGCACTTTGGGAGTCGGAGGGTGGAGGATAGCTTGAGCCCAAGGGTTTAAGAATACCCTGGGCAATTATAGTGAGACCCCATTTATAAAAAAAAAAAAAAAAAAAAATTAACCAGGCTTGGTGGCGCACTCATGTAGTCCCAGCTGCTTGGGAGTTTGAGTGGGGAGGATTGCTTGAGCTTGAGAGATTGAGAGATTGAGCTGTGGTTGTGCCACTCTACTCCAGTCTGGGTTGCAGAGTGAAACTGTCTCCAAACAAAAAAATAATAATAATTAAATAGAGAAAAACAATGGACCCAACTTAAACTTTTGAGGCTCCTACCTTTCAGGGTTAGAAGTGAAAAAGGTATTATTAAAGGAACAATTGGAGAAGTAAAAGGAAGATGGAAAAGTTTAAGTCTCAGAATCCAAAGGAAGAGATTTTCTAAGGGAAAAGTCAGAGAGGGAGGAATAGGGAAGATTCAGGGTAGTGTTGCTTCAAGGTAGCCAGGGGCGTTTCAGAAAGAAGGACACAGAGGTGGACATAGTCCAATACAAAGTTCGAGGAGAATGAGAATAGATAAAGAATCCTTTGGCTGGGTGGTGTGAGTATCACTGACCAACCACATTAGAACAGTTTCAGTACACTAAGAATGGTAATGTAAATCAGATTGCAGGGAGGTTAAGAAGATGGTAAGCAGAGACTGTGATAAAGTCTGTTTCCTAGGCTGGCGTACAGTGGTGCAATCATAGCTCATTGCAACCTTGAACTCCTCGGCTCAAGTGATCCTCCCACCTTGGCCTCCTAAAAGCACTGGGATTTACAGATGTGACCTATTGCTCCCACCCATCACTGATTGGTCTTAAATTAATCAATTAATTTACTTTTTTGAGACATGGTCTCACTCTGTTGCCCAGGCTGAAGTGCAGTGGCGAGATCTTGGCCCCCTATAGCCTCGACCTCCTAGGCTTAGGTGATCCTCCCACCTCAACCTCCCAAGTAGCTGGAACTACAGGTATGTGCCACCACATCCAGCTAATTTTTTGTATTATTATTATTATTATTTTTTTTTTTGAGACAGAGTCTCGCTGTGTTGCTCAGGCTGGAGTGCAGTGGCTCAGTCTCAGCTTATTGCAGCCTCTGCCTCCTGGGTTCAAGCGATTCTCCTGCCTCAGTCTCCCAAGTAGCTGGGACTACAGGTATGTGCCACCACACCTGACTAATTTTTGTATTCTTAGTAGAGACAGGGTTTTACCATGTTAGGCTGGTCTCGAACTCCTGTCCTCAGGTGATCCATCTGCCTCAACCTCCCAAAGTTCTGGGATTACAGGCATGAGCCAATTTTTTGTATTTTTGTAGAGGTGGAGTTTTGCCATGTTGCCCAGGCTGGTCTTAAATTTCATCATGGGGAATGTGTGTTATATGTGTTCCTCCAGGGCTCTGCTACTTGCTAACTATGTGATCTTGGGAAAATTTGCTTAATATTTTTGTGCCTCAGTTTTCTCCCTTGTAAAATGGAGGCAAAAGGAATACCTATTTCATAGATCTATTGTGAGGATGTAATTATTTAATCTTTTGAAAACACTTAGAACAATGCTATGTGGTAAATGTTTGATAAATGTTAGCTATTACTATCTACTGCTGAAGTAAGAGAGTAGAATTGGTGGCCTGAAGAGAAAAAAATAGAAGAAAAAAGAATTTAATAAAATTACTGTAAAATAGTGGCAAGAACTAAATGGAAAGGTCTTAGGGCCTTTTCTCTGGATGTTCTTGGAGAACACTTTGAATATCTACCTACACTATTTATTTACACTTGGATTTCAGGCCCCTTTCCTTTAATGTTTGCACTGTTTGACTTTTTTCTATAACACTTATGTTCTAATATATCATGTAATTAAGTTAATACATAAACTGTTCATTGTTGATCTCTTTCCAGTGGGGCAGGGATGTTTGTTTTGATCTCTGATGTATTCCAGGTTCTGGGAATAGTACTTGGCACATAATAGGTGCTCAATATTTGCTTGTTGGATGAATAAGTTAATTTACCATTGAAGTGGGATGGAGTGAGAAAAGTGTTCAAGGTGCTGGTGGTCCTTTTTTTTTTTTTTTTTTTTTTTTTTGAGACAGTTTCGCTCTTGTTGCCCAGTCTGAAGTCTGAAGTGTAATGGTGTGATCTCTGTAACTTTTGCCTCCTGGGTTTAAGCAATTCTCCTGCCTCAGCCTCCTGAGTAGCTGGGATTATAGGCGTGTACCACCATGCCTGGCTAATTTTTGTATTTTTGATATAGACAGGGTTTTGCCATGTTGACCAGGCTGGTCTTGAACTTCTGACATCAGGTGATCCACCCTCCTCGGCCTCCCAGAGTCCTGGGATTACAGGTGTGAGCCACTGCGCCTGGCGCTGTTGGTACAGCTTTAGAGAAGAGCCAGTTATCAGATTGACGGACACTATATAGGACTTAACTTTATCAAAGACTTCCTCATTTTTCTCTAGTGAGTTTCGGAGTTTATTTTGGTACAGGTTTTCCTGGAAATCACTTGGGAAACCCATTTATTAATAGCTGAGGAAAGGAATGTATAACTAAATCTCTTTTTTTCTTTGCTACAATACTTTTATTTTACATTTGATTAGGTGATGAAAGCCTACCTTTGAGTGCTTATTAGATGCTAAGCACTTTTCTAACCTCCTTGTTAGTTTTAAAAAATTCTATAACACCTTACAGGTGCATTACAATTTCCTTGTAAGCCATCATTAATGTTTAAGGGGGGCTCTTTGTACCGAGACCAGGAGCGTGATTACCCAAACTGTTGTCTTCCATTGACAGGGAGCTTCAAACGCTACATTCCTTCCTCCAGTATTCATATAGCTTTGACACCAATACTTGCATTAGTCTACCAGGATTAATCTCATTATGTTCTTTATTCCTTTTCCCTTTTTATGTCAGTTACTACCAGTCTCCCAGGTGATACTCATTTCCCCAGTAGGTCCTGTATATTTACTATTTTTTTCAATCCTCTTCAACTCTTGAAATCTTGCCATTGTGCAACCCAGTGGAATTACAGTCTATCATCAGCAAAATTTCCTGTATCCTTGTTTGTTCTTTCTCTGAACATTTTGTCTACTTTGTACTTTGCTGAGGATGCTGCTTCCCCTGTGACGCTCTTATACATTGGCAATTAAATATTTCATTTTTTTCTGATATGCCATCAGGGATCAGTGGGAAGTCCTGTGCACTGAGACTTAAAACTACATTTTCTACCTGCAGTCCCAGCTTCTTGAGAGGTGAAGGCAGGAGGATCCCTGAGCCCAGTTCAAGGCCAGCCTAGTCAACATAGTGAGACCCTGTCTCTAAAAACAAACAAACAAACAAACAAACAAACAAAAATCTTATTCCTGACCTGACCTACTCCATTGAACAGGAATCAAGAGAGAGCCTGGATCCACTGACTGGAACCAGGAGCCTGGAGATGGAGCAGTTGTCTACCATTCTCTTGTTTTCCTTAAAACTTGTCGTTAACAGGTTATATTGTCTGTAAACCTCATGTTTGCTGGTATCTACTGCACTCTGGGTTACACCTTCTCTTTTCTTGACTAGTTTAGTTCCTGGCTCACTGTCATTCTTCTAACACTAGGTCTCTTAATTCTTGGTAATTTCAATATATACCTCTACAGTCCTTCTAATACTGTGACCTCTTAATTTCAAAATGTCTTCTTTAATGATCTTACTCTGTAGCCCATTTAAAGCACTTCATGGTCATTATCTTTTTTATGCATTACAAAAGATGTTTTGTAAATATGGGGTCTTGCTGTGTTGCCCAGGCTACTCTCAAACTCCTGGCCCCAAGCAGTCCTCCTGTCTCGGCCTCCCAAAGCACTGAGATTACAAGTGTGAGCCACCACACCTCGCCTCATGGTCATGTCTTATAACTTGTTATTACCAGTAACTTGAAACCTCTTCATTTCTTCTAAGTTCTTTCTGACTGCTATCTCTTCAGCCTATTCTGCCTGGTACCTCAACTCAACAATTCTTCACTGTCATTGAAACTGTCTGTCCACTGATTTTATTCCCTTTTCACTGTACCTTGCCCCCTTGATTTCCTTTCTTCTTTCCTTACCTAGTAGAATTCATTTGCCACATAAATTGCATATGCCCTTGACTCACTTGTTCCTTTCTTGCCTCCTCATGATTATTTGGCAAAACTTCAGTCTTAGTTAAATCAACTTTCTGAGTACTTCACATCTACATCTGTGCAGCTGAAAGTTATTGTAGAAAAACACAACTATAATAACTGCTCTCACTTCAAATTCATGGTAAGAACTTCAGATTTCTTGCCCTGAATATTGTCTGGCAATCATATTCGATTTCCTTAGTCCATTCAGTCTCCCCTTCTATAGGTGACTTAGTTCGTACCTTTGCTTTTCTCTTCAAACTTCCAACTCTCTTCCTCATATTCACTGTCAGTTGATGGACCTGATTTCTACTTCATTGTAAGATGGAAGCAGTCAGAAGAACACTTAACAGACTCCTGCCACCACATGTATGTATTGACTACATCTGGACTCACAGACCTTGCTCGTGTCTTTATGTTAGTATAGTTTCACTGTGTTACTATATAGTCCCACGTCCTCTGATGAATGCATTAAAGTCCCATCCTTTGTTATTTACTCTGGACATTGTCCTAGCCATTCTCCCTTCTCTCTGTATATCATCAGTTCATCTCTTCTGGATCATTCCCATCAATATACAAGCATACTGTTACTGTTTTCCTCATAAAAATATCTTCCCTCAATTGCTCTTTCTGCGGAACCCCTTAAAACGTTGTCTAAATGCACTTGTTCTAATTTCTTTCTCATGTTCTCTCTTAAGCCTGTTCTAATCAGGCTTTGCCCCACCACTATACTAAGATTGTTTTTGTTAAGGTCTTCCAACTAATGACATTGTTAAATCTAGTAGTCAGTTTTCCGTTTATCTTGGAGGATGATATACGTTTGACAAAGTTGTTTTCTCCTTGTCTTTGATATACTTGTTTAACTTCCCTATTAGAGTACTACGTTTCCTTGGCTTTCCTCAAAATTCATTGGCTGCTCCTTCTTACTTAGTCCTTCTTAGTAGATTTTTCTTTTTGCCTACCTCTGAACATGAGAATATCCCAAGGCTGACTCCTTGGTTATCTTTTCTATCTATGCTCACTCCCTTAGCAATCTCTGTTAGTTTGGTGACTTTGAATATTTTCTCTCAAATTAATTTTTTCAGCCCTGATGTCTCTCCATAACTCCATATTTTTATATCCAGTTGCCTATGTAATATCCCCACTTGAATGACTCTGAAACATGTCACACTCAACATGTCCAAAATAGAATTCTTGCTTTTCCCTTTGCTCTCTGATACCTGGTCTGTCCACATAGCCTTTCTCATCTCAGTTGTTGGCAGCTTTCCAGTTGTTCAAGCTAGAAACCTTGGAGTCATTCTTGATTCTTTTGCTGTCTTATCCTCTTATCCCACATTCATTCCTTCAGGAAGTTGTTGGCTCTAACTTTAAAACATATCCAGAATTCAACCAGTTTTCACTGTCTCCACAGCCACCATCATCTCTTGCTGGGTGATGGCAGCAGCCTTTCAACAAGTTTTCCTGCTTCTACCCTTGGCCTCTGTAGTCTGTTATTAACATAGCAGTCAAAATGATTCTTTGAAAATTTAAGTCAAATGGCAAGAGATTTTGTACCACATTTAAGAAGTTTCATAAGTTAATAAGATTAGAGATTATTCTAGTCAATGGTATTTTACAAAATCATGTCAGCCCTGAAGGCACATATAAGGCAGGCTTTGAGTGTGCTTGTTTGTGCGGGTGGAGAAGGAGTTGTCAGACATGGTTCATAGCCTTCCTCTTTTCTCCTCACTTCTCTTTTCCACCCTATGTACAAAGACATCTATATTCCTGAGGAAATTGGAAAGGGAGGTCCTGAGTTTGTTGCTATTCCTGAAAGTTTCTTTGAATGGAATACTGCATCATCCTTTTTGAAAAGGTCTGTTATTTCATTACTACCTCCTTTAGTAACAAGCTTACTTTCCTCCAACCCCTGCCAAGTTTAGTGTCCTGTCTCTACATCTGCCTTTTCTGTTTCCCATACTCCCAGATGGAAATAATATATTTCTTAGGATTTTTCGCTCTATTTGAATTAGTATTTTATACTCAAACCCTTCAGAAATCCTGAAACCCATTCTTAGGCTTTCTATGTGAGTTAGTTTTATTTTTCCTAATAATGTTTCAACAGAATGATACTGGACATGATAGTAAAGGGGAAATTTATACCAATATGTAATGAAGAAATCATGTGTGAAATTGCAAAGAAAATGAAAGATATTTTTATTGACTACTTTGAATGTACTTGTCATAAACTAAAAATGCTAATGATTTCTAGAGGAGTTATATACTACACTGTATATAAAGAACCTTGGAGATTGGTTGGCAAAAAAAAGAACTTCACAGTTCATTTATCTCTTTTTTTTTTTTTTTTTTTTTGAGACGGAGTTTCGCTCTTGTTTGGAGTGCAATGGCGCTATCTTGGCTCACCGCAACCTCCGCCTCCTGGGTTCAGGCAATTCTCCTGCCTCAGCCTCCTGAGTAACTACAGGCACGCGCCACCATGCCCAGCTAATTTTTTGTATTTTTAGTAGAGACGGGGTTTCACCATGTTGACCAAGATGGTCTCGATCTCTTGACCTCGTGATCCACCCGTCTCGGCCTCCCAAAGTGCTGGGATTACAGGCTTGAGCCACCGCGCCCCGCTCATTTATCTCTTTACATTTTTTTCTCTAGAGGCAAATGTTCTCTAATCAGTTTTTCTTTGATTCTCTTTCAGAGAGGCTCATGTAGTGGGATTAACAATCACCTGACTGTTGTGGCATTGTATATATGTTACTATTGTTTTACATTCTTTTAGATTATAATACTTATTTTCTTGGTCTGAAGGTAGATATATGCTTGTTTTCTCAAGCTCTTTCTTAGACCTTTGTTGTCCAAGATGGTATCCACTAGCCATTTGGGACTACTGAGCACATGAAATGTGGCTAGTTGGCCAAGTGCGGTGACTCATGCCTATAATCCCAACACTTTTGGAGGCTGAGGTGGGCAGATCACATGAGGTTATGGGTTTGAGACCAGCCTGGCCAACGTGGAGAAACCCCATCTCTACTGAAAATACAAAAATTAGCCGGATGTGGTGGTGGGCGCCTGTAATCCCAGCTACTTGGGAGGCTGAGGCAGGAGAATTGCTTGAGCCTGGGAAGTGGAGGTTGCAGTGAGCTGAGATCATGCCCTTGCACTCCAGCCTGGGGGACAGAGCAAGACTCTGTGTCAAAAAAAAAAAAAAAAAAAGTGGGAGGGGAAGGGGAATGTGCCTAGTCTGAATTGAGATTGTGCTAAGTATAAAGTATAAAATACACACTGGAGTTAGAATCCTTAATAACAAATGTATACAGTTTCTCATTAGTAATTTTTAAATATAGATTACATGTTGAGCTGATATGTTGGGTTAAATAAAATTAATTTTACTGTTTCTTCTTTTTTTTTAATATGGCTAGTGGAAAATGTAAAATTATATTTTGATTTACATTATATTTCTCTTGGATAGTGCTGTCTTCTTTTTTTTTTTTTTGAGACGGAGTTTCGCTCTTGTTACCCAGGCTGGAGTGCAATGGCACGATCTCGGCTCAGCGCAACCTCCGCCTCCCGGGTTCAGGCAATTCTCCTGCCCCAGCCTCCTGAGTCGCTGGGATTACTGGCACGCGCCACCATGCCCAGCTAATTTTTCGTATTTTTAGTAGAGACTGGGTTTCACCACGTTGACCAGGATGGTCTCGATCTCTTGACTTCGTGATCCACCCGCCTCGGCCTCCCACAGTGCTGGGATTACAGGCTTGAGCCACCGCGCCTGGCCGGATAGTGCTGTCTTAAACTTATCTTTCTCTTTTGCCCTAAAACCTTTGAAGTTGTTTTAACTCAGTTAATGATCACTAAAATATTCACTAAAATATGATTTTGGTATTATGTATTTATAAAAGAATTTGTTTTTTCTGAAGGAACAAATTTTATGTTTTTATCCTTTTTAATACTAACTTTCTCAAGTCTTGAGTTTTTCTTTTTTAAAAAAATTATTTGACTTTTGCCATACATTACCCAGGGTACTACACAAGCATAACTTATTCTTTATCTACATTGCTTGGGAGAATTTTGAAAAGGGTATTTGAAATTAAAAGTATCAAAGTTGATCTTTTATTTACTTTCCTTCTTAATATCAGGAATATTAATACATTTTATAATTCCTCTATCATAACATAATTTTAAAACTTAAAGGCACATTTTATCAGCCAAAAAAACAGGTTGAAAAAGTTACGTGTGAGGAGAGATTTTTGTCTGCTTAAAGCAGGTTTTATGTTAAACATAAAACCCAGCAAATAAACAAACAGAAAACACTTGCACTGACTTATTCTGCTGGCACACATTTTATTAATTTTTATAAACTTAGGCTCTAACAGCCGCTATTGGCTTTTTTCCCTCAAAGATTTAAGTTTAGGCTGGGTGCAAGTGGCTCATGCCTGTAATCCCAGTACTTTGGGAGGTTGAGGTGGGCAGATAACTAGAGGTCAGGAGTAAAACACCAGCCTGGCCAACATGGTGAAACCCGTTCTCTACTAAAAATACAGAATTTAGCAGGGCGTGGTGGCTTGTGCCTGTAATGCTAGCTACTCAGGAGGCTGAGGCAAGAGAATTGCTTGAACCTGGGAGGCAGAGGTTGCAGTGAATTGAGATTATGCCACTGCATTTCAGCCTGGGCAACAGAGCTCAAAAAAAGACTTAAGTTTATGGTTTTATTTATATTAGTTTTTTTGAAAAAAATCTTTTGAAAACAAGATTTATGTGGAGTTTAATGAATGCTTTTTTAGTGTTAAACCTCAAACTGTGTTTACAACCAAGTGGCATATACATAGTTCAAATCTGGCTAGTTTTTAAGTGACAAACTGGTTATTGGGTAGCTGTGGATTACTTAAGGAGATTTATTGGCTCTGTGCTCCAAAATGTATTTTAAAAGTAATCCACAATCTAATAGCAATTCTGGTTTTTTTTTTAAAGCAATCCATGAAATATTGCTACTAACAAAAGTGGCTTTGTTAGGCATTTGGCAATAATTTATTTACTGAAGAACTATTACTTTTATTGTTCTTACCAACTCAAAAGAGTCCATAATGCTGGGCGCGGTGGCTCAAGCCTGTAATCCCAGCACTTTGGGAGGCCGAGGCGGGTGGATCACGAGGTCAAGAGATCGAGACCATCCTGGTCAACATGGTGAAACTCCGTCTCTACTAAAAATACAAAACATTAGCTGGGCATGGTGGCGCGTGCCTGTAATCCCAGCTACTGAGGAGGCTGAGGCAGGAGAATTGCCTGAACCCAGGAGGCAGAGGTTGCGGTGAGCCGAGATCCCGCCATTGCACTCCAGCCTGGGTAACAAGAGTGAA